>NC_139515.1:86864189-86969189 GCF_947247035.1 Vipera ursinii | reverse complement strand
TAGGCCTTCAGCTGGGTTTTAGGCATGGGTCCGGAGTACCTTAGGGAGCACCTGCTGCCGGCATCAACTTCCCTCCGCCCTGTGCGCACCCACAGAGAGGGCCTCCTCAGGGTGCCACCAATCAGAGAATGTCGTCTGGTGCCCCCCAGGGGGAGGTCCTTCTCTGTGGGCGCCCCGGAGCTATGGAATCGGTTGCCGTTGAGCTCCAGATGGCGCCCGACCTTCGCTCCTTCCGTCGCGATCTGAAGACACTCTTATTTGAACAAGCCGGCCTGGCCTGATGGGGGATGGGTTGGATTTTTATTGCCATTTTTAATATATGTATTTATTGTTTTTAGTTGGGCACATGTTTAATTTTCTTTTAACTTTTGTATTTTTGTATTTTTTATATATCTGCCCTGTTCACCGTCCTGAGTCCTTCGGGAGAAGGGCGGTATATAAATAAAATTATTATTATTATTATTATTATTATTATTATTATTATTATTATTATTATTATTATTATTTATAAAACCTTTTCGCTTCAGGCCTCCGCCGCCGTGTGCAAAAAAAAAACGGTTCAGTCAGTCAATTTCAACTTCTCGCGGGGGAAAAAAAAGATCTCGCAATGTCAGAATTGATTGAACTTTTTAATCCCACCCAGTCTGCCTTTACCACTCCAGCCATGCCCACCCAAAGGGCCACGCCCACCCGGCACCCGACGATACGTAAGCGGGTTTTGGGGTTGCAGTTTGGGCACTCGGTCTCTAAAAGGGTCGCCATCCCTGCCCTATGTTGTCAAGCAAGAACATCCGATGTCAGCAGCATCGACAGTCGATCTTGGCCCCGGGGAGGGGGAAGGGGGGGTAGGACAAAAAAAAAATCTCCCGCCTTGAATCTCACCTGCTTAATTTTGTTGCGAGAAGTGGTGATCCGTTCCGTGATGCTCTGGTAGGTGCAGATGGCAGTCATAAGTTCGGTGTAGTGCTGAACAATCAACTCGTCCAAATTACGGTCGCATTTTTCGTAGGCCTTCTCCAGCCGAGCCTTCTCGTGTTCTCTGTCCTCAACATTGTCGCTGGTGGACAATGTCCTGGAAAAGAAGGGAGAAACAGCCTTTTCTTTCTATTTATTGGATTTAATTCAATTGTGATGCCGCCCATCTTTACGCCATCCAGAAGGACTGGGGGGGGGGGGAATAGACACGATAGCAGTAATTCCAGTAAGAGTGGGGGAGAGGAGCAACTGGGAATTAAGGAGAAACTTCCTGACAGCGAGGACGATTAATCAGTGAAGTGAATCAGGCTTCCCTCCAGAAGTTGTGGGTGCTCCAACACTGGAGGTTTTTAAGAAGAGACTGGACAAGCATTTGTCTGAAATGGTATAGGGATTCCTGCCTGAGCAGGGGGTTGGACTAGAAGACCTCCAAGGTCCCTTCCATCTCTATTCTGATTCTGATTCATCTCCTCTACAAGATGATTCTTGGCAGCTTCACCCAATAGGTCTAGGCCAGGGGTAGGCAACCTTGGCTCTTTTATGCCTCGTGGACTTCAACTCCCAGAATTCCAGAGCCAGCTGTGCTGAGGGGAGAGGGAGAGGTTTCCATGCTTAGCCATGCTGGCTTAGGAATTCTGGGAGTTGGAAGTCCACGAGTCATAGAGATGCCAAGGTTGGTCTAGACCAGGGGTAGGCAACCTTGGCTCTTTTATGACTCATGGACTTCAACTCCCAGAATTCCTGAGCCAGCCATGCTGAGGGAAAAGGGAGAGGTTTCCAAGCTGAGCCATGCTGGCTCAGGACTTCTGGGGGTTGAAGTCCACCAGTCATGAAGAGGCCATAGTTCCCCCATGCTGGCTCAGGAATTCTGGGAGTTGAAGTCCACAAGTCATAAAAGAGCCAAGGTTGCCTACCCCTGGCCTAGGAGAACTCACCGTGGCCAACTCACCCCGACCGTTTTGCCTCAATCGTCTCAGCCCAGACAACTCGCCAAGGGACAATTCAAGGAGGGATTAACTCAAGAGAGAGGGGCAAGTGAATTGCAGCGGGCTTTGTCTTGGTTTAGTTTTCAACCTTCTCATGTTAAAAGTTCTCAAGGCTGGACTGAGCTGCAATTCTCTTTATCCCTCTTGAATTACCCCGTTGTTCTGTACCAGCCTGCTACCGGCCCTGCAGAAAAGGCAGGGACAACCCCTTTTACAAGAAGGCAAGAGGTTGGAATTACGCCTGCCAAATTTATTGCTACAAAAACAAATAGAACAAGACACGAACCAAGAAACAGGAGCTTTTCAAGCGGTTGCCTTCAGCAAACCAGCCCTCCCACGCATTCCTCCTTAAATACAGTTCAGGACGTGGCTTCTCTCTGCCTCCTTCCGAGGAGCCCCATTGCCTTCCTCTGTTTACTCCTGATTGACTGCCTCCTGCGTCGGGCGTCCTTGAACAGGGCCAGCTGTGGGTCATCTTCATCCATGCTGTCAGGCTCACACAGCTGGGTCTGCGTCGTGACCAGGTGGGAGGGGCCTGGCTGAGGGCTCTCATCAAGCTGTCCAACCCCCTCAGCAAGCTCTTCAACACCCCCCTCCTCCTCCTCCTCTGAGTCGTCCGACCCAACTGCCGAACCCACAGGCTGACCCTGAATCACAACACCCGTTGCAATTTGAGGGCTATCTGTGCACACGAGTTGCCAAGTGCCCAAAGTTTGATCGCGGCACTTCTCAGTGCCGTTGTAACTTCGGACACTTGCTAAAGCAGGGGGCTTCAAACTTGGCAACTTTTAAGACTTGTGGAATTCTGGGAGTTGAAAGTCCACAAGTCATAAAAGGAACAAGTTTTGAAGACCCCTGTGCTAAAGGAAAATAAGTTCAGAACTACTTGCATCTTTTTCTTTCTTTTCTTTCTCTCTCTTTCTTTCCCATTCCTTTCTTTCTCCCTTTTTTCCTTCCTTCCCTTATTTCTTCCTTCCTTCCTCCCTCTTCCTTCCTCCATCCCCCTCTCCCTCTTCCTTCCTTCCTCCCTTCCCTTCCTTTTCCTTCTTGCTTTCTCCTCTTTCCCTTCCTTCCTTCCTTCCCTTCCCTTCCCTTTCTTTTTTCTTCTTTTCTTTTCTTTTCTTTTCTTTTCTTTTCTTTTTTTCTTTCCCATGCACTTTCCCTGCCTGGCACACTATGAGAAAGATTGACACCGTTTATGAGTAATCAGAGAAAGTAGTAATAGGGCCTATCACCTCCCCTGACTTGCCATAATAATCCACCAGCTAGAAGCAAAAGTGGTCTTGCCTATTTCCTTCTCCAGTTCTGCTCTAACAGTTTTGAGCAATCAGTCAAGGGACCTGAAGGGAAAAATCACAAGGTCAAGGTAGCTTTCGAAACCCGTACAATTTGGCTTTCATTTCTAGATTGGTGAAAACAACTGAAGCTCTGTCTAGCTAAGGCTTGGATTCAGTGGAGATGGAGCAGAAAGTGGCAACCAATTGCGGTCAAATTACTAGGGTGTTTTCTTTCGCGCGTTTGTCGGTTTGCGGGTGTGGGTGTTCTTAGTGGTAGCGGCGGCGGCAGCAGCAGCCACCCCGGCACGACGGGATAAATGGGAAAGGGCCTAACAGAGTTACGATAGGCTGACAAAACAGGAAGGATATGAACAAGCAGCCTTAGCGCACTAGATAAATCAATTACTTCGTAATTTCTCCTCCTTGCGTCAACACTGGGCTTTTCAAACATAAAGAACAAGGGTGACGGAAGGTCAGCGCTACTTAGTAAGACAAGCCAACCGGATAAAACTCAGCTGCGTGAAATTCATCTTTCGACGTAATCACGACTTGCTTCAATCGGATAGCTTCATACAATCTAGGGGTCACGCTCAATCAGCAGACCTATGAAGAACATCAAAAATGGCAATCGCAACAGCCCCTTTAATCTGTGTGCAAAATGTTATCTGATCAGGAGAACAGGCTGTGCCCTCAGAAGCCACAGTTGATCTGGAATGCAGCAGATCAGGTACCGATGATCCATCATCATTTTTTTTTCAATTCCGCCTTCATGGTGGCTATAGATAACGCAAGGAGGAGACTATATCTAATGTTCCTTCCTCCGTCTATTGTCCCCACAACAACAAACTTGTGACGTGTGCTGAGGGTCTGCGAGTGGCTGAAGGGTCGCCAGGTCAGCTCCCGGGCCTAAGGTGGGACTAGAATTCACCGTCTCCCGGTGACTGGCCCGAAGTCATGGAGTTGGCTTTCATCCATAAGGCAGGATTAGAATTCACCGTCTCCTGGTGATTGGCCCAAAGTCACCCAGCCGGCTCTGATGCCTTAAGCGGGACTAGAACTCACACTCCCCCTGATTTCTAGACCAAACTGGCCTTCCCTTCCCTTCCATCTTCTCTCATTCTATTCTATTCTGTTCCATTCCATTCTCTCTTCTCTCGTTCTACTATTCCGTTCGGATCGGATCGCTTCGGTTCCGTTCCATTCCATTGTCCCAAAGGTGCTTTTCCAAAAGGCAACTGGACTTTCTTGGTTTGTTTGTTTTTTCCCTTGAAATCGTTTCGCTTCTCGTCCAAAGAAGCTTCTTCAATCCTTGGATGAGAAGCCAAACCTTTTCAAGGAAAAAAAAAACCCAAGAGGGTCCAGTTGCCTTTTGGAACAGCACCTTTGGGATAACCATGATCAGGATGATTGAGAATCTCCACAGACATTCCATTCCATCTTCTCTTTCTGTTCTGTTGTCTTCTGTTCCTTTCCATTCCATTCTCTCTTCTGTCGTTCTCTCATTCCATTCTATTCCATTCCAATCCGTTCCGTTCCCTTCCATTCTGTTTCTTTCCGTTCCGTTCCTTTCTGCTCCATTCCCTTCCCTTCCCTTCCCTTCTTTTTCTTTCCATTCCATTCTGTTCCATTCCATTCCCTTCCATTCCAATCCGTTCCGTTCCCTTCCATTCCCTTCCTTTCTGCTCCATTCCCTTCCCTTCCTTTCCATTCCCTTCCCTTCCCTTCCTTTCCATTCCATTCTGTTCCTTTCCATTCCATTCCGTTCCTTTCTATTCCATTCCGTTCCTTTCTATTCCATTCCGTTCCTTTCTATTCCATTCCGTTCCTTTCCATTCCATTACTTTCCTTTCCATTCCATTCCTTTCCGCTCCATTCTGTTCCTTTCCATTCCATTCTGTTCCTTTCCATTCCATTCCATTCCATTCCTTCCCATTCCATTCCGTTCCTTCCCATTCCATTCCATTCCATTTCGTTCCTTTCCATTCCATTCCATTCCATTCCTTCCCATTCCATTCCATTCCTTCCCATTCCGTTCCTTTCCTTTCCATTCTGTTCCTTCCCATTCCATTCCGTTCCTTTCCTTTCCATTCCGTTCCTTTCCATTCCATTCCGTTCCTTTCCATTCCATTCCTTCCCATTCCATTCCATTCCATTCCGTTCCTTTCCAATCCGTTCCTTTCCATTCCATTCCATTCCATTTCGTTCCTTTCCATTCCATTCCATTCCATTTCGTTCCTTTCCATTCCATTCCATTCCATTCCATTCCTTCCCATTCCGTTCCTTTCCTTTCCATTCTGTTCCTTCCCATTCCATTCCGTTCCTTTCCTTTCCATTCCGTTCCTTTCCATTCCATTCCGTTCCTTTCCATTCCATTCCTTCCCATTCCATTCCATTCCATTCCGTTCCTTTCCAATCCGTTCCTTTCCATTCCATTTCGTTCCTTTCCATTCCATTCCATTCCATTTCGTTCCTTTCCATTCCATTCCATTCCATTCCATTCCTTCCCATTCCGTTCCTTTCCTTTCCATTCTGTTCCTTCCCATTCCATTCCGTTCCTTTCCTTTCCATTCCGTTCCTTTCCATTCCATTCCGTTCTTTTCCATTCCATTCCTTCCCATTCCATTCCATTCCATTCCGTTCCTTTCCAATCCGTTCCTTTCCATTCCATTCCGTTCCATTCCTTTTCATTCCATTCCATTCCGTTCCTTTCCATTCCACTCCATTCTGTTCCCTTCCTTTCCTTTCCATTCCCTTCCATTCCATTCCCTTCTCTTCCATTCTTTCTTTCTTTCTTTCTTTCCATTCCATTCTGTTCCATTCCATTCCATTCCTTTCCATTCCATTCTGTTCCATTCCATTCCATTCCTTTCCATTCCATTCTGTTCCGTTCCTTTCCTTTCTATTCCATTCTGTTTCTTTCCAATCCATTCTGTTCCATTCCATTCCATTCCTTTCCATCCCCATACACACTTTTACTCTGCGGGGCATTGCTGATCATCTGTTTCCAAGTAAAATTCAAGACGTCCACTGTCACCTTTAAAGAACTTGGTGGGTTCAGGACCTGAGTATCTTTGGGATAAGATCAGGTAGAAGACGCTTCCAAGTTCTTCCTTTCACCTTGACAGACCTCCGAGACGAGTCTTTCCAATTCCTGCTCCCTCCCTTTCCCGTTCTCTGGAAATCTGAATGGCCCTAACCTGACAAGACTTTCGGAGAGCCATTAAAACTCACTATTCCAGCAGCCTTTGGGCCAGATGGCTATAAAGTGATCCCACTGGTAGTGTGGTACTTTGGATTTCATTCAGTCTGACAATGTCATTGGCACAGAATGGCAAGTTAGCTGCTTTCGGTTTGATTTTTTTTTTAATCTATTCACCATTGTTAAGTGAATCACTGCAGTGGTTTCAGTTAGCCACACGGCTGTTAAGTGAATCTGGCTTCCCTCATTGACTTTGCTTGTCAGAAGGTCGCAAACGGGGATCACGTGACCCCGGGACACTTCAACCGTCATAAATATGAGTCAGTTGCCAAATGTTTGAATTTTGATCCCAGGTTTGTAGAGATGCTGCAACGGACATAAGTGTGAAAACGGTCATAAGTCACTTTTTTTCAGTGCCGAGGTAACTTTGAGCGGTCACTAAACAAACTCTAGTCAGTTGAGGGCTACCTGTACTACACATACAGTGATAAGACTGGTGTGTAATCAAATTAGAATTAGAATTAGAATTAGAATTAGAATAGAATAGGAATGAATAGAATAGAATAGAATAGAATAGAATAGAATAGAATAGAATAGAATAGAATAGAATAGAATAGAATAGAATTAGAATTAGAATTAGAATAGGAAATGGAATAGAATAGAATAGAATAGAATAGAATAGAATAGAATAGAATAGAATAGAATAGAATAGAATAGAATAGAAACTGGAATGGAATGGAATGGAATGGAATGGAATGGAATGGAATGGAATGGAATGGAATGGAATGGAATAGAATAGAATAGAATAGAATAGAATAGAATAGAATAGAATAGAATAGAATAGAATAGAATAGAATAGAATAGAATAGAATAGAATTAGAATTAGAATAGGAAATGGAATAGAATAGAATAGAATAGAATAGAATAGAATAGAATAGAATAGAATAGAATAGAATAGAATAGAATAGAAACTGGAATGGAATGGAATGGAATGGAATAGAATAGAATAGAATAGAATAGAATAGAATAGAATAGAATAGAATAGAATAGAATAGAATAGAATAGAATAGAATAGAATAGAATAGAATAGAATAGAATAGAATAGAATAGAATAGAATAGAATAGAACATATGGAATGGAACGGAACAGAACAGAATAGAATAGGAGCTGGAAGGCACCTTAGAGGTCATCTGGTCCAGCCCCCTACTCAAGCAGGAGGAGGTCCCATACCATCTCAATTAGATAATTGTCCAGTCTCTTTTAAACATTTCACTAATTTCAATCTTATCACTTTCATGCTCACGTGAGATTCTCGGTGGCAGGGAAACGCAAAGTGGTGTCACTCTGTTACTTCCTGCAAAATATGCCCCTTTACAGGGGGAGGAAAAAAATCTAGCAATCTCAAAATGTACCGTATATATTTTTTTAAATAGGCCTAGGAAAAGCCTGCTTGCATCCATCTAAATTAGGCAGATCCAAATATAATAACTTTTCACTTTAAGGCAAAAAAAAAGAAGTTTAATATTCTTATTTTTGCTGACCCTGCAGAAATATCCTTGAAGGGCATCTCGACACGCATTCCATTAAAATGTTCATGAGGAAAATCAAGAAAATATTTGCCAAGGAAGGGAGGAAGAAGAAAAAGAAAAAAGCATTCTAAGGAGAAAAAAACCTTTTGCTCCGAATCTATTGAAGTGGATACAGCAAACAAAAGAGAAGATAATCCGTTAATATTTAATTGCCCACGTGTACACACAGTAATAAGCTGGAAATCACATTTTTATGCTGGGTGAAACTCCTCTGCAGTTAATATCTTTGTTGCTGGTCCAAAACTGCACTTTATCAAGGGCAGAGCACAACAGTTTTTAAAGCAGAGGTAAGGTACCTGTCTTATCCACAGTAAAACTTTCTGAAAGAGAGCACAAAGGCAAGATTAGCCCTTTTCCCAAAGCCGAGCAAAATGCAGCACAGACTACTGACCGTTCCAGGATTGGCCAGGGCAGGCATCCCATAACGATACCCGCTAGAAATGATCTTTCAGAAAGATAAAAAAAAAGATAACGTTTGTGAATCCTCCAACGCAGGGGTCTTCAAACTTGGCCCTTTTATGACTTGTGGACTTCAACTCCCAGAATTCCTCAGCCAGCATACGGTTGCCACGGTTGTCAAGTGAATCACTACAGTTGTTAAGTTAGGGACACGGTTGTTAAGTGAATTTGGCTTTCCCCCATTGACTTTGCTTGTCAGAAGGCCGCAAAAGGGGATCACGCGACCCCAGGACCCTGCAACTGTCACAAGTACATGTCAGTTGCCAAGCCTCTGAATTTTGATCATGTGACCATGGGGGGGGGGAGATGAAAAACGGTCGTAAATCACATTGTTCAGCGTTGTTGTCATTGTGAATTGTTGTAAGTCAAGGTACTACTTGTATGGCTTTATGAGTTGTGTGAACTCTTGATTTATTTATGTCGCAATTTTTTTTCTCCATTGCCGGCAATGGGGTGGGCGCGGTTTCAGCATGACGCATCTGGCCCGTGGGCCGGCAGTTTCACACCGATTTATAGCGATTCTTCATCAGTTTTTTTTTTTTAAAAAAGGATATTCTAAAATTGTAAGCCAAAGCTACACTAAATCTTAAGGATAAGATGGGCATGGCTCCTACCGTGTTTCCCTAAAAAATAAGACCGTGTCTTATATTAATTTTTGCTCCAAAAGAAGCATTAGGGCTTATTTCCCGGGTAGGGCCTTTATTTGGGGAAATACGGTACTAAACGCATCCGTCTGGCTGACGATGTTAACTGGGGCTTATTTTGGGGATGGGGCTTATATTACGAGCATCCTGAAAAATCACACCAGGGCTTATTTTCCAGCTGGGTCTTATTTTGGGGGGAAACATTTATTTTTTTTAATTTTAATTCCATTTATATCCCGCCCTTCTCCGAAGACTCAGGGCGGCTTACAAGCTTAGCAGTAGCCTTCATTCTATGTATATGCCTGCTTATTAGGGCTTTCACACACACACCCCCAAGCGGCATTATTACAAAGTCAGCTTAATTGCCCCCAACAATCTGGGTCCTCATTTTACCTACCTGGGAAGGATGGAAGGCTGAGTCAACCTTGAGCCTGGTGGGACTCGAACCTGCACTAATTGCAGAAGGCTGGTGTTACTTAAGGAGGCATTAGCCCACTGCTCCACCAAGGCTGCCCAATGTGGTCGTATGTTGTAAAGTCATAAAATGGGTCAGTTATTTATTTTTATTTATTTATTTTAATTCCATTTATATCCCGCCCTTCTCCAAAGACTCAGGGCGGCTTACAATCTAAAGCACAAATCAAATGTGCTTAGCAGTAGCCTTCATTCTATGTATATGCCTGCTTGTTAGGGCTTTCACACACACCCCAAGCGGCATTATTACAAAGTCAGTTTATTGCCCCCAACAATCTGGGTCCTCATTTTACCTACCTGGGAAGGATGGAAGGCTGAGTCAACCTTGAGCCTGGTGGAACTCGAACCTGCACTAATTGCAGGCAGCTGGGGTTACTTAAGGAGGCATCAGCCCACTGCTCCACCAAGGCTCCACATAGTATCAGACGACGTTCTGATAGTCAATGAAAATCTGATTACCTGTTTAGGCCTTGGGATAAGGTAGCGATGGCCCTCTGTAAAATTTCATTTTTGTTTGTGTGGTTCTTTTCTTTTCTGGAGGCACCTTTTTTCCCCTCATCACTTCTATTTTACTAATCGATATTCGTATAACTTAAAGCAAGGAGACCCCAACATTTTTTGGCTCCCAGGAAAGGCAGGGAGGAGGGAGAAGATGGGTTTTGCCAGTGCAACCTAATGCCACGCAGGCGCAAAAAACCCGCTTTGCTCGCCCCTTGTGTGGCCCGGATCCCCGTGGGCCCTGGACCCGGGTGTCGGGGCCCCCCGGTGAAAAGCACCCAGAATCACTGAGAGTCAGGAGTTTTGAAAATCTAGCTAAATAAAATAACGAGTAATAAAAATTACGGCGATGCCTAACAGGAAGTTCAACCAAGCCGGCCGCCCTTGGTTTCCTTTTCCACCACTAACGATTTGTTGTTGTTGTTGTTAGCTGCAAAGTCGTGTCCGACCCATCGCGACCCCATGGACAATGTTCCTGAAGACCTTCCTGTCCTCTACCATCTTCTGGAGTCCATTTAAGCTCACGCCTCCTGCTTCAGTGACTCCATCCAGCCACCTCCTTCTCTGTCGTCCCCTTCTTCTCTTGCCCTCCATCTTTCCCAGCATGAGGCTCTTCTCCAGTGAGTCCTTCCTTCTCCTTAGGTGGCCAAAGGATTTGAGTTTCCAGTTCAGGATCTGGCCTTCTAAAGAGCAGTCAGGGTTGATCTCCTCTAGGACTGACCGGTTTGATCGCCTTGCAGTCCGAGGGACTCGCAGGAGTCTTCTCCAGCACCAGAGTTCAAAGGCCTCAATTCTTTGGCGCTCAACCTTTCTCATGATCCAACTTTCACTGCCATACATTGCAACTGGGAAGACGATGGCCTTGACTATAACGATAACTATAACTAACGATGCATTTAGGTCAATTCTGGGTCCTTGTCACAGACGTAACCCTTTGTGACCCAGCCGCTTTCGATTTCACAGGCCCGCTCTGATGTATATCTCTGCTTCTTGCCTTGGTTTTTATTTCAGTCATCGGCAGGCAACGGGGTGCGCTGATGAAAGTTAAGCCGCAACTGAAATGCACGGTCAGAACGCGATCGCAGGGGGCCGCTCTCGGCTCTGGAGCAACCACTGGACTTTATTTCTGCCTTTTGCATGCCAAGTAAAGAGCATTTTTCCCTAAAAGCTGAATCGAACCAAATAAGTAACTATCAATATTTCAGGAGCATTTTAGTGTTATTTTGCGGGGGGGGGGAGGGGAGAAAGGGGAGGGAATGAAAAGCGGAGAAAAATGGCAAAATGGTAAGGTAGCTTTCCCAGTCGTTTGCAGAACAGAGAGCTTGCCAAAAAAAGTAACGTTGCAACTGCTTAACTCATCACTGGGTCAGTTCTTCAGATCTTATGGAACCTTCTTGTGCAATCTTTTTCTCCTCCTCCTCTTCTCCCCCTCCTCTCTTCTTCCTTCTTCTTCTTCTTCCTCTTCTCCTTCCCTTTTTCTTCTTCCTCTCCTCCTCTTCTCTTCTTCTTCCTTCTTCTTCTTCCTCGTCTCTTCTTCTTCCCTTTTTCTTCTTCCTCTCCTCCTCTTCTCTTCTTCTTCCTTCTTCTTCTTCCTCGTCTCCTCTTCTTCTTCCCTTTTTCTTCTTCCTCTCCTCTTCTCTTCTTCTTCCTCTTCTCCTCCTCCTCCACCTTTCTTCTTCCTCTTCTCCTTCTCCTCCTACTCCTCTTCTTCTTCCTCTTCCTCTTCTCCTCCTCTTCTTCTTCTAGATTTCTATTTGACCTTTCATTTGTACAACTCAAAGCGGTATGTATATATAATGCTCCATCCTCTGGTTTTCTCTGGAATAATAACTTTTTGAATTGGGCAGGGCTGAGAGAGCACAGCAGGCTCAAACATAACCAGTCAGCTTCCACACCTAAAGGAGAATTTCGTTTCTAGACCAACATCTTTCTTTTTTTAATTATTTATTTTATTTATTCATTTTTCACATTCCTGAACTGTTCACAGACGCTCAGCAAGTGACTCGTATTTACGATGGTTGCAGCGGCTCGGGGTCACATGATCCCCTAACTAAGCCTAAGCCATAATAATAATAACTCTAAGCCTAAGCCATAATAATAATAATGATGATGATGATGATGTTGTTGGAAGGGACCTTGGAGGTCATCTAGTGCAACCCCCTGCTCAGGCTGGATTCACTGTACCACTGCAGACAAAAGGGCTGTCCAGTCTCTTCTTAAAACCTTCCAGCGTTGGAGCATTCACCATTTCTGGAGGCAGGTTTTTTCCACTGGTTAATTGTTCTCAATGTCAGGAAGTTTCTCCTTAGTTCTCTAGGTTGCTTCTCTCCTTGATGAGTTTCCATCTGTTGCTTCTTGTCCTGCCTTCGGGCACTTTGGAGAACAGCTTGACTGCCTCTTCTTTGGGGCAGCCCCTGAGATACTGAAAGACTGCTATCATGTCCCCCCTCGTCCTTTTCTTCATTAAACTGGACAGACCCAATTCCAGCAACCGTTCCTTATATGTTTTAGCCTCCAGTCCCCTGATCATCTTTGTTGCTCTTCTCTGCACTCTTTCCAGAGTCTCAACATCTTTGGTCACATCTTGGTGACCAAAACTGGATGCAGTATTCCAAGTGTGGCCTTACCAAGGCCTTGTAAAGTGGTATTAACACTTCATGTGATCTTGATTCTATTCTCCTGTTAATGCAGCCTAGCAACGTGTTGGCTTTTTTGGCAGCTGCAGCACACGGCGGGCTCATATTTAAGTGATTGTCCACTAGGACTCCGAGATCCCTCTCACAGTTGCTACTATTGAGCAAGGTACCACTTATACTATACCTGTACATTTGGTTTTTCTTGCCTAAGTGTAGAACCTTACTTTTTTCGCCATTGAATTTCATTTTGTCAGACAGCGCCCAGTGTTCAAGTCTGCCCAGATCCTCCTGTATCTTAAGCCTATCTCCTGGAGTATTGGCTATTCCTGCCAGCTTGGTGTCCGACAACTAAAGTCAATGGGGGAAGCCAGATTTACTAAACAACCATGTTCACTTATAACTGGGTAAAATCGTAAAATGGGGCAAAAGTCACTGAACTATTTTGCTTAGCAACGGAACGTTTAGGCTCGGTTTTGGTCGTAAGTCGAGAACCGCCTGTATAAGCTCTTGCTGTGTCATCCGTCATCTGTAAGTACGAGAGAACTAACGGCAGTGAAGAAGCCTTCAAATATGCAGCATGGACTGCTTGAATGGGTTTTCTGTGGATTTCTTTAATTATTAGATTAAATAACAGGGGATGAAGGCGGAAAGGCTATTTGAATCGTGCGGCACATTAATATTTTAACTCCACACAGAGAATGGAGACTTGGTGATAAAAAAAAAATAAAAAAAATCCTTGAGTTACAAAGCAGCAGAGGTCTAATTTAAAGTTCCCAGCAGAGACATAATTATTTAACTGAAAGTTCCCTTTGTCTTTTAGAGTTTAATTTCCACTCGACTCAGCATCATCTATCAGAATCTGATATCTTTGGAAGGCACTTATTTGTTTGTGGGGTCCCTGGTGCTCTCTGAGCTTGGTGGTTTTGTGACCCAACTAGGTAACATCATCAGTGCTAGAAGGGGGTTTGCAGACAGGAGGAGGAGGAGGAACAGGAGGAGGAGCAGGAGGAGGAGGAGGTCTATGGGGTCCCTGGTGCTCTCTGAGCTTGGTGGTTTTGTGACCCAACTAGGTAACATCATCAGTGCTAGAAGGGGGTTTGCAGACAGGAGGAGGAGGAGGAGGAGGAGGAGGAGGAGGAGGAGGTGGTCTATGGGGTCCCTGGTGCTCTCTGAGCTTGGCTGTTTGCTTGCAGACATTTCATGACCCAATTAGGTAACATCATCAGTTATAGAAGGGAGGGGGTTTTCAAGGAGGAGGAGGAGGAAGAGGAGGGGGAAGAGGAGGAAAAGGACTGTGGGATCCCTGGTGCTCTCTGAGCTTGTTTTCTTGAAGACATTTCATCACCTAACTAGGTAACATCATCAGTGCTAGAGGGGGGGTTTGCAGAGAAGAAGAAGAGGAGGAGGAGGTGGAGGAGGAGGAGGAGGACGACGACGACGACTATGGGATCCCTGATGCTCTCTGAGCTTGGCTGTTTGCTTGCAGACATTTCAATACCCAATTGGGTATGTGTAGTTTAACAAAGAGAAGGGTGAGGGGTGACATGATAGCAATGTTCCAAATGATGACCTCCAAGGTCCCTTCCAACTATTACTACTACTACAATTATCATTATCATTATCTATCATTATTATTATTATCATTATTAATTAGGTAACATCATCAGTGCTAGAAGGGAGTGGGGTTTGCTTCTTTCTACCACTGCTGACATTACATCGTTGGGTCATGAAATGTCTGCAAGAAAACCACCAAGCTCAGAGAGCACCAGGGACCCCCACAGTTCCACTCTGAACTATAAACATTCTCTTCTGTGATACTTGCTTGTTTATTTAAAATATTTTTATGACCATCCATTCTTATGTATGAAAGATTTGAAAAACCAGGCCTAGCACTGAGTTTTTCTTTGCTTTGCCTGTCACCCATAAAAGAAAAACTCTCTTTGAAATTGTGAATTTTTCTACAATTGCCACTCATGACTACAAAAAAATTACATCTCTAGGTAGAGGTGACATTTGGAAGGCAGGGTGAGCGTTCTCCTCATCTGCACACACTGACTTCAGAAAGCAGAAATCTTATTTCAAGAATATAATCGAAATGCTATTTTTAAGAACAAGTCCCCAAAGAAATTACCTAAAGCTTCTGGCAGTTCTTAACCTCAAAATACATATTTTATAATATATTCTAAAATCCCACTGTAGCAATTTCAAATGACTGAAGAAGAGGAGGGGGGGAAATAAGCTAGAAGATGCAGGAGATAAAAGGAAATAACATCACTTAGTGGTTTAACCAAAATACACAACACATTGTTTCATTTGGGTTTGGGGCTTTTTTTTCCTTCTCATTTCGCTGAGTATACTTATTTAAAAGAGACATGAGAAGGATGCATTAAAAAAAAGCAAGCACGCTTGAAAAGGCCACGGACGAAAGTATCTCACAGAACAAAGAAAAACCCTTTGGAGAATCAAGGCGCGCGGGGAGAAATAGCAGCTTGCGCCTGATGGACCGTGAGAATTGCCCATATCAGTAGCAGGAACGGAAGTGACTAGAGGCAACTGAAAGCAAGATAAGACATCCTATTATTAAATACAGTACATTGTGTTGTTTAAGTGTTCCCTTTATTTTTTTGAGCAGTATGTTTGTGTGTGTGTGTATATATATATATATATATATATATATATATATATATATATATATATATATATATATATATATATATATATATATATATGTATATATGTATGTGTATGTATATATATATATATATATATATATATATATATATATATATATATATATATATACACACACACATACTGTATATATATATATACACACATACTGTATATATATATATATACATACTGTATATATTTGTTTTCTGAGATTTTCGCGGGTGCCTGTATGTGGATCCTTGGTTTTTCGGGTTTTTAAAAGGGGTTTTTCTTTGTTCTGTGAGATACTTTCGTCCGTGGCCTTTTCAAGCGTGCTTGCTTTTTTTTAATGCATCCTTCTCATGTCTCTTTTAAATAAGTATATATATATATATATACTTTAATTCTTTGTTAGTAATTTACACAAATATAGGAATTGTCCGGTGTGACTACTGCCTGTTCGATAGCCTTCAAGATAGGCTGAAAACAGGAAATAAAGATTTGCCCCATGTTTGGGGCCTAGCAAGGTAATCTAAAGAGTTAACATTTGAAACATATCTTCCCTTGTAGAAAAAAAGCTAACAGAGCGAGAGAGACCTTGTGGCTTAGAGGCAAATAACACTGCCTCATATGCAATCAGCCCATGGTTCGAATCTCAGAAGGGTATGGCTGACTGATGACGACTAATAAGTCAGAAATGCATCTCAGTTTCCCTTTAATTCTTTGTTAGTAATTTACACAAATATAGGAATTGTCCGGTGTGACTACTGCCTGTTCGATAGCCTTCAAGATAGGCTGAAAACAGGAAATAAAGATTTGCCCCATGTTTGGGGCCTAGCAAGGTATATATATATGATGTATGTATATATGTGTGTGTGTGTATATATATATATATGTGTGTGTGTGTGTGTGTGTGTATGTATATGTGTGTGTGTGTGTGTGTGTGTGTGTGTGTGTGTATACACACACACATATATATACATATATACATATACATATATTTTATTTATTGATTTATTTAATTCAATTTATATACCGCCCTTTTCCCGAAGGACTCAGGGCGGTTTATGTATATACATATACATATACATACACACACACACACACACACACACACACACACACACACACACATATATAATGTAGCAATATGAAGTTCTCGAACTCCAGGAAGAATATAAAACAGCTGTTTATTGTTGAAATAGTAAAAACAATAAAAACAACTATTTACAAACCTAAAACAACCTAGCTTTTGCTGGTCCACTGCCAGCGTCATCAGGGTAAATGCTAGGGCGCAGGTCTGCAACCTGCGGCTCCGGAGCCGCACGCGGCTCTTTCAGCCATCTCCTGTGGCTCCCAGTCTTCTGCTGTGTGTAGTCCAAAAAAAAAAAAGTGGGACTAAAAAAGTTTAATCAATCAATTCAAATATGCAGGGTAGGTGCATATCTCGCCTTGGCTCCACTCTTCAGTCAAACCTTGTTCTGCGCATGTGCGCATGTATGCGCATGTGCACACATTTTTTGCGGCTCCCAGTTTTTCCTTTTGTGAGGGAACCGGTTCCGAGTGGCTCTTTCACTGTTTCAGGTTGCTGACCCCTGATGGAGTTTGTTTATAAACCTTGTTGACTCAGTGCCCTGCCCATGATCGTGTGATAGGGCTGCCTGTCCCAACTAACCATAAATATCCTAGCTGTCCTGCATCATATGTGTGTGTGTGTGTATGTGTGTATGTATGTATATGTATATATGTATATACATGTGTGTGTGTATATATATATATACACACACAAACACACACACACACACATATAGAGAGATGGAGATAGACAGACAGACAGATAGATAGATATAGATCCACCTTTATTATTTTTTTTAAAAGAATGGCATATAACTAGTTACAATTCAATTCAATGGGAACGACTTTCAGTTTAATGTAAATACTACTTCAGCATCCGTATATAGGATTTTGGGGGTTAAGTGGGGTGTCAATTTCCTTACTTCCTTTCTGCAAGTTGAACTTTCCAAAAGAAACAGCGCAACAAAATGCAGACAACAAAGCGTAAATTGTGACATTCAAAGCGCCTCTCGGTGACAGAATCTGGAGCCACGGTCTCAAGAACCATCTCATTAAGCGGCAAGCCAAGTTCCATTTTTCTTTCTTCCCCAGTTTAATTAAGGCCGTGGAAGTTTTCCGAAGGCAACCTTTTTGGTCCGAAGCATGTTTAACTGGGGAGAAAAATCAGCTGCCTTCAGTGGGGCTCCCTCCAAAACAAGTGTGCGGAACGGTGCCTGCTGTCTTAATTGAAGAGAGAAAGCGGAGAAGGCAACGTACACACACTCACTAATTTAAAGTTTCTGACAAGTCCTCTCCAAGCGATAGCATTTGCTAAATGCCAGCTGCCTTGTTGCAGGATGCCAAAAACTACTCCGTCCAGATACGGACAAAACAAAAGGTTAAAGAATTAGTAGGAAGCGAGGGGGGGAAATCAACAGAAGTACACAAACTTTTTACCCCATTCGAGTCTAAAACACAGAACAGGAAGTCCTCGGGTTATGGCAAGAATGAAGTCTACCCGTCATAACTCAAACAATCGAGTAACAGAGTTGTAAGGTGACCCCGGAGGTCTTCCTAGTCCAATCCCCTGTTCGGTCCAATCCCGTTCAAGCAGGAGACCCTACACCAGGGATGGCGAACCCAAAAACCGCCAACGCCCTGGCCCAGCTCCGCCCACCCGCAGGGCCACTCCCCGCCTCAGATCAGCCAGGCGGCCCAGCGGCACCGTGGCAGCCACACCCTCCACCCGCGGACCACAGCATCAACTGCGCGCAATGGGGCGGGAGGGTGGAGTCTTGTCACCACTGCCCAGCTGCCAGATCCTTGGCTGTGCCGCTCCGGACGGGACACACTCGGGGGTGACTCTCCTGGGGGGAGGCTGCTGGTGAGGAGGGGTCCGTGGGTGGAGGCGGGGCTGGGGCGATGGTGCACGTACCCACAGAGAGGGCTCTTTGTGCCGCTTCTGGCACGCATGCCATAGGTTCGCCACCACTGCCCTACACCATTTCAGACAAATGGCTGTCCAGTCTCTTCTTAAAAACCTCCGGTGTTGGAGCATTCACAGCTTCTGGAGGCAGGTGGTTCCACTGGTTAATTGTCCTCACTCTTAGGAAATTCCTCCTTAGTTCCAGGTTGCTTCTCTCCTTGATGGGTTTCCATCCGTTGCTTCTCGCCCTGCCTTCAGGGGCTTTGGATTAGAGGTGGACCCCTTCTTCTTAAACTAGACCAGGGGTGTCAACCTCACGACGTCACGTGACGTGTCGCAACTTTTTTTGCCATTTCCTGCAATGGGGTGGGTGCCATGACGCATCTGGCCCGCGGGCCGGCGGTTTGACACCCCTGAACTAGACAAACCCAGTTCCTGCAACTGTTGATTGTAAAGTGGGTCGGTCACGTGACCGTCCTGAGTTTACAACCTTTTTTTTTGCAGCGGTCGTAAAGTGAATCGCTGTGATTAAGAGAACCAATGCTTTGCTACTGAGCGTGCTTTTGCTGAAAACTGGAAATTCTTGTATTCCATCAAGGAAAACATGAGCTCTACTCCTGCTTTTTGGCATGAAAGTCAGCTGGGTGACTTCAGGCCAGTCACCAGGAGATGGTGAGTTCTAGTCCCGCCTTAGGCATGAAAGCCAGCTGGGTGACTTTGGCCCAATCACCAGGAGACGATGATTTCTAGTTCCTCCTTAGGCATGAAAGCCAGCTGGGTGACTTTGGCCCAATCACCAGGAGATGGTGAGTTCCAGTCCCACCTTAGGCATGAAAGCCAGCTGGGTGACTTTGGCCCAATCACCAGGAGACGGTGAATTCTAGTCCCACCTTAGGCATGAAAGCCAGCTGGGTGACTTTGGCCCAATCACCAGGAGATGGTGAGTTCTAGTCCCGCCTTAGGCATGAAAGCCAGCTGGGTGACTTTGGGCTAATCACCAGGAAACAGTGAGTTCTAGTCCTGCTTTAGGCATGAAAGCCAACTGTGTGATTTTGCGCCCAAGTCACCCCAAGTCACTGCTCTTTAGAAGGCCAGTTGTGGGGAAAAAGAATAAGGATAAGGGAATATTATGTATATTTGCTGTCTTGAGTTACTTATAAAGTAATAAAGGCAGGATAAAAATCTTTAAAAAAAAAAAACCAACAGGGAAGCAGAACAAGAAGTTGAGCTAACCTGCCCGACAGCTTACGCAAAAACAAATAGAGATGGAATGGAATTGGGAACTTTCAGTCAGATAATTGTCCATTCAGGACATTAAAACACAAAGAAAAAACACTCTTGCTTTCATAATCAATAGGATTAGAGCAAGAACAGTACTCGGTTACAATGCAACGACAGCATCAAACAGACTTTGCAGATAATCCTTTAATACGACAATTATCCAAGTTTATGCTCCACCCGGTAATGCAGAAGGGAAAAAAACAAAGTTGACGACAGGAGCTGCTTTTTGTATGAATCAAGTCAAATTTGATATTAACAGAAGAACACAAAAGGAAGATATATGATGCTTCGGACCGGAGACCAAAATGGATATTTAGAAATACAAAGAAGTGGAAAAGTACTGGCATCTTATAGCCTAGAAAACTGAAATGAAGCCTGACAACTTATCTGTTTCTGCCAACTTGATGGTTTCTTTATGGCTCAAACAATTTTCTAATGACCAAGCAACAAGTACCTGTCAGGTTTCCAACATATGGGCTTTCCAAGTGACTCTGAGGCATTGTTTACCTTAAAAGTCCTTTATTTAGCCTAATACACCGGCAAATGCTTGCTCGAAAGAGGCTGGAATCTGAAATCTCTGCCCCTTGCACAATATATTAAAACACAATTCTCCACCTTTCTAATTTTTGTCATTAATCACATTCTCCAATTAATTTAAAGAGTCAGTTTCCCTTCTGTTAGAAGAACCGCCAAAGCCTTATCTTCTTTAGAGAGACAAATGGCCTTGAAAGTGCATTCCTACTCTTCCCTCCTCCCAACTTTAAACTAAAGCAATACACAAGTCTTAAAGCCTGCGAGAGCCTTGGACTGCAAGGAGATCAAACCGGTCGGTCGCAGAGGAGATCAACCCCGGACTGCTCTTTAGAAGGCCAGATCATGAAGTTGAAGCTCAAATACTTTGGCCACCTAATGAGAAGGAAGGACTCGCTGGAGAAGAGCCTCATGCTGGGAAAGGTGGAGGGCAAGAGAAGAAGGGGACGACAGAGAAGGAGGTGGCTGGACGGAGTCACTGAAGCAGGAGGCGTGAGCCTAAATGGACTCCAGAAGATGGTGGAGGACAGGAAGGCCTGGAGGAATGTGGTCCATGGAGTCGCGATGGGTCGGACATGACTTCGCAGCTAACAACAAAAGCAATACACAAGTTTAACATATGAAATAGCTACTTCTTCATCTCTTGTCAAGCAATAACATTCGATGTTAGCAGCGCTGACAAGTACCTTTATGGACATTGCTAGATGGGAGTAAACAGAAATCAAATTGACTATAATACTTGATATACGGAGACATGGCCAGAGGCGGACAGTGGAACAGATCATGAGTTCCAATTTAAGCTAAAAAGAAGGAGGAGGAGGAGGAGGAGGAGGAGGAGGAAGGCTAACCAGTCTTCAGGATATGATCCTGAGCAAAATTCACTTAACAGCTGTCTTGCTGAGCAATGGAGAGTTGAGGCTCAATTGTGGTCATAACGGAAGGACCAAAAAACCCTGTGAATAAATAAGTGAATTCTGTTTTCACTTTGTCGTTATGGGGTACCAAGTGTAGAATAAGGAGAAAAACATAAATACGTTTCAACAGCTGTAGAATCAGGCTGCAGCACAACAACATTGACCAACGGGAAGGGGGGGGGGGTTCTGAATACTTTCTGAATGCACCATATATACCACTCCACGGGGCTTTGCAGCCCTCTCTAAGCGATTTTACAAAGTCAGCCTGTTGCCCCCACACACACACACACACAACAAGCAATCTGGGTCCTCATTTTACCAACCTCGGAAGGATGGAAGGCCGAGTCAACCTTGAGCCGGTCAGGATCGAACTGCCGAAGTGCTGGCAGTCAGCAATCAGCAGAATTAGTCTGCACTACTGCATTCTAACCACTGCACCACCATGCATTCAACTGTAACATACATTTATTTGTTTCTCTGTTTAGCGCGGGGGTCTTCAAACTGGGCCCTTTTATGACTTGTGGACTTCGACTCCCAGAATTCCTCAGCCAGGCACGCGTGCCTGGCTGAGGAATTCTGGGAGTCGAAGTCCACAAGTCATAATAGGGCCCAGTTTGAAGATTCCTGGTTTAGCGTATGGCACGTCATACCTGGACTAGCAACATAAATTAACATTTCAACTAGATTAGGGGAACCCGATAAAGTTTAAACGTTAAAAAGATCTGCGTTCAAACAGCAATGCAACCTCATGGAATACTTTTAGGAAAATGGCAATCCCAGAATGTTTAGTTTTCCCACGGGGGAGGGGGGGAAAAACACACCCCATGCAGACGTTATCAAGCCATAATAGAGGCAGAAGACGGTGAAAGGGACTGGCTCCAGGTTGGCCAAGTTGTATACACTAACCCCCTCATTTATTCAAACGACCTGCCTGCCGCATACATATTAAGAGAAATGAGAATGGAAAATATCAGCGTTGCTTCAAAAACTGGGGACAAGAAAGCCTCAACAGCCTGCTACGCTTAACGCCGCTCTTCTTTAAGAAAATGTGCTGAAAATGCAAAAGATTTGCAAGCACTCGTAATAATAATAGACGAGGATTTGACAATAATAATAATAAAAAGTCAAGGGGCACAATATGAGACAAAGACGAAATATAAGGAAGGCCAAACTATTGACGACAGGCAGGGCAACCAGCCTTAGGGCGGTCAATAAAGATATTAATGCAAAGACAGGCGCTGCTTTTTAGGGATGATTATAATGATCAACAATAAAGGAACGGAGGGGGGGGGGTCAGGAAACAGACTGCCGACTAGCAGGTGGCAAGCAGCTAGGAAGGTCTTGAAAAGAGATGTTCCCCCTACAGGTAGTCTTCGACTTATGACAGTTTTCTTAGTGACAGTTCAAAGTGACAACGCCACTGGGAAAAAAGGGACTTGTGATCATTTTCCACACTTACGACCGCTGCGCCATCTCTGCGGTCACGCGATCAAAATTTGGAGGCTTGGCAACTGACATGGATTTATGACGGTCCCAGTGTCCTAGGGCCAGGGGTAGGCAACCTTGGCTCTTTTATGACTCGCGGACTTCAACTCCCAGAATTCCTCAGCCAGCATGGGGGAATCTATGGCCTCTTCATGACTCGTGGACTTCAACTCCCAGAATTCCTCAGCCAGCATGGGGGAATCTATAGCCCCTTTATGACTCGTGGACTTCAACTCCCAGAATTCCTGAGCCAGCCATGCTGTGGGGAAAGGGAGAGGTTTCCAAGCTGAGCTGTGCTGGCTCAGGAATTCTGGGAGTTGAAGTCCACGAGTCATAAAAGAGCTGAGGTTGTCTACCCCTGAACTAGAGGGTTGTCAAGTTGTGGGAACTGGGTTTGTTTAGTCTAGTGCAGGGTTAGGCAACCTTGGCTCTTTTATGACTCGTGGACTTCAACTCCCAGAATTCCTCAGCCAGCCATGCTGAGGGGAAAGGGAGAGGTTTCCAAGCTGAGCCAGGCTGGCTCAGGAATTCTGGGAGTTGAAGTCCACGAGTCATAAAAGAGCTGAGGTTGCCTGCCCCTGGCCCTAGGACACTGGGTTTCCTTCCTGAGCAGGGGGGTGGACTAGACGACCTCCAAAGTCCCTCCCAGCTCTGTTATTCTGCTCTATTACCCAGTTGGGTAAAATAAAACACCTGCAAGAAAACAATCAAGCTCAGAGAGCGCCAAGGACTCCTCAATATCCTCTCTTCATCCAGTGTTTGCGTATATGTTTGTTTGTTTTTTTATAATATTTAATTCTTAACATAGATTTTTATACGTTTTATATCAACGGTGTTTTTTTTTAAATAAATCTGTGATTTCTATTCAACTCTTGCGAGCTGCCTAAAGTTGCTTCTGGTGAGATGGGCAGCTGTACACATTCAATGAATAAATAAAAAGAAACCAAGTTCAGAACTCTTTAGGCGAGGATTTTATCCTGGGACCTTCGAAGGGGAGTCAAAGTTGAGCTTTGAAGAAGCAGGATAGAAAAAGCACTCTGTGACTGAAGGCGACTCTTGAGTGTATCGTAGGGAGCCGAGGAAACAAACAAATGGAGCATCAAAGCGTTCTTATTCGAGGCACAGATTGCCACGTTCAAATTACCATATTCAGAAGACATTATACAAAGACTTAGCTAGCTCTCTGGAGACGTCGCTGGGGAAAATGGAAGGGAAAATTCGCCTGGTGCGCCAGTTGCGTCCCTATCTGGACCGAGATGCTCTACGTACAGTCACTCATGCGCTCGTGACCTCCCGGTTAGACTACTGCAATGCCCTCTACATGGGGCTGCCCTTGAGGACCACCCGAAGGCTTCAACTGGTGCAGAATTCAGCCGCGCGAGTTTTGATGGGAGCTTCCCGATACTCCCGTGTAACACCTCTTCCCCGCGAGCTGCATTGGCTTCCGGTTGCCCTCCGGGTGAGATTCAAGGTGCTGGTAATGACCTATAAAGCCCTGAATGGCTTGGGTCCGGACTATCTAAGGCAGGGGTCTTCAAACTCGGCCCTTTTATGACTCATGGACTTCAACTCCCAGAATTCCTCAGCCAGGCATGCTGGCTGAGGAATTCTGGGAGTTGAAGTCCATGAGTCATAAAAGGGCCGAGTTTGAAGACTCCTGATCTAAGGGAACACCTGCTGCCGGCATCATCTTCCCATCGTCCTGTGCGCCCCCACAGGGAGGGCCTTCTCAGGGTACCGCCGGTTAATGAATGCCGGCGGGTTATTCCCAGGGGAAGGGCGTTCTCTGTGGGTGCGCCTGCCCTATGGAACCAACTACCCACAGAACGTAGGACTGCCCCCGACCTTCGCTCATTTCGCCGGGACCTGAAAACTTGGATCTTCGATCTGTTTGGTCCAGACTGTGGGGTTGTTAATTTAACTGGGTTTTAGATTTACTCTTGGGGCTTGAATTTAATTTGTTTTAATTTTTTTTTATTTTTTGTATTCATGGTTTTAACTGCCCTGTAAACCGCCCTGAGTCCTACGGGAATAGGGCGGTATACAAATCCAATAAAATAAATAAATAAAATAAATAAATAAATAAAATAAGAAAAGGATGACTAAACCGCAAGGGAGATGAATCTAATTACTGGCAGTCCTTGACTTACAACTGTTCGCTTAATGGCCATTCAAACCTACAACGGCACTGGGGAAAAAAGGGACTTGCCGCCATTTTTCACACCTACGACTGTTGCAGCATCCCCCGTGTGTGTGTGTGTGTGTGTGTGTGTGACGTGATCCCTTTTGCGACCTTCTGAGAAGCAAAGGCCAAGGGGGAAGCCAGAGTTACTGAACAGCCGTGTCACTAATGTGACAGCCGTGGCGATTCGCTTAACGACCGCGGCCAGAAAAGTCGTAAGATGGGGCAAAACTCACTTAGCAATTTTTTTTTAACTTGGCAACATAAATGATGGGCTCCGCCGCGGTCGTAAGTTGAGGACTACCTGTATAGTAGCCATGGGCGCATCGAGGAAAGACCTCCAGGCCAGGTGAAGGACATCTCTTGTCATCCTGGAGAAAGCCTCTCTAGAATGATCAGTAGGAGTGAAAACCAACTTGCTCACCTGATCCAAGAGCAATACGTTAATATTCAAATTTAATCAAATCCGGAACAGAACCAATACAGAGAGCCCTTGACTTACAGCCATCCGTTTACTGACCGTTCAAAATTACAAAGGCAACGGGGGGGTGGGGGTGGGGGAGAAAGTGACTTACAAATGGGTTTCCTACTTACGTACGACTGTGGCAACATTCCCCCGTGGTCACGTGACCAAAATCCGGGCACCTGGGAACTGGTGCGGATTTAGCAAATGTGCTTAGCGATGGGAATTTTGTGGTCGTAACTTGGAACACAGGAACCGCCCCACTGCAGAGAATCAACCCCACCTAATCCACACTTCAAAGGAAGCCTAGGGCCAGACCAGACACGCCGCCCCAATTATCTGCGCAGAGCAGGTTATATCAGAAAACCACAATTTAAGAGGCCAAACTACATCCTACAGGAAAGAGACATGACTCTGATGAGTTATGCCAACTAATTAACCTTAAGAAGCTAAAAGTCTCCTCTAATCTCAAATGTAGGAATCAGGGACTCCATCATCCACAGGTGTGTGTGTGTGTGTGTGTGTGTGTGGTTCCTCATCAGCATGATCATTTGAGCGTTGCAACACAAGCACACAGGCAGTTCTCGGCTTGTAACCATCCGCCTAATGGCTGTTCAAAGTTACAACAGCACTGAAAAGCTGACTTACGGCCATTTTTTCACACTTATACGATTGTTGCAGCATCTCTCTGGTCACGTGATCAAAACTCACAGATGCTTGGCGACTGGCTCACACTTATGACGGTTGCGGTGTCCCGGGGTCACGTGATTTCCCCCTTTTGCGCCCTTCTGCCGAGCAAAGTCGATTGGGGGGAGGGAGAGGGGGAGCCAGATTCATTTAACAACCGTGTCGTTCACTTCACAAGGGCAGCGGCTCACTTAGCAAATGTGGCAAGAAAGGCGGGCAAAATTCACTCAACAACTGTCTCGCTTAGCAAGTTTGGACTCAGCTGTGGTCGGAAGTCAAGGACTACCTGTGTCCTGCTTCAGCTATGCAAGTTACTCGGTTCCGTTCTGTTGTTCTGAGCTTCGCGAGCTGAAAAGCGTTAAGACCTGAGTCAGGATTGGACCAGGGATTCACAGAGCCCAGGCTCTCCTCCAAACGGGCTTCTGGGAAGCCCGTTTGCAGAACAAGCAAGCCGAGTTTCCATTTAAGGCGGGCTCATCAGAAAACGGTACTTAAAAAGCACTTTGCTTCTGAAAGTTGAAGGTTACATATAAAGGCGTCATACATCAACTTCAAAAGCATTACTTTTTTCCTCCACAATCCATCTCCTGCTTTTCTAAAATCATGCAAGCTAAGGGGGCAATATCAATATATTAAAAGGATAAAAAGTTGCAGAGAACAGCAGGTTAAGACTGGAAAAGCGGAGTTCTGCTGAACTTGCAGGAAGTTTTGGTGGGGGAAAAAAAAAACAACGGAGAAGGAGCCATCTTTCATTCAAAGGCTCTGGGAAGGCTGGAGAAAGTGCCGGTGTTGTTTCTCCAGGCTAAAAGTTTATAAACAGGAAAGGGGGTGGGGGGTGGGGGGGAGGAGAGGGAAATTTCTCCAAAATCTCATCTTTGAGAGAGCGGTATAGACCAGGGCTTTTCAACCTTTTCACCCACTGTACCACTTTTTAGGATATGGCAACGTCCGAGTACCACCGGTCGCCTAATAAGGTGTCAAAAACTTGATGATCCAGAAAAGAAAAAGGAAGAAAGTGATGAAGTACAGGTAGTCCTCGACTTACGACAGTTCGCTTACTGACTGTTCAAATGGCACTGAAAAAAGTGCCCCCTCAAGCCACAGCCGAGCAAGACGCCTGCCCGCCCGCCCGGCGGCGCTCTTCCTCCTGTCCGAGGCTTTCATTGTTGTGTTTCTGTTGAGGATTGGCAGCGGGGATGGAGTGGGGGGTGTTTGGTTTTTATTGCCCCCCCCCCTCTGCTGGGTGGTGGCAGCAGGTTTTGGTTACTTCACATGACCCTGGGACACTGTGACCGTCATAAATCTGAATCAGTTGCCAAGCATCTGAATGTAAATCACAAGACCCTGGAGATGCTGCAACGTTCCAGCTGATCGGGGCTTCTTCTGGGCTCAGCAGAAGCGCCAGGATCAGCGCCGAGCTCCATATATATATTTACTTAACTTCACTGCAGAATCAAATCACCGAGGGGCAACTGCTTTATTAAAAGCTGAGCAGAGATCGAAAGAAAAGGGCCCACTGCTCAATATGTTTTTCATTATTCTTTTTAGGGAATAACACACCCCTTTAAATGTAAAGGAGGCCTACATAAATGAAACTATAACTGGCTTTTTTTTGTCCAGAAATGAACTGTTTTCTTAAAACTAATCAAATAAACCATTTCCATATTTCCCGCCCCCCTTCCAGCTATTAAAATTAGAAGAACAGAGTTGGAAGGGACCTTGGAGGTCTTCTAGTCCAACCCTTCCCCCCTCCCCGCCCAAGCAGGAGACCCTACTACGCCATTTCTGACAAGATGGCAGTCCAGTCTCTTCTTGAAAGCCTCCGGCGATGAAGCCCCCACAATTTCTGAAGGCAACTTCTGTTCCGTTGGTTGATCGTTCTCACGGTCAGAAAAATTCTCCTTATTTCTAGGTTGAATCTCTCCTTGATCGGTTTCCATCCGTTATTCATCGTCCGGCCTTCAGGTGCTTTGGAAAATAGGTTGGATCCCCCCCTCCTCTCTGTGTAAAAGGTAAAGGTTCCCCCGCACATGCGTGCTAGTCATTTCCGACTCTAGGGGCCGGTGCTCATCTCCATTTCAAAGCCGAAGAGCCGGCGCTTGTCTGAGGTCGTCTCCGTGGTCATGCTAAGCTTGTAAGCCGCCCTGAGTCTTCGGAGAAGGGCGGGATATAAATGGAATTTTAAAAAAATGTGGCCGGCATGACTGGACGCCAAAGGCGCACGGAACGCTGTTCCCTTCCCACCGTAGTGGTCCCTATTTTTCTACTTGCATTTTTACGTGCTTTCGAACTGCTAGGTTGGCAGAAGCTGGGACGAGTAACAGGCGCTCACTCTGTTACGCGGCACTCGGGATTCGACCTGCCAAACTGCCGACCTTCTGATCGACAAGCTCAGCGTCCTGTGACAGCCCCTCAAATATTGGAAGACTGCTATCATGTCACCCCCCCTGGTCCTTCTCTTCACTAGACTAGCCAAGCCCAGTTCCTGCAACCGTTCTTCATGTGTTTTTAACTCCTGGTTTTAAAGCGACAAAAATTCACTTTAATTTCCTTTCTGCTATTTACTTTTTTTCCCCCCTCTTTTTCCTGTCGTTAACTTTGGACAACGGGATTAATAGGTCAGCTTTCATTTCCAGTCAATTTCGCTCCCCGAGCCTCAGAGTGTAGCTCTTCAGCCTTAGCCATGCCTTGACAGCAAACACAGAGGGAACAAAACCTTCAACTAAGAACATATTTCCATTGATTTTTTTATTTATTTTTTTGGTATTCTAAATGTCAGAAGTTATGAGATCAGTTTTCATTAACGGTTCTGTTGTGTAATATTTTGAGTTACAGTACATTTTTGGCGTAGGGGGCAGCTAAGGGTTACTTTAGGTCAGGGGTAGGCAACCGGGGCTCTTTTATGACTCGTGGACTTCAACTCCCAGAATTCCTGAGCCAGCCTGGCTCAGGAATTCTGGGAGTTGAAGTCCAAGAGTCATAAAAGAGCCCAGGTTGCCTACCCCTGCTTTAGGTTAAACCGGGGGGGGGGAACATTCGAAAGAAAGGGGTTCACTGAGTCACACCGAGCTCAAAATTCCCCGAAAGGTTCATATAACCAAAGGCTAATTGAAGGCAGATGGGTAGTCCTCGACTTACGACCACAATTGAGCCCATTTCTGTTGTTCAGTGAGACAGTTGTGAAGCGGGCTTTGCCCCATTTGGTGACCTTTTTCCTGCCAAAGCTGTTAAGTGAATCACGGCCATTGTCCACTTAACAACACGGTTGTCACAGAAGGTCGCAAAAGGGGAGCAGGCGATTAGGACACAGCAACCGTCGTAAGTGTGAGTCAGTGGCCAAGCATGTGAATTTGGATCCCACGATCACGGGGAATGCTACAAAGGGCGTTAAGTGTGGAGAACGGTCCT
This sequence comes from Vipera ursinii, assembly GCF_947247035.1. Lineage (NCBI taxonomy): Eukaryota > Metazoa > Chordata > Lepidosauria > Squamata > Viperidae > Vipera > Vipera ursinii. Next base: position 86,939,869 of record NC_139515.1, on the reverse strand, counting down.
AAGTCACTTTTTTCCAGTGCCGCTGTAACTTGGAACGGTCGCTAAGTGAACGGTTGCAAGTCAAGGACTGCCTGTGCAACAAACCAGCTTTCAAATGAATTTCCACCCAGTAATTTCAGCTATCACCAAAATCAAAGAAAATGATAAGGTAGCACAGCTTTACGTCTCAAGATTTGAACGTGGCGAAGTTTAAACCTCAGCTAGGATGTCTTATATGAGGATTCTCTAGTTATCCAGGTCGTGGCTGTCCCAAATGTGCTTTTTCCAAAAAGCAACCGGATTATTATTATTATTTTTTGAAAACATTTCACTTCTCATCCAAGAAGCTTCTTCAGTTCAGTTGGAACCAATAAGAACAGGAGGGGGGGAAAAGTCCAGTTGCCTTTTAGAAAGAAAAAAAAAAACACCTCTCATCTGGGATCTTACTGAGCAAGTAAGGTAAAGGTAAAGGTTCCCCCGCACATGCGTGCTACTCGTTTCCGACTCTAGGGGCCGGTGCTCATCTCTGTTTCAAAGCCGAAGAGCCAGCGCTTGTCCGAGGACGTCTCCATGGTCATGTGGCCGGCATGACTAGACGCCAAAGGCGCACGGAACGCTGTTACCTTCCCACCGGAGCGGTCCCTATTTTTCTACTTGCATTTTTACGTGCTTTCGAACTGCTAGGTTGGCAGAAGCTGGGACGAGTAACAGGCGCTCACTCTGTTACCCGGCACTCGGGGTTCGACCCGCCAAACTGCCAACCTTCTGATCGACAAGCTCAGCGTCCTAACCCACTGAGCCACCGCGTCCCTACTCTGGAAGAATACTAAGGACCAGATGATTGCAAGGAATGTAAAGCCTTCCATCCTCCACCATTCGATCAGAACTGAGGAAGCTTCTGGGATGAGAAGCAAAAAACGTCTTCATGGAAAAACAAAATCCAGGGGCCTTTTGAAAAAGCACCTTTGGGCCTGCCATGACCTGGAATGAACGGGAACCTCCACAGACACATATTAACGCAGTGTGCATAAATAGAGCTGATGTTCAAAGTCTCGTTTTGTATAATACAAGGCATCTTGAAGAGCAGAGCAGAAAACCAAACATTGAAACTCTCCGTCTCGTTTAGTAAGAAAATATGGACAACTGAATTATTCTAGGGATGGAGTTTTTCCCCAGGAAAGATTAATAATTTGTGTGATGCTCATAAATTATTCTCAGTACAAGTCAAATCACCTAGTGGAGACAGAGGTTTGGATCTGTACTCCACTAACTCTTATTTATATCCTATTATAACACATGTAGCCACCTTCTATTGATGTTACTTACAGCAGGATCTCAAATACCTTTTTTCGTCTCCTATTGGGGAAATCTTGAGTAAATTTAAATTATTCTAATCAGAATTTCTGATATATTTAACCAAGCCTGGAGTTCTAGCTTTGATAGGTTTATTAAAAGAATCTTGTTCCCTGCCTGTTACCTTGGAGAGAGGAGGGATACATTCATTAAGATACCTGAATTTAGCATTTCTGCTTTACTGCATTCCTAAATTTAAACACATCGGGAAGTTCACAAGCACAAATTAAATTATTCTAAGCCGTCTACTTTCATAAGTAAGAATCTCTGCGCAAACCCTGCCTGTCAGCATGAATTTATCCCAGCAAAAGACTGCGATCACAAGTGCCATACCATCCACCGTTTTTTAAAAAAAAACCAATGTTAACACAACAGATACACAGTGCAGATGGAATGTCATAATACACCCTGAGTAGGCAGAAACAGCAAATTAAGCAATGCTAAACAACAAATGTGGGGAAAGGTTGCTATCGGAAAGAAGCCATGTGGGAAAGTTGCAGCCTACTCACAAAACAGAGCCACCACAGACAAAATCAGTGAAATACTAGTTTTTCCTCTCAAGTAGCAAAAGTAACAACAGGCAGAAAGTCATCACAGCACACGTACAGCCGTCTTCAAATGGAACAACAGTTGAGCTTCAATCTAAAAATGCCTAACTGCAACTCAGTCAACCTTCTGCTTTGCCTTCTGTAGACAGCTACAGAAATGACTTTAATATAGGTAGTCCTCGACTTATAATCATTCAATTACTGCTCGGAGTTAAAGGTAAAGGTTCCCCCACACGTGTGTGCTAGTCGTTTCCAACTCTAGGGGCCGGTGCTCATCTCCATTTCAAAGCCAAAGAGCCGGCGCTTGTCTGAGGACGTCTCCGTGGTCATGTGGCCGGCATGACTAGACGCCAAAGGCGCACGGAACGCTGTTACCTTCCCACCGGAGTGGTCCCTATTTTTCTACTTGCATTTTGACGTGCTTTCGAACTGCTAGGTTGGCAGAAGCTGGGACGAGTAACAGGCGCTCACTCTGCTACGCGGCACTTGGGATTCGACCCTCCAAACTGCCAACCTTCTGATCGACAAGCTCAGGGTCCTAAACCACTGAGCCACCGCGTCCCTTCGGAGTTAAAACGGCACAGAAAACAAGGGACATGCAGAATCCCTGGTCAGGGTTCAAAATTCGGACCTCAGCAGCTGGCATGTATTTGTCAAGTCCTGGGGGGGGGTCAGGTGATTGATCCCCTTTTGCAACCTTGTGACAAGGTCAGTGGGGAAGCCAGATTCACTTAACATCCGTGTTGCTAACTTAACAACTGCAGCGATTCACTTAAAACTACAGCAGGAGAGTTCGTAAAAGGGGGCAAAACTCACTTAACAAGGTTGCTTAGCAACAGAAATTCTGGAGTCAATTGTGGTCATAAGACAAGGACTATATTTAAACATCCCCCCCCAGTAGTTGGGATATTAGGTAGGTAGGTAGGTAGGTAGGTAGGTAGGTAGGTAGGTAGATCGATCGATCGATCGATCTATTGATCAACAGATAGATAGATAAATAGACAGATAGCTAGATAGATAGATAGATAGCTAGAGATAGACAGAGATAGATGATAGATAGATAGATAGATAGATAGATAGATAGATAGATAGATAGATAGATAGACAGACAGACAGAGAAAGATGGAGAAAGGCAGAGAGATAGATAGAGATTTGAAAGACGGAGAAAGGCAGAGACAGAAAGATTACAAAGATAGATAGATGATAGATAGATAGATAGATAGATAGTTGTTTTCTGAGGTTTTCGCGGGTGCCTGTATGTGGATCCTTGGTTTTTCGGGTTTTTCCCCGCGTAGAATTAAAGGTGTAGGCGCAACGTTTCGATGGAATCCCATCCATCATCATCAGGCTTCTGTTTCCTTCTTCTGGGAGAAGCATGTGGCTGTTTGTTCCTCTTTTTTAAACTGCCAGAGGGGGTGTGTTCTGTGGAGGTGTGCTCTGATTGGGTAGGGGACCAAGTGTGTTCTGATTGGGTGGGAGTGTGTTTTGAATGGTGGGGGTGTTCTGATTGGGTGGGGGTGTGTTCTGAGTGGATGGGCTGGTCTCAGCTGCCAGCTCCAGACCTGAGCTGGTGAGTTGTGCTGCTTTTGTTCGGCTTCGTGTTTGTGGTGGTGCCATGTTTTTATAGTGGGTGTCAGTTTGCTTATTGTGTGGTTTGGAGGGGTTTAAAGTGGCTGATGTTGCAGCTGTAGTTAGGTTTCTGTTTTGTGGTTGTGTGTCTTTATCGTTGTGGGTTCGGATTTGCTTTTTGAATGGTTGTGTGGTGGTGATGTCATGTGATGTTATCATGAGTTTGGGTCTGGTATCATTCTTGGTGGTTGGGCTTCGTCTGTCAATCAAGGCGGGTTTCCAAATGGCTGGTAGACGAGAGGTATCATCTCGTTTATTCATGCTGTGGGGGCGTTTTTCTATCTCAATGGCTTCTCTGATTATTCTGTTGTTAAAATGTTCAATTTTGGCAATAGTTTTGGTTTTTTTAAAATCAATTTCATGTCCCGTGGCTTCAAAGTGTTGGACCAGGGATGAAGTTTGTTCTCCCTTTCTGAGTGAGTTTTTGTGCTCTTCAATGCGTGCACTTATTCTTCTGTTGGTCTGTCCGATGTATGTGGTGGGGCAGGTGGTGCATGGGATTTCGTATACTCCTTGGTTTTCTAACCCAATTATGTCCTTGGGGTTTCTTAGGATGGTGGATATTTTTCTGTCTGTGTAGAATGCTGTTTTGATGTTGTGTTTTTGGAGGACCTTGCTGATTCTGTCTGTGGTCCCTTTTAAGTATGGGAGGAGGGCTTTGCCATTTTCTTGTTCTCTGTCTTGGGTTTTTGTGGGTGTCTCTCTTCGGATTAAGTTGGTAATCGTATTTCTTTGGAATCCATTGGCTGTTAGTACATTAGTGAGAGTGTGTAGTTCGGTTTTTAGGTGTTGTTCGTCAGCTAGGTGTTTTGTTCTGGAGATGAGTGTCTTGGCTACGGAGTTGATCTGTGCTGGGTGGTGGTGTGAGAGTGCGTTCAGATAGCGGTTTGTGTGTGTTTTTTTATGGTAGATAGTGTGTCCTAGGGAGCCGTTGGATTTCTTGTAGACTAAGACATCAAGGAAGGGAAGTTGATTGTTAGCTTCTGTTTCCATGGTGAATTGTATTTTGGGGTGTAGGCTATTGAGGTGTATGAGGAAGTCATCCAGTTTTTCTTTGCCGTGTGGCCAGATTACGAAGGTGTCATCTACGTATCTGAGCCAGAGTTTGGGTTTGTGGTTGGATTTTTCTAGAGCGAGGGTTTCAAAGTGTTCCATGTAGAGGTTTGCGATGACAGGTGAGAGGGGTGATCCCATGGGTGCTCCTTCCATTTGTTTGTATCTTTGTCCATTGTAGATGAAGTATGTGTTAGATAGGCAGTGGTTGGTCAGATCTAGGATGTGTTTTGGGGGGTTGTATTTATTTAGGATAGCTGTCAAGGCTTCTTTGATTGGCACTTGGGTGAAGAGGGATACGACATCGAAGCTCACAAGTAGGTCCCAGGGCTGTAAGTTTAGTTTACTTATGATCTCTATGAATTGGAATGAATCTTGTACGTGTGAGGTGATGGAATTTGCGTAAGGCTGTAGTTGTTTGGCAAGAAATTTGGCTAGATTTTGTAGAGGTGAGCCTATGGAGCTGACTATGGGTCTGAGTGGAGTTCCTTCTTTGTGTATCTTGGGCAGACCATAGAGCTTAGGACATCTGGATGATTTTTCTCTGGGAATGATTGTTTTCTGGATCTCTTCACTGATGGGGGTGGCTTTTATTTTTGATTTTGTGGTTTTTTCCAGGTAGGTGGTGGGATCTGTCTTGAGGAGTTTGTATGTGGAGTCTCGGAGTAGGTTGGATAATTTGGTATGGTAGTCAGATGAGTTCATTACCACCGTGGCGTTGCCTTTGTCTGCTGGCAGAATGATTATGCTGGTGTCATTTTTTAGGTTAAGTAGTGCTGTCTGTTCCTCTTTGGGTAAGTTGCTTTTGGGTGGTTTGCTGGTGCAGAGGATGTTGGTCACTTCGAGTCTGATTTTGTTGGCGTCATCAGGGTTGATTTTGGTCAGGCTGGATTCGACTCCGCATATAATGGTTTCCGTGGGAATGTGTTTGGGAGCGACTGCAAAATTAAATCCTTTAGACAGGACGTTGGTTTCGGCTTTGGTGAGAATCCTATCTGAGATGTTGTGCACAGTTTGTTTCATGTGTTGCTGTGGGAGAGGAGGGGTTTGTTTCTGGCGTTCCTTTAGTCTTCGGAGTTTATTGGTGTGTGTGTCTGTTTTGTAGGCAGTCTCTGTTTCAGCTCTCCAGACAGCAATTTGTTTGAATTTGTCCCAAAGTGTGGGGTGGATCTTGTTGCTGAGTTTGAGGTGAAGTGTGAGGAGGTCTCTGTTGATTCGGTCCAGGAGGAATCTTTTTGTGTGGAGTTCGTTTCTGATTAGGGCCAGTTCAGTTCTTATCAGGATGCGTTTGATGGCTGCAGAGTTGGAGTGGAATTTCAATTGGAAGGATGTGGGGATTAAATTTTGATCTCGGCAGTTAGATAGATAGATAGATAGATAGATAGATAGATAGATAGATAGATAGAGACAGACAGACAGACAGACAGACAGACAGACATGAAAGACGGAGAAAGGCAGAGAGACACAAAGACACAAAGAGAGAGACAGACAGACAGACAGATAGACAGACAGACAGACAGCAAAATCACCCTTAGTTCTGGTGGGCTGTCATAACTCACCGTTTTAAACTTGTGTCCTCCAGTGTAATCAGACTACAGGTCCCAGAATTCTTCACAGTCATAGCAGTTGGTTATGGTTATACTATGAATGCTGGGAGCTGTATGCTGGGGAAGGCCACTTTAGCCTGCCTTGTGAATTTTATTTAACTCCTTCCTGCTGAATTAACTATATACTATGTTAAATGGGCTACCACGATTCCCATCACACAGCAGATCAACCCTTAATCCCGGATCACTTAAGATTTTTATTGGGACCGGAAAGGGCAGATAAAAACATTTACTTTTACTTTTCACAATTCCTGTGAAAACTTGCTCCTTTTACAAAAAGCACTCCACTGGCAAAAGTGGGATTTATTTATTTTTTGCCAACCGCTATTTGGCGCAATGGAGATAGTTTAGAGATTTCAGTTGGGAAAGGAAGGCCTTTATAGTTAGTCCCTTTCTTCCACAATAATGGTGTTCACACAAGCACATACACCCAGGACTAGCTGAGGACAATTTTTGCCTGGCGTAGGCTGGTGTGACAGACGCCAATATTTTTGGAGCAAGCTCTTCTCACTCAGAACCCTATTGTCTCAATTTTTGATTAATCTAAAACAGGGGCTCCAAACTGGTCTGCAAACGTGGCAACTTTGAGACTTGTGGACTTCAACTCCCAGAATTCCCCAGCTAGGGAATTCTGGGAGTTGAAGTCCGCAAGTCTTAAAAGTTGCCAAGTTTGGAGACCCTGATCTAAAAGCTTAGTAGACAAGACTACCTTTGAAGTTTAAGTTTAAGTTTAAGTTTATTGAATTTATATACCGCTCTTTTCCCGTAGGACTCAGGGCGGTTTACAAAGTATTTAAAAACATCAATACAATACAAGAGTTAAAAACAGTTAAAAATAATTAAATTTGATCCCTGAAAAAAAAAAACCAATTAAAAAACTCTCAGCCTGGGCCGGAAAGCTCAAAGAGCCAGGTCTTCAGGTCCCGGCGGAATGACCGAAGGTCAGGGGCAGTCCTAAGCTCCACGGGCAGCTGGTTCCAAAGGGCAGGCGCACCCACAGAGAAGGCCCTCTCCCTGGGTATTGTCCGCCGGCAATCTTTTACCAGCGGTACTCTGAGAAGACCCTCCCTGTGGGAGCGCACAGGGCGAAGGGAGCTTGATGCCGGCAGCAGGTGCTCCCTAAAATATCCCGGACCCAAGCCATTTAGGGCTTTAGAGGTCATCACCAGCACCTTGAATCTCACCCGGAGGGCAACCGGAAGCCAATGTAGCTCGCGGAGTAGAGGTGTTACATGGGAGTATCGGGAAACCCCCATCACAACTCACGCAGCAGCATTCTGCACCAGCTGAAGCCTCCGGGTGGTCCTCGAGGGCAGCCCCATATAGAGAGCGTTGCAGTAGTCCAACCGGGAGTTGAGTGACTGTGCGTAGGGAATCTCGGTCTAGATAGGGACGCAACTGACGCACCAGGCGAACCTGGGCAAAAGCCCCTCTGGTCACGGATCCTATGTGATCTTCAAAATTGAGCCGTGAATCCAGGAGGACGCCCAAGTTGCGAGCCCTATCAACGGGGATTATCAGAAACAGGTATGTTGAATACTGACTGAACAGTCAGAACATGCTGGCCGGGGAATTCTGGGAGTTGAAGTCCACTAGTCTTAAAGTTGCCAAGTTTGGGGACTCCTTATCTGAAGCTTAGTAGAGAAGACCGCCTTTGAAGACAGGTAGTCAGAAACAGGAACACCAATATCTCTCTGATCAGAATCTATTTATCCTTTAGAAGCACCTGGCCGACGTGCTTAAGATTCTCTTTACTGAGAGGAATGGGGATTCAGAAAATAATAATAATACTATTTTTATGTCCATCCTGACCTATAGATTAAAATATTCTCCCCCATATCCGGAAGAGAAATGCTGTAGTGGTGGGTTCCTGCACTGGGCAGGTTGGACTATGTCACTTCCAAGTTTTGTCTCCAAGCACAACATTGTGTGATTTCGTGACATGTGATGGAATTCTTACTGCTTATATATTCTTACTGCTTATATATCACTGCCTTGGTGGAGCAGTGGGCTAATGCCTCCTTAAGTAACACCAGCTGCCTGCAATTAGTGCAGGTTCGAGTCCCACCAGGCTCAAGGTTGACTCAGCCTTCCATCCTTCCCAGGTAGGTAAAATGAGGACCCAGATTGTTGGGGGCAATAAGCTGACTTTGTAATAATGCCGCTTGGGGTATGTGTGAAAGCCCTAATAAGCAGGCATATACATAGAATGAAGGCTACTGCTAAGCTTGTAAGCCGCCCTGAGTCTTCGGAGAAGGGCGGGATATAAATGGAATTAAAATAAAATAAATAAAATAAATTTTCAATTTCTTCAAAAAGTCTCCCTTTTACTGCCATGGATTTTGAGCCTCCTTACTCGATTCACAAAACCGATCTGATCTAGTTAACCAAGGTTGGCTTATCCTCACCGGCACAATCAATAACACCTTTTTGGTACAGAATCTTAAGTTTATTTTTTTAATTAACATATAAAAAGACTCAGCCACCCTGCCTAACTACAGGGAGTCCTCGACTTGCAGCCACTGACTGAGCAACTGTCTGAAGTTACAATAGCGCTCATTGACTTATGACCGGTCCCCAAAACCACATGGCACTTTGGCAACCAAACATGCATTAATGATGGCTGCAGCATCCCCAGGATTATTTTATCATCATTTGCAACCTTCCCTAGCTGGCTTCCGACAGGTAAAGCCAAGGAGGAAAGGCAAATTCATTTAATGGACTGTGCGATTCCCTTAACAACTGTAATGATTTGCTTAACAACGTTGGCGAAAAAGGTCTTAAAATTTGGTGCAATTCATTTAACAACTACTTTGCCTAGCGATGGAAATTCTGTTCCCAATTTTAGTCGTCAATCAAGGACTACTTGTACAGTCCCACTTCGATAAAAGTCTTCAGAAAAATTTACACTGTTCTTTGGCAAAATAAAGCAGAACAGAAGAAATTCCTGGCACTCGTCCTTCAAGACAGAAGACATCGTGTTCTATTCGCCACTGGCTTCCTTCCCCAACTACTTGAAAACAGTTGACAGCGGATACGTGACAGTGCAAGCTCCAGAGCATTCACACATCACGCACAGTAATAAAAAAAAAAAGTTGAGATCCAACAATTTAATCCTGACTTTAATCAGCAGAGAGCACAAATAGCAAATGACATTCCCTGGAAAGGCATCAATGCATCTCAACCAGCCCCAAAGTGGAAAAACTGCTTGTCAGATGTAAGCATACAACAATTGTTAAGTCATTTGTTAAAATTCTTCTTCCACCTTTCCTCTGAGACTTCAGGTTAGTGTTCGCAAGTTCTCCCTCTTCCAATTTCCACGCGACACACTTGGAGCGCTGGTTGAGCTGAAGTTCCCGAAAGTGCTTTTTCAAAAGGCAACTGGACTTGGTTTTTCCTTGAAGTCCTTTCGCTTCTCAGCTAAGACGTTTTTAAGAAGAGACTGGACAGCCATTTGTCTGAAACGGTATAGGGTTTCCTGCCTGAGCAGGGGGTTGGACTAGATGACCTCCAAGGTCCCTTCCAACTGAAGAAGCTTCTTGGATGAGAAGCAAAGCGTCTTTGAGGAAAAACAAAGTCCAGTTGCCTTCTGAAAAAGCATCTTTGGGACAACCACTATACCTGGACTGAGAATCTCCACGGACGTTGAGCTGAAAGATTGAAATTGTCCCCAATTTGCATCATGAGTGTACAGCAGGGACAGAGACTTGAACCTACAATAACAAACCATTGAGCTGTAGTAGAGAGGTCCCCAACCCCAGGTCCATGGACCAGTACTGGGCCGCGGCATGCCAGCAAGCAAAGCCTCATCCGGGAGATGCAGGCAGCACACAAAACATGCATCTTCCGGGCTACGGAAAAACCTCTCTCCACGATATCGGTCCCTGGTGCCCAAAAGGTTGGGGACCTTTCCTGTAGTAGACCGGAACAACTCATACATAGCAAACAAAGAAATGCCAAGGAACCCTTATTTTATTTATTTCCAGCCTATATATACCTCCATGGATTACTGCCTTGTCGTGGCGAAGGGGCTTGCGTAATTCAATGAAGCTATGAGCTATGCCGTGCAGGGCCACCCAAGACGGACAGGTCATAGCCGAGAGTTCTGACAAAACGTGATCCACTGGAGAAGGAAATGGCAACCCACTCCAGTATCTTTGCCATGAAAACCCTATGGACAGTTCCAAAAGGCAAAACGATATGACGCTGGAAGATGAGCCCCTCAGGTCGGAAGGCGTCCAATATGCTACTGGGGAAGAGCAGAGGGCTAGTACTAGTAGCGCCAGAAAGAATGAAGCGACTGGGCCAAAGCTGAAAGGATGCTCAGATGTGGACGTGTCTGGTGGTGAAAGGAAAGTCCGATGCTGTAAAGGTTTTTTCTTCATAGGAACCTGGAATGTAAGATCTATGAATCAAGGCAAGCTGGACGTGGTCAAACAAGAGATGACAAGACTGAACATCGACATCTTAGGAACCAGCGAACTAAAATGGACAGGAATGGGTGAATTTAATTCAGACGACCATCAGGTATACTACTGCGGGCAAGAATCCCTCAGAAGAAATGGAGTAGCCTTCATAGTCGATAAAAGAGTAGGAAAAGCAATACTGGGATACAATCCCCCAAATGACAGAATGATCTCAGTTCGAATCCAAGGCAAACCAAGGCCTGGAGGAACGTTGTCCATGGGGTCGCGATGGGTCGGACACGACTTCGCAACTAACAACAACAACAACATACCACTGTAATCATATAGTCGAGTCTCAACGATTTTTTTTTTACACAGGTAGTCCTCGATTTGCAAACCATTTCTTTAGCACCATTCAAAGTTACGACAGAACGGGGGGAAAAAGGGACACGACCAGTCCCTGCGCTGAGGACAGCCTGCTTGCAGTCAGACGTGCAAAATCCAGGCGCTTGGCATGGATTCACGATGGTCCCCTCAGGATCATGTGATCGCCATTTGAGACCATCCCAGCCAGCTCCCAACAAGCCAAGGCAATAGGGGAAAGCGGGATCCGTTTAATGACTGTGTGCTTTGCTTAACAAGAGCTACGGTTCGCTGAATAACCATGGCAAAAAAAGGGATGTAAAATAAGATGCCATTGACTTAACAACTGTCCCGGTTAGCAATGGAAATTCCTGTCCCTACCGTTGTAAACTGAAGATTACCTGTATTATTTCTTATTTTACCTTTGCTTCGTGGTAGTACAATTGTCACTCTAGGCTCCAATTTTCCCCACAACCGCAATCTTGCAAAGTAGACTGAGCTAAAAGTATATAATTGGCCCAGTCACTTGTGGAGCTTCCAGGACTAAGGGTGAAACAGGGTGTCATTGATCCTTCTAGGACTTCTCACTTACAACCATTTATTTAGTGACTGTTTGAAGTTATGAGGCATTGAAAAAAGTAACTTATGACCATTTTTCACACTTACGACTGTTGCAGCATCCCTATGGTTACATGATCAAAATTCGGACACTTGGAAACTGGTTCGTATTTATGACGGATGCAGTGTCCTGGGGTCATGTGATCCCCTTTTGCGACCTTTCCGATTGTCTTCTGAGAAGCAAAGTCAACTGGGGGTGGGGGAGATTCACTTAACAATCGCATGTTTCACTTAGTAATTTCACTCATTTGTTTAACTGTAGCAAAAAGCTTATAAAATGAGCAACATTCACAGAATAGGATAGGATAGGATAGGGGACAGCACAGGACAGGAGAGAATAGGGAATAGAGAATATAGGATAGGAGATATAGAATAGAAAATAGGGAATAGAATAGAATGGAACAAAATATATAGAAGATATAGAATAGAATAGAATAGAATAGAATAGAATAGAATAGAATAGAATAGAATAGAATAGAATAGAATAGATGCAATGGAGAAGAATAGAATAGAATAGAATAGAATAGAATAGAATAGAATAGAATAGAATAGAATAGAATAGAATAGAATAGAATAGAATAGAATAGAATAGAATAGAATAGAATAGAATAGAACAGAGAACAGGACAGGACAGAGAATAGGGAATAGAGAATAGAGGATAGGAGATATAGAATAGAAAATAGGGAATAGAATAGAATGGAACAAAATATATAGAAGATATAGAATAGAATAGAATAGAATAGAATAGAATAGAATAGAATAGAATAGAATAGAATAGAATAGAATAGAATAGAATAGAATAGAATAGAATAGAATAGAATAGAATAGAATAGAACAGAGAACAGGACAGGACAGAGAATAGGGAATAGAGAATATAGGATAGGAGATATAGAATAGAAAATAGGGAATAGAATAGAATGGAACAAAATATATAGAAGATATAGAATAGGATAGGATAGGATAGGATAGGATAGGATAGGATAGGATAGGATAGGATAGGATAAGATAGGATAGGACAGGACAGAACAGAATAGACAGAACAGAACAGAACAGAATAGAACAGAACAGAATAGACAGAACAGAAGAGAAGAGAATAGACAGAACAGAACAGAGGACAGGACAGAGAATAGGGGATAGGATAGGATAGGATAGGATAGGATAGGATAGGATAGGATAGGATAGGATAGGATAGGATAGGATAGGATAGGATAGGATATAGGAAATAGGAAATAGGAAATAGGAAATAGAATAGAACAGAACAGAACAAAATATATAAAGATATAGAACAGAACACAACAGAAGACAGGACAGGACAGGACAGGACAGGATAGGATAGAAGATATAGAATAGAAAATAGGGAATAGAACAGAATAGAACAAAATACATAGAAGATATAGAAGAGAACAGAACAGAATAAATAGAATAACTTTATTGTCACCTTAAATGTACACTAAACATACATTAAAATGAGATTTCCTTGCATTTAGCTCTCAAAGGGTAACCACCTCCAAAATATACTGCATAAACGTAACAACAATAATACTGAGTTGCTTAAATGTTGGGCTCAGTTGTGGTTACAAGTGGAGGGCTGTTGTATGGCAAGACAAAGAGCAAGCTAATGATGCAGACTGAGGTGAGAGTCACCCCCACCCCCAAAATACACAGACTCTGCCTGAGGTTTTCCAGATCCAGGCAGGCTGAGGATCATGGGGTCAGTAGTCCAAAACTTCCAGAAAGGACCACCTGGCAGAAAGCTCATCCTGATCACCTCAGGGAGGGCAGACATTTTGGGGACACCATCTAAGAGACGAGCTTTCCTGTGAATTAGTCCCATCTGCCCCTGACCCAGAGGCTGTCACTCCCACGACACGCTTACACCGGGTCCTTAACTAAGCCCACTTTCAGGGTTAGCACAGTACACTTCACCTCAAGCTACCCACACCCCGAAACGACCTGTGACAAGTCACGAGCCTGGCGTGTTACGCGAAGGCAGGCCCCTGACTCGTGATGCGGGTTGTGTGAACGCTTCCCGGGGATCCCAAAGTAGCGAGTTTCCCCCCTCGGTCTGCCCTGCTGAGGGGCGACGCCTCCGTCAAGGCCCTCAAGCCCGCCTCGGAGGAGGGGCGTCCGCCTCTACCTGATGACGGAGATGAGCAGGCCGGAGGGATCCTTGCTTTTGGTCATCGTGCTCCTGTATCTTCCCGTCGCCTCAGACGCCGCCATCTTGGCTCGGCCTCCGCGGTAAGGTCGGCCGCGCCCCGCTCACCGCTCGCTGGCCAATCCGCGCGTACGCCGCCCGCCCACTGTCCTATCACAGTGGCGGAGAGGTGGGACCTAGGGAGTCGCCTGACACCGCCTTCCCGCTTTGCACTCTGGGGCTCGTAGTTGCCTGCGGGAGCGCAGCTGAAGGCTCCCTGAAGCTCCAGAATGATGCTGGAACCGCCCAGGTGGGAATGAAACGAGTTTACCTGGCCTTAGCAAAGGTGAATATGGGATTAATGGGCCGTTGCCTCCACTCCCTGTTGCTGCTATCATGAGAATAACATGCATGTCATTGTTGCTGTCATCATGGGATAGATAGATGATAGATAGATAGATAGATAGATAGATAGATAGATAGATAGATAGATAGATAGATAGATAGATAGATAGATAGATAGATAGATAGATAGATAGAGTGCTTTTTTTGTAAAAGAAAAAGGTGCCGGAACTCATACATGTCATACAACCTGCCTTGCCTACTCTACAAGGTTCCATCCAAAAAAGGTGCCGGAACTCCGTTCTGAGCCTTCTATGAGAAAAAAAGCCCTGGATAGATAGATAGATAGATAGATAGATAGATAGATAGATAGATAGATAGATAGATAGATAGATAGATAGATAGATAGATAGAGTGCTTTTTTTGTAAAAGAAAAAGGTGCCGGAACTCATACATGTCATACAACCTGCCTTGCCTACTCTACAAGGTTCCATCCAAAAAAGGTGCCGGAACTCCGTTCTGAGCCTTCTATGAGAAAAAAAGCCCTGGATAGATAGATAGATAGATAGATAGATAGATAGATAGATAGATAGATAGATAGATAGATAGATAGAGTGCTTTTTTTGTAAAAGAAAAAGGTGCCGGAACTCATACATGTCATACAACCTGCCTTGCCTACTCTACAAGGTTCCATCCAAAAAAGGTGCTGGAACTCCGTTCTGAGCCTTCTATGAGAAAAAAAGCCCTGGATGGATAGATAGATAGATAGATAGATAGATAGATAGATAGATAGATAGATAGATAGATAGATAGATAGATGAGAGAGAGAGAGAGAGAAATACAAAGACAGACTTTATTGCCATTTTTTCCTATGGGCACAATGGCACACATTAAAAATGAAATTTAGTTCCTTGCTCTCAAAGTGTACACATACATAACACATTTAAACCTACACTTTACAACATATATACAGATAGACCTACACCCTTACATATAAGTAACATATAAATATTAATCACTGTCCGTCTTGAATGCATAACGGAAGGAGGAAGCTTTAGAGTTCACAAGATTTAATACTCAGTGGTGAGATTCAAATATGTGAACAACCGGTTCTCTGTGTGGATGCCACTTCCGGAAGACCGTTCTGGGCCTGGGCAACAAAAAAGCTAGCTACTGGTTCTGCCGAACTGGTGCGAACTGGCTGAATCCCACCACTGTTAATACTGTATGGAATGAAACTATGGCTGAATCTGGATCTTCTGCCTTGGATACCTCGGAGCCCCCTCCTCCCAGAAGGGAACAAGGAAAACAGGTTGTGAAAGTGATGTGTCATGTCCCAGACAATCTTGCGGACCCTGATCAAGCAACGCTTCTATGCCATGTCCTGGATGGAAGGGAGGGAACTGCCAAGGATCTTTTCTGCCGTCCTCACCACTCTCTGCACTGCCTTCCTGTCTGAAGGAGTCTGAAGCAGTTTGTTTTTTCTATGAAGAAGATAGAAAAATGGGTTTGGGAATATGTACAAAAATGCTTCATGATTCTAAAAAGGAAAGGTCTGTATTGCAATCCCTTCAAAATAATAGGACAATCTCTTCATTAAAATGTCCCCCTGATAATTTCTGATAGAAGTGATTTGGGCATAATTATATTCATGATCACAATACAGTAGCCGTGTGCATTGTGCTTTGTGGAGTATCAAAAGGAGCCTGCAAGATAAATTGTGGGACGGATGAATAGAGGAAAGAAAGAAATGGAAGAAGGGAAAGTATGGCTTTCATTTAGAAGAACAGTGACTCCGTTATTGTTCTGTTGGGGACTAATAGAGATTGTGCAGCTTCATGGGAAATGTGAATTTTGAAAAGATTTTTCTTTTGTTGAAAAGTTATTATGCGTAATTTTCAGTTTACTTTGCAGCCAGCATACTCCAAAGAGAGGGAGGGAGGGAAAGGAAAGAAGGAAGGAAGGAAGGAAGGAAGGAAGGAAGGAAGGAAGGAAGGAAGGAAGGAAGGAAGGAAAAAGGGAGGATGGGAAGGAAGAAGGGAGGGAAGGAAGGAAGGAGGGGAAAAAGGGAGGGAGGATGGGAAGGAAGGAGAAAAAGGGAGGGTGGGAAGGAAGGAAGGTGGAAAAGGGAGGGAAGGAAGGAAGGAGAAAAAAGGGAGGGTGGGAAGGAAGGAAGGTGGAAAAGGGAGGGAAGGAAGGAAGGAGAAAAAGGGAGGGTGGGAAGGAAGGAAGGTGGAAAAGGGAGGGAAGGAAGGAAGGAGAAAAAGGGAGGGTGGGAAGGAAGGAAGGTGGAAAAGGGAGGGAAGGAAGGAAGGAGAAAAAAGGGAGGGTGGGAAGGAAGGAAGGTGGAAAAGGGAGGGAAGGAAGGAAGGAGAAAAAGGGAGGGTGGGAAGGAAGGAAGGTGGAAAAGGGAGGGAAGGAAGGAAGGAGAAAAAAGGGAGGGTGGGAAGGAAGGAAGGTGGAAAAGGGAGGGAAGGAAGGAAGGAGAAAAAAGGGAGGGTGGGAAGGAAGGAAGGTGGAAAAGGGAGGGAAGGAAGGAAGGAGAAAAAGGGAGGGTGGGAAGGAAGGAAGGTGGAAAAGGGAGGGAAGGAAGGAAGGAGAAAAAAGGGAGGGTGGGAAGGAAGGAAGGTGGAAAAGGGAGGGAAGGAAGGAAGGAGAAAAAAGGGAGGGTGGGAAGGAAGGAAGGTGGAAAAGGGAGGGAAGGAAGGAAGGAGAAAAAGGGAGGGTGGGAAGGAAGGAAGGTGGAAAAGGGAGGGAAGGAAGGAAGGAGAAAAAAGGGAGGGTGGGAAGGAAGGAAGGTGGAAAAGGGAGGGAAGGAAGGAAGGAGAAAAAGGGAGGGTGGGAAGGAAGGAAGGTGGAAAAGGGAGGGAAGGAAGGAAGGAGAAAAAAGGGAGGGTGGGAAGGAAGGAAGGTGGAAAAGGGAGGGAAGGAAGGAAGGAGAAAAAGGGAGGGTGGGAAGGAAGGAAGGTGGAAAAGGGAGGGAAGGAAGGAAGGAGAAAAAGGGAGGGTGGGAAGGAAGGAAGGTGGAAAAGGGAGGGAAGGAAGGAAGGAGAAAAAGGGAGGGTGGGAAGGAAGGAAGGTGGAAAAGGGAAGAAAGGAAGGAAGGAAGGAGGGGAAAAAGGAAGGAAGGAAGGAAGGAAGGAAGGGGTAATTCCTATGTCAATCTCAATCGCCAAAGAAAACAGCTGTGCTTGCTTGGTTTGAACAACTTGCTTAACTTGATCCCTGGATCACCTCCCTTTCTGGATTCGCACAATGCTGCCGAATCATAAACCAACCAGATGGGCTGGATTTGCATCACACACCAAGCGGCAAACTAACGAAGGTTAACGTTAAAAAAGCTCAGCGTATTTTGCCAGTGAAGCCTCTACAGGCCTTTCTAAGTGGCGAAGTGAAGGGTCGTTGGCCAAGCCAGCCACCTCTTCCGTCTCTGTTGTGATTCAGGGTCAGCCTGTGGGTTCGGCAGTTGGGTCGGACGACTCAGAGGAGGAGGAGGGGGGTGTTGAAGAGCTTGCTGATGAGAGCCCCCAGCCAGGCCCCTCCCACTTGGTCACCACGGAGACCCAGCTGTGTGAGCCTGACAGCGTGGATGAAGATGACCCACAGCTGGCCCTGTTCAAGGACGCCCGACGCAGGAGGCAGTCAATTAGGAAGGAGGCAGAAAGAAGCCACGCCCTGAATATAAGGGGAATGTGTGGGGAGGGCTGGTTTGCTGAAGGCAACCGCTTGGATGGTTCATGTTTCTTTAAGCTTCTGTTTCTTGGTTCGTGTCTTATTTGTTTTTGTTGCAATAAATTTGGCAAGCGTATTCCAGCCTCTTGCCGTTTGTGGAGGGGTTGTCCCTGCCTTTCCTGCAGGGCCGGTAGCAGGCTGGTACAGAACAGTCTCCAGCTACATCTACCCCCCCTTCCACACACACACCCCAACCTCCATTGCTGAAAAGTAGACAAGCACTTCCTAAACTCCAAATCTGGAGATGGGAGGGGGGCAATCATCGTGGTGATGTTTGGCGGTGCACCCATCTTTTTTCTTTTGTTTTAGCTCCTGTGCCCCAGGCACAAGCCGTTTGCTGAATCAGGTTTCTGCAAAGGCGCCGCCGATCACATCCAAAACCGGCGGCGTGCAGCGTCCCATTTCTTTTTTCCCTACAAATGCATCCCCATCAGCGTTTTCCCAGAGGTTTCTAAGCATCCGCCGTGTGTAACGTCTGCAGTCGATTGACAAAAAGACACGATTAAACAATGAAGGAAACGTTCATAACCCCGGGCTGTACGCTTATTGCTTTTTCTCTTCAAAAATAAAAGTCAATATAGGTTTTATTACATTCTTTCCGGTGCCTAAACTCCTCACTCAGGTTGTTCACGCTTCTGGGGCTATTTATTATTCGCTCTTTTATCTTTTCAGATTCGGGATCTGTTATGAATCCTACTTATCTCATCTTAGTTGCTTTGAATGCTGCAGGGATCCTGCTGTTCCACGGGAAGGGACATAGTCTCACATCCTTGGACTTAATCTATGTAGAATAGAAGAACACAGTTGGAAGGGACCTTGGAGGTCTTCTAGTCCAACCCCCTGCTCAGGCAGGAAACCCTATAGTACCATTTCAGACAAATGACTGTTTAGTCTCTTTTGGAAGAATAGCAGGGTTGGAAGGGACCTTGGAGGTCATCTAGTCCAACCCCCCCCCCCCCGCTCAGGCAGGAAACCCTATACCATTTCAGGCAAATAGCAGTCCAGTCTCTTCTTAAATCTTCCTGTGTTGGAGCATTCACCGCTTCTAGAGGCAGGTAGTTCCACTGGTTAATTGTTTTAACTGTCAGGAAGTTTCTCCTTAGTTCTAGGTTGCTTCTCTCCTTGACTAGTTTCCATCCGTTGCTTCTTGTCCTCCCTTCAGGTGCTTTGGAGAAGAGCTTGACTGCCTCCTCTTTGGGGCAGCCCCTGAGATATTGGAACACTGCTATCATGTCACCCCTCACCCTTCTCTTCATTAAACTACTAGACATACCCAATTCCAGCAATTTCTCACCTCTGGATGGCGCTATGGAGCATTGCATGCCAAAACTTATCAGATACAAACATAGTTTTTTCCCCCCATGCCATCGCTCTGCTGAAAATTTAATCCCCACGGCACTGTTTAATTTCTCATTTTTTTTCACCCTCTCATCTTTCCCACTATCTTCTCCTATCGGTTTCTTATGATTTATCAATTGTTGTTTGTAATTTATGATTAATGATTGTAACGATAATTCCTGAGCTTTGAGTTATTGCTGTTTACATGTGCAATGGGAGCTTATGCACCAGAGACAAATTCCTTGTGTGTCCAGTCACGCTTGGCCAATCAAGAATTCTATGATTCTGTGTTTCTCTCTCCTTAAGCTGTTGTTTTCTAAGGAGCTTAGATCTAAACCTACGTCCTGGCAATTCTCTCCTCCATCGTGTAAGGGGTGTGTGTGTGGGTGCCACCCTTTTTAACTTAGGAGCACAGCTTTGCCTCTGGCAAGAGACACACACTTAAAATGTTGTGCGTATATATGTTGTTGGTCTACCTTTCTTTGCCTAATCTGCCGGCAATCTTTGAACACTCTGAGAAGTCGTAAAATGGGGCCACACTCGCTTAACAGTCACGTGTGTTGACTCTTCCATGGCACTGAAAAAAAAACGTGACTTATGACCGTTTTTTGGACTTACGACTGTTGCAGCATCCCCGTAATCCAGGGGTCTTCAAACCTGGCCCTTTTCTGACTCGTGGACTTCAACTCCCAGAATTCCTCAGCCAGCATGGCTCAGCTTGGAAACCTCTCCCTTTCCCCTCAGCATGGCTCCATGGCTCAGGAATTCTGGGAGTTGAAGTCCACGAGTCATAAAAGAGCCAAGGTTGTCTAACCCTGCACTAGACTAAACAAACCCAGTTCCCACAACTTGACAACCCTTCTAGTTCAGGGGTAGGCAACCTTGGCTCTTTTATGACTCGTGGACTTCAACTCCCAGAATTCCTGAGCCAGCATGGCTCAGCTTGGAAACCTCTCCCTTTCCCCTCAGCATGGCTGGCTCAGGAATTCTGGGAGTTCACGAGTCATGAAGGGGCCATAGATTCCCCCATGCTGGCTGAGGAATTCTGGGAGTTGAAGTCCATGAGTCATAAAAGAGCCAAGGTTGCCTACCCCTGTTCTAGGCCAACCTTGGCATGTCTATGACTCGTGGACTTCAACTCCCAGAATTCCTGAGCCAGCATGGCTCAGCATGGCAATCTCTCCCTTTCCCCTCAGCATGGCCGGCTCAGGAATTCTGGGAGTTGAAGTCCACCAGTCATAAAAGGGCCAAGTTTCAAGACCCCTGCCGTAATCAATAGGGAAGCCAGATTCACTTAACAACCCTGTGGCTAAATAAACAACTGCTGTGATTCAGTTAACAATGGTGGCCAGAAACGTGATGAAATGGGCCCAAACTGACTTAATGGCTGTCTTGCTTAACAAAGGAAATTTTGGGGTCCGTTGGGGCCCTAAGCCAAGGATTACCTGTAGGCCTCCAGACACCAACACAATCACCCATTTCAAATTGGGACAGGGCTCTTTAGGCTAAAACAGGCCTCAAGCGAAGCAACTCAGGAGTCAGAACATTAGATATTCATTTAATTTGGGTTGTTAGCCCCCAGATTTACTCCTGCAAAACAGTCAAAGATTAAGGGGCACTTTCCTCTGTCTAGATCAGCGGTATTTATAATTGAGAGAAAGGGTAGGAGATAAAAGCTTAATAAGGGTGTGTGTGTGTGTGTGTGTGTGTGTGTGTGTGTTGAAAATCCTGAAGAATTCTGCAGTTCATCCTTAAATTACAGCCAGGCAGGTGCTAAATTAAATTAGAAAAGCTTTTCAATTAAGAACAGTTTGAGGAGGGAACCAGTGACCCGCAGAGGACAGGACTGCCTTTCATTTGAAGAACTCAAGCAGAGCGCCATCAACCTATAAAGGATGCCTTAATTTGGATTCTTGTGTTGAATTAAGTTTCCATAATGCTGCCACAACTTACAGCTGGGCTTCCTTTTTTTTAAAATCATCTTAACCAAGCTTAGTCTTAACACCTCAATCTCCACCAATGTCTCACTGAGCAAAGGTGTGGACTAGAAGAAGTGTTTACAATTTCCTAGGGTGCCTTCGGATTTCAAATGAGGTCCTGGGAAATTTGGACGTGTGTTGTACTGTGTAGTTCAACTACACAGGGGGGGGGGGGAAAGAGACCAAAATAAGTTGGGTTAGAATCCTTTGAGTAGACGGCATCAAAATACAGCTAGTCCTTGACTTAACCGCCAAAATTGTAGCCCCAAATTTCTGTAGCTAAGCAAGAAGGTTGTTAAGTGAGTTTTGTCCCGTTTTGCAACCTTTCTTGCCGCAGTGATTAAGCCATTTGTCTGAAATGGTATAGGCTTCCCTGCCTGAGCAGGGGGTTGGACTAGATGACCTCCAAGGACCCTTCCAACTTTTGTTGTTGTTGTTGCTGTATCACTGCAGTTGTTAAGGTAGTCACGCGGTTGTTAAGTGAACCCAGCTTCCCCAGTGACTTTGCTTGTCAGGAAGTCGCAAAAGGGGATCGCGTGACCCCGGGGACACTGCAGCAGCCGTACGTACATGCCAGTTGCCGAGCCTCTGAATTTTGATCACTTGACCGTGGGGATGCTGCAACGGTCATAAGTGTGAAAAACAGTCGTAAGTGACTTTTTCCAGTGCCGTTGTAATTTTGAACAGTCACTAAACAAATGGCTATAAGTCAAGGACTACCTGTAGATTTATTATTTAATTTTTTAAGAAATAAAGAGGATCTTAAGGGGCTGAAGAGGATGGGAGGATGCCGTCGAAGAAATTCTGGCAGTTTAAATTCTCGTCTCTTAAATTTGCCAAAGTTGAGAAACACCGTTTTAGGGGAATAACAGACAACGGAAGGGACCTTGGAGGTCTTCTAGTCGAACCCCCTGCTAAAGCAGGAAACCCTATAGCATTCCAGACAAATAGTCGTCCAATCTCTTCTTAAAAACTTCCACTGTTGGAGCACCCACAACTTCTGGAGGCAGGTTGTTCCACTGGTTAATTGTTCTAGCTGTCAGGAAGTTTCTCCTTAGTTCTAGGTTGCTTCTCTCCTTGGTGAGTTTCCATCCGTTGCTTCTTGTCTTGCCTTCAGGTGCTTTGCAGAAGAGGTTGATCCCATTCTTCTATGGGGGAGCCCCTGAGAAATTCTATCATGTCAGCCCCTAGTCCTTCTTTTCATTAAACTAGACATCCCCAATTTCTGCAATGGTTCTTCATGTGTTTTAGCCTCCAGCCCCCTAAAATGCTTTATCCGAATGGCTTGCTTATCCATTCTCTTCGGCAGAGTCTTATTTTTCATCCAAGACACACAACCGCTGCATTTGCAATCTGCAGAGTGTAGCATCTGTCTGCTCGGTGGGGAAGCCACAGGAGGGATTTTAAAAACTGGGTTTTGCTACCAGGTAAGTGGGCACCAGAGCTTTGGAGCAGTTTTGACAGGAAGTAGGAGGAGGAAGTAATAAGATGTGTTTTGCTTCACAGTTCTGTGGAAGTGTAAATTTGCAGTCAAAGCGTTGGCACGGAAGACGCAGGCTGTCTCTGACTTTCAAAAATAATAATAATAATAATAAAAATAAAAAATAAACAACCCAACATTCTAGATTCCACATAACTGGTTTGGAGCTTATTTACTTATTTACGTGTTTGTTTAAAAAATAATAATAAGGGGGACCTCATTTTAATAAACGGTTGTTTATTTATAAAACAATTCATCACTCCAAAAGAGAAAGGGGGGAAAACAATTAAAAATATTCCCAGAGTGTAAGACAAGTCGATATTATGGCTGACTCTAGCTTGTAAGATGTTATGATCACCCTGCTATTTATTTATCCAGCTGGCATTCAACTAGCTATTTAGACCTCTTTACAGTGAGTTCGAACTCGGCTTAAACTGTGATTTAAATTCAAATCAAGACTTCATGCTGGCTGGGGAAATCCAGACATCTTCCAGTTGCCAAGATTGAAATAGCCTGTTGTAAGGCTCCAGTCAAGCTGTTTACCAAAGCACCTGAGGGCAGGACAAGAAGCAACGGATGGAAAAGATGGAGAAGCAACCTAGAACTAAGGAGAAACTTCCTGACAGAACAATTAGCCAGTGGAACAACCTGCCTCCAGAAGTGGTGAATGCTCCAACACTGGAAGTTTTTAAGAAGAGACTGGACAGCCATTCATCTGAAATGATATAGGGTTCCTGCCTGAACAGAGGTTGGACTAGAAGACCTTCAAGGTTCCTTCCTATTATTATTATTATTATTATTATTATTATTATTATTATTATTATTATTATTATTATTATTATTATTACTATTATTATTATTATTATTATTATTATATCTTAGGGCAGGGGTCTTCAACCTTGGCAACTTTAAGACTTGTGGACTTCAACTCCCAGAATTCCTCAGCCAGTTTTGCTGGCTGAGGAATTCTGGGAGTTGAAGTCCACAAGTCATGAAGACCCCTGTCTTAGGGATTGGGGTATGCCAAATGCAAATGCTGTCTAAAAATGCACAAAAAGAGCAATGGTTTCCCAGGAAAACCATGGCTGGCTAGGGAATTCTGTAAATTCAAGAATCCACAAGTCCGCACACCTCAAAGTTCTCCAGGTTGAGAAAGAGTGGTGTAGATATTAGCTGGACATTCCAAAGAATGGACAGGAGTACAGGTAGTCCTCAACTCACGACCATAATGGAGCCCCAGATTTCTGTTGCTAAGCGAGACAATTGTTAAGTGAGCTTGGCTCCATTGTATGGCCTTTCTCGCCACAGTTGTTAAGTGAATCACTGCAGTTGCTAAATGAGTAACATGGTTGTAAAGCGAATCCGGCTTCCCCATTGACTTCACTTGTCGGACGGGCGCCAAAGGGGATCACATGACCCCAGGACACTGTAACCGTCACTGGTCTGAATTTTGATCACGTGACCACGGTGAGGCTGCAATGTTTGTGAGTGAAGCGGTCACGTGTCACTTTTTCTACTGCCTTTGTAACCTTCAAAAGGTTACTAAATGAATGGCTGCAAGTCAAGGACTTCCTGTATGGGGAAAAATAATAACAACAACAACAATTCAAGGTGCTGGTGATGACCTATAAAGCCCTACATGGCATGGGTCCGGATTATCTTAGGGAGCACCTGCTGCCAGCATCAACTTCCCATCGTCCTGTGCGCTCCCATAAAAAGGCCCTCCTTAGGGTGCCGCCGGTTAGGGAGTGCCGGCGGGTGATCCCCAGAGGGAGGGCGTTCTCTGTGGGCGCTCCTGCCCTTTGGAATGATTTACCTGTGGAACTCCGGACCGCCCCCAATCTGCGTTCATTTCGCCGGGACCTGAAAACCTGGCTTTTCGATTTATCAGGCCTGGAGTGAAGGGATTTTAGCTTTTTAAATATTGTTTTAATTGTTGGGCTTAATTATTTTAATTTATTTTAATTTTATATTATCTTTTATATTGTATTTTATGCTGCCCTGTAAACCGCCCTGAGTCCTTCGGGAATAGGGCGGTATAGAAATCTAATAAAGTAAAATAAAATAAATAATAATAACAACAATGAAGATGATGATGATGATAATAATGATAATAATAATAATGAACCAAAGCGTACAGCTGATTGATATCGCGGTACCAGGAGATGCCAGAGTTGAAGAAAAAGAACTGGAAAAAATACGAAATACCGCAACCTGGCCATCAAAACTGCACGATTATGGATGAAACGGGCAACAGGGATACCCATTGTCACTGGGGCACTGGGAACTATGTCCAAAAACTTTGCAAAATACATCAAGAAATTGCAGCTTCCTGCAATAACTCCAGCAAAGCTACAAAAAACTGTGCTACTCAGAACATCTCACATTTTAAGGAGATACCTGGTTGATACCTAGGATGCTGGCAGCAGCCCGTGTCAACCATTAGTGCCAGTCAATTTGAGTGTTCAGTTGACTGAGTTTCATGTTTAATGAATAAAAACTTTATCATCATCATCATCATCATCATCGAGTAGGAAGGGACCTGGAGCTCATCTAGTCCAACCCCCTGCTTGGGCAGGAAACCCTACCATTTCAGACAAATGGCTGTCCATTCTCTTCTTAAAAACTTCCAGTGTTGGAGCATTCACTGCTTCTGGAGGCAGGTGGTTCCACTGGTTAATTGCTCTGACTGTTAGGAAGTTTCTCCTTAATTCCTGGTTGCTTCTCTCCTTGGTCAGTTTCCATCCGTTGCTTCTTGTCCTGCCTGACAGTGAGAACAATTATCCAGCTGAACAACTTGCCTCCCAAAGTTGTGGGTGCTCCAACACTGGAGGTTTTTAAGAAGAGATTGGACAACCGTTTGTCTGGAATGGTCTAGTAGGGGTCTCCTGCTTGAGCTGGGGGTTGGACTAGATGACCTCCGAGGTCCCTTCCAACTCTCTTCTCTAATTTTGAAGTTCCCGCCCATTTTCCTTGATGGTTTTTCCAGAAGGACTCTCTGCCCTCTGAAAAATATTAACGGGGGTCCTCAGCCAGTAGCGGTTGCCCAGCTCTGATGTAGATCGAACTTAACTCCGCACCGATTTTAAGATATAATCTTTTCATTTGATGGGGACCTGCTCTCAAACAATCTAGGCTTTGGGGGAGGTCAGTCAAGCTGAAGGGGAATTAGATTTCGCTCCGAAAGCACAACCCAGAATATTTTTTTTTTTTACTGCTGGGGAAATGGCGTATGCATAGAAATAGGCACATTTGTGCGTAATCAGTCAGCAGATCGTGATGGGCAAAGAAGTTAATGGGGTCTCCAAGGTAGAAAATCATAACCGTTTGGCTACCCTGCTGGGCGAACTTCACCGGGTTGAATCTAAGGCACTGACAGTCTGGATTTCTTAAAAAATTTTATAACCCTAACCCCTGAGCAAAATTGACTCTGCTGACTGATGTAAGTAATACAAATGTCCTGATTTGCTTAAGCGGGGTGATTTTCTCTTCCCCCCCCCACATTTGCATATCTTCACTTTTTCTGAGCTGAAAATGGTTTTATTTCCCCTTTCCCTTTTAACCCTGAAATGGTTGGTTGTGAAAGCAACCACCTCGACCCACAGGAGATTGTATGGGTCATTCTGCTAAACAGCTAACCGCTCTGCTAAACAACTCATTCCCACCACGCTGTCCAACTTTCTAGTAAGGCCCCCTTGCTCTTCTTCTTCGTCTCATCTTTCCTATCGCCTGTCACCTCGTCTATTTAGGATGATAACTTTCTGGCTTGTATCTCACTCACAGTTTGCCTTGTTTTATTAAGTATCCTACGGTGGTTTATATCGATTACTTATTTTGGTATCCCTTGACTATCACTGAGTGTTGGATCTTGTGATTTACGATGAATGTAGTTTTACAATGACTATGATAATAATTTATCAATTATTGTTTGTATACTGAGAGCTTCTGCGCCGGAGAAAAAAAATTCCTTCTGTGGGTCTAATCACACTTGGTCCATAAAACATTCTATTCTATTCCATCCCATCCCATCCCATTCCATTCCATTCCATTCCATTCCATTCCATTCCATTCCATTCCATTCCATTCCATTCCATTCTATTCTATTCTATTCTATTCTATTCTATTCTATTCTATTCTATTTTCTATTCTATTCTATTCTATTCTATTCTATTCTATTCTATTTTCTATTCTATTCTATTCTATTCTATTCTATTCTATTCTATTCTATTTTCTATTCTATTCTATTCTATTCTATTCTATTTTCTATTCTATTCTATTCTATTCTATTCTATTCTATTCTATTTTCTATTCTATTCTATTGTATTCTATTCTATTCTATTTTCTATTCTATTCTATTCTATTCTATTCTATTCTATTTTCTATTCTATTCTATTCTATTCTATTCTATTTTCTATTCTATTCTATTCTATTCTATTCTATTCTATTCTATTCTATTCTATTCTATTCTATTCTATTCCATTCCATTCCATCCCATCCCATCCCATCCCATCCCATCCCATCCCATCCCATCCCATCCCATCCTATTCTATTCTATTCTATTCCATTCCATTCCATTCCATTCCATTCCATTCCATTCTATTCTATTCTATTCTATTCTATTCCATTCCATTCCATTCCATTCCATATTTTCTATTCTATTCTATTCCATTCCATTCCATTCCATATTTTCTATTCTATTCTATTCTATTCTATTCTATTCTATTCTATTCTATTCTATTCTATTCTATTCTATTCTATTCTATTCCATTCCATTCCATTCCATTCCATTCCATTCCATTCCATTCCATTCCATTCCATATTTTGTATTCTATTCCATTCCATTCCATTCCATTCCATTCCATTCCATTCCATTCCATTCCATTCCATTCCATTCCATTCCATTCTATTCTATTCTATTCTATTCTATTCTATTCTATTCTATTCTATTCTATTCTATTCTATTCTATTCTAATGTTATTTATTCTATTCTATTCTATTCCATTCCATTCCATATTTTCTATTCTATTCTATTCTATTCTATTCTATTCTATTCTATTCTATTCTATTCTATTCTATTCTATTCTATTCTATTCTATTCTATTCCATTCCATTCCATTCCATTCCATTCCATATATTCTATTCTATTCTATTCTATTCTATTTGATTCGATTCGATTCGATTCGATTCGATTCGATTCTATTCTATTCCTGCAATTATTAGGCTACTAATTCAGAAAAGAGCAGCCCATTTTTCTCCCCTTCCCCAATATAAATTGATAGATGCAACTGGCACGTTGGTTAACATCAGGGATAAATTGAGCAGTCATATGCAAAGGAAGCCACTGGTATTATACAAAAATCAAGATCTGCCTTTCCAGCCAATCGGTTCAGCAGAGATATACCAACAATCAAATTGTTAGAAATGACTGCCATAAATTACCTTGTCTTCCATCTAATGGAGCCAGAAACAGATGTGAGACAATTTAGAGCTGAGCTAACTGTAAGTGGGTAAAGTTTCTTCCCTCGCGTGACTTCCAATCTTTTCCTCTAAGACCCTCTCCCCCAAATTGCACAAATTGCAGCACACACTTAGTGAGAAACAGCCCATATTTCACACGTAGGTGTAGTCCCCAACTTATGAGGCCCAAATTTTCTGTTGCTCAGCGAGAGAGCTGTTAACTGAGTTTTGCTCCATGTTTTTAATGACCTTTCTTCACACCGTTGTTAAGTGAATCACTGCACTTGCTAAGCGAGCAACACGCCTGTTAAGAGAATCCGGCTCCCCTCATTGTATTTGCTGGTCAGAAGGTCCCAAGAGGGGAATCGCCTGATCCAGGGGACATTGCAACCGTCATAAATACGAGCCACTTGCCAAGCATCTTGAATTTTGATGGGGGAATGCTGCAACAGTCGTTAAGTGTGGAAAACAGGCATAAGTGGCTTTTTCCAGTGCCGTCGTCACTTTGAACGGTCACGAAACGAATGTCGAGGAGTTTCTGTACAGCATCAACTATGGCCCCTTTAGGACCTCTGGACTTCCACTCCCAGAATTCTGTCTGGCTCAGGAATTCTGGGATTTGAAGTCCACAGGTCGTAATGCAGCCATAGCTGCCCACTCCTGCGTTATAGGTTAGTTAGTGAACCCAGTTCTGGCCGAATGGCTCAAGAATCAATGCATTTAATCCGGGAAGAATAGCTTAATGCCCTCCCTATTATTTCAGCTGGGAAGCTACAATGGCCTTAATTCTTTGCTAAGTCCCTGATCTCTTATAGAATAGAATAGAAAATATGGAATGGAATGGAATGGAATGGAATGGAATGGAATAGAATAGAATAGAATAGAATAGAATAGAATAGAATAGAATAGAATAGAATAGAATAGAATAGAATAGAATAGAATAGAATAGAAAATATGGAATGGAATGGAATGGAATGGAATGGAATGGAATAGAATAGAAGAATAGAATAGAATAGAATAGAATAGAATAGAATAGAATAGAATAGAATAGAATAGAATAGAATAGAATAGAATAGAATAGAATAGAATAGAAGCTGGAAGGGACCTTGGAGGTCTTCTAGTCCAGCCCTCCCGCTCAAGCAAGAGAAGGGAATGGAGTCTAGCATTCCAGAGGGAGTTGGCATTCTGGTTTTCATCTGGATCTTTTGCTGGGAAGAGTGAAACCTGTGTATTGTGTGGGTTTGTTCCTTTTTCCCTGCCTCTCTAGTTTTTTTTCTTTTTAAATCATTCTTGCCATGTTAAGTCAGGCAGTTGTTACGGGAGCGGTGCTTGATTTTTGTCATGATTTTCCATCTTTTTGAGCATGGTTGTTGCGTCAATCACTCAGGTTGTGAAGTGACTCCAGCTTCCTCCCCCTCCCCTCAATTGATTTTGCTTGTGGAAAGCCGGGCCTGGAAGGTTAGAAACGGTGATCAGATTAACTGACTGGCTGACAGATTCACTCACTGACAGGTTGACTGACTGATTAATTGATTAATTGACTGACTGACAAGTTGACTGACAGGTTGACTGATTGACTGTCTGACAGGTTGACTGCCTGCCTGTCTGACTGACAGGTTGACTGACTGACAGATTGACTGTCTGACAGGTTGACTGACTGACTGACTGACTGACTGACAGATTGACTGTCTGACAGGTTGACTGACTGACTGATTAATTGACTGTCTGACAGGTTGGCTGGCTGACTGACTAATAGACAGACTGACTGACTGACTGATGGACAGATTGACTGACTGATGGACAAATCGACTGAGAGATTGACTGGCTGACTTATTGACAGATTGTCTGAATGACAGATTGACTGACCGACTGACTGACTGGCTGTCCAAACTCTCTGCCTAGCAGGACACTCTGTGACAACTGTGAGTTATTTTTACTGTAGGAATCCTACACTGTGTCAATAGGGATTATGCCTTATTGCTGGAGTTTTGAGGGACGGAGGATAGCACAAAATCTCTCGTAAAAAGATAAGCAATATTTTTATCCAGGCGGGCAATCTTTCCTTTTTTCCCAAGGCTACAAGGGTGTCGGCTCCATGTTTCCTTTCTCCTTTGAACGCTCTCCTTCAAGCAGCCACCATACTCTTTGTCAGCCCCCAGCTGTGTGATGTCTCTTTTCGCATCCCTTGCCCAGATTAGGCACAATACAACAAATATTTGTTTCAGTTAATTAGCAGAGCCTGTAACACAAGCCACATTATTCTGCGCCATAACCATGTGTTATTACTAGTCTTGCGGCCACACAAAGTGTTGCATTGTTCCTTAATTATCCTTTTAGAATGACACTGTGAGGAATTCTCTCTCTGCTGCAAATCTGCTAGGTTGTGATTTGTGCAAGTCGCTTCCCTGCGGAGACGTTGCTGTGTAATGGCTCAGGAGCAATTGGGAGAGGAAGGATCAGGCCCAGAGAGGGAGGGGGCCCGGAAATGGGGCTGGTTGATGTTTTCAAATCTAATCTAATCAAATGTAATCAAATCTAATTCAATCTAATCAAATCTAATTCAATCTAATCAAATCTTGATGATGGTCAGAAGGTCAACAGAGAATGAATGAATGAATGAATGAGCAAGTGAGTGAGTGAGCGAGCAAGCAAGACAATTTGGTCTAATGGTTGAGGCTGCAGGCTAGAAACCAGGAGAGGGGAATTCTAGTCCCGCCTTAGACATGAAAATCATCTGGGTGACTTTGGGTCAATCACCAGGCGATGGTGAGTTCTAGTTCTGCCTTAGCGTGGAAGCCAGCAGGGTTGCTTTGAGCCAATCAACAGGCAACGGTGAGTTCTCTAGTCCTGCCTTAGGCATGAAGGCCATCTGGATGACTTTGGGCCAATCACCAGGCGACCACGAGTTCTAGTGCCATCTTAGCTATGAAAGCCAGCTGGGTCACTTTGGGCCAATCACCAGGCGATGGTGAGTTCTAGTCCCGCCTTAGGCATGAAGGTCATTGGGTGACTTTGGGCTAATGACCAGGACACGGCCAGTTCTAGTGCCATCTTAGCCATGAAAGCCAGCTGGGTGACTGAGCCAATCACCAGGTGATGGTGAGTTCTAGACCTGCCTTAGGCGTGAAAGCCATTGGGTGACTTTGGGCGAGTTCTAGTGCCATCTTAGCCATGAAAGCCAACAGGGAGACTTTGGGCCAATCGCCAGGCGACGGTGAGTTCTAGTCCTGCCTTTGATCTTTGAAATCCACCTGGGTGTTTGCGGCAATTCAGATGTCCATCCTAGGAAATAAGCCTTTCTTCCCATGTAATTATTGCATTATTTACTAGAAATAGCGGAAAACGGAAAAACATCCATATATGTGCAGGATAGGAATAGATGGGAAGGGCAGTAGCTGTCCTCAACTTACTTCCACAAATGAGATCTCAGTTTCCACCGCTAAGTGATCCGTGCCTAAATTTACAACCTTTTTTGGGGGGGGCGTGATTGCTAAATAAATCACTGCGCTTGTTAAGTGAATCAGGCAGTCATTAAGCAAATCGGATTTCCCCCGTTGAATTTGCCTGTCCGATGTCGGCTGAGAAGGTCGCAATTGGGGATCAAGTGACCCCGGGATGCTGCAACCGTCCTAAATACGCGTCGGTTTCCAAGTGCCTGAATTTTGATCACATGACCGTGGGGGAATGCTGCAACGGTCGTAAGTGTGAGGACTGGTTGCGGGTCACTTCTTTCAATGCCATTGTAACCTCAAGAAGTCACTTAAAAATGGTTGTAGGTCGAGTAACCGTTACCTGCAAACATTCGTCGCTCCTTTCTAGTTTGTACGGGAAGTCCTCAACTTACGATGGTTCATTTAGTGACCATCTGAAGTTACCACGGCACTGAAAAAAAGGGACTTAGGGCCGTTTTTCACACTTAACGACCGCCATTGCAGCATCTCCGTGATCATGTGATTAAAAACTCCCAATGCTCGGCAACTGAGTCACACTTATGACTGTCGCAGTATCCCGGAGGGGTCACGCGGTCCCCTGTTGTGACCTTCTGACAAGACAACGGGGAAGCCAGATTCACTGAACAACTTAACAGCTGCGGCGACTCGCTTAAGCAACAGCGGCAAGGAAAGGCAGTAAAATGGGTCGTGAGAAGTTCACTGAACAAGCGTCTCACTTAGCAGCAAGAAATCTTGAGCTCAGTCGTGGTCGTAAATGGAGGACTCTCATGAAATGACCGTCTCGCTTAGACCACAGAAACCTTGGGCTCCGTCGTGGCCGTAAATCAAGGACTTCCTGTGCTGTTTTATTAAATTCTGGAGATAATATAAAGGTAAAGGTAAAGGTTCCCCCGCACATGCGTGCTAGTTGTTTCCGACTCTTCAAAGCCGAAGAGCCAGCGCTTGTCCGAGGACGTCTCCGTGGTCATGTGGCCGGCATGACTAGACGCCAAAGGCGCACGGAACGCTGTTACCTTCCCACCGGAGTGGTCCCTATTTTTCTACTTGGATTTTTACGTGCTTCCGAACTGCTAGGCTGGCAGAAGCTGGGACGAGTAACAGGCGCTCACTCTGTTACGCGGCATATAGGCAAGTTAAGATGTATTTTTCTGCCCAACGTTTTTTAAGAAGGCAAACCACAAGGAAGGGCCTTTGCCTTTCAAAGACCCTGCTAGCGGTTGCATTTTCCCTGACCAGACTTTGTTCACTATTTGGTTATCCACCTGCAGCTTTTGCAACTTGCAGAAGGTGCAAGCGTGAAGGCAGCCTGGTAAAATTCCATGTTCCTTTGGGTGTTTCTTTTACGGCAGCCGATCTTTAATTTATTCAACCTTTCCGGTCCTTCCGATATTTTTTTTCCCCTCCCTCTCTTTAATATCACCTCTGCGCACGTTCCCTTGCCTCCAGCATCTTATCAGCCTCATCTTTGCAGAAAATCGTTTCCCTGCCTTTAAAAATATGTGTGCAGAGTTGAAGAGGGTGCAAAGTAGAAAATCAAACACACACACACACACACACACACCACCAGGAGAAAATGACTATGAGGACACCCCCTCCCCCGGGTGGAAACTGAGAAGGCTTTTTAAGGATGACGTGAAGAATGTTCTTGAATTAAATTTCTCTTCTTGTGCTGAGTGGGAGATCAGACTAGAGCAGGGCTTTTCAACCAGTGGCATGGGTACCACTTGTGGTACATTGGTACCTGGCAGGTGGTACACGACCATCCTAGGAAAGTGGCAGCGGGGGAGGGGAATGAGCTGAACCGGTGGCAGCACCGCACAAGCCTGAGCGAGAGACGGCTGGAGCTGCAGGGCTGTCAGGGCTCAGCGGAAGCGCCAGGATCAGCGCCAGGCTCCAGCTGGAGCTCGGCGCTGATCCTGGCACTTCTGAGCCCAGAAGAAGCGCCAATCAGCTGGAATGTTGCAGCATCTCCAGGGTCTTGCGATTTATATTCACATGCTTGGCAACAGATTCATATTTATGACGGTCATTGTCCCAGGGTCATGTGAAGTGACCAAAACCTGCTGCAACCATCCAGCAGAGGGGGGGGGAAATAAAAACCAAACACCCCCACCCTCCACCCCTGCTGCCAATCCTCAACAGAAATGCTCACAACAATGAAAACCTCGGACAGGAGGAAGAGCGCGGCCGGGTGGGCAGGCAGGCGTCTTGCTCGGCTGTGGCTTGGAAGGCACTTTTTTCAGTGCCATTGTAACTTTGAACAGTCACTAAGCGAACTGTTGTAAGTTGAGGACTACCTGTATTTCATCACTTTTTTCCTTTTTTGGGGGGTCATCAAGTTTTTAACACCTTGCTGGGCGACTGGTGGTCCTCGGATGTTGCCATATCCTAAAAAGTGGTACAATGGGTGAAAAGGTTGAAAAGCCCTGATCTAGATGACTTCTCAGCTCCCTTCCAACTCCAGAAAGAAAGAGGCCATTCTGAGAGGATTGGATTTCCAAAACACTTGAAAAAAACCGAATGGCCTCTGAGGGTTGGGCTGTACCGTGCCAGAAGACTTTGCCATATTCATCACCAAATTACAAAGAAAGAACCAAAAAAAAATTAATTTACAAGCAGTGGGTTGGTTCATTGTGTGATGTGCTCCTGGCTACTTTCCTTCGTGACCAGAGGCAAGTTCGCTTGACCAACAACCAGCCAAGACACAACAAGGTGCTTTTGTTTCATTTATAAGGGAGGGAAGCTGCCCAAGTTTGGTTCTCTCCAAAGTTCCATCCCCAAATATTCTCTGTGCTTTCTCCAGCTCTGTCCCGGCTGCCACGACCCTCCTCGTTCCCCGTTGGCTGAGGTACTATGAGGTTACACTCTTCCCGACCGCCTCCTACATATTTCCTCTTACATACTAAATCATACATCAGAGGTACATTAAAATTAGGAGATAATATATGCAAGATGTGTCAAGTAATATTCAGTAAGATATTAGGCATGTTCAGTTGCCTGTTTTGAGTTCTGGAGATATTTTATGCCTCCTTAGAACAATAGGTTCTTCCCTGTTTTTCAGTTCAGTTTGCCTTTCCTGTTATCCCATTCAGCTAGTTTTCCAGTTAAGCTAGGTATCTTCTCTTACAGCTGTTTTTGCAGCTGCACTTTGAAGACCCGGCTAATTTTTGCCTAAGTGACCCCCTTGGACACTGCGAACGTCCTAAATATGAGTCAGTTGCTAAACGCCTGAATTTTGACCGCGAGGGCGATAAATCTGAAAAACAGACACAAGGCACAAAGTGATCACTTTGAATGGTCACGAAACGAACGGTTGTTAAGTCAAGAACTGACTGTATCTGGAGCACCACTTTCCTTTCCCTGTTTTCCCAATGTTTGCAAGAAAAGAGAGAGAAGCGTTTCTTTTGTCAGTCAAATTTCTCTTCCTGCTTTTTTTTGTTTTGCGCACATTTTACAGCTCCCCTGAGGAGGAAAAGGTGAAAAGGGAAAAAGTTCCTTTTTCAATACCATCCAGTTCTCAGGTCGAAGCTAACGGGTGACTTGATATAAACAGCTCTGAGAAGAAAAAATAGATTTTCCCAGCCCACCACATCTGTTTCTCAGCTCCATATACAGCCAAATAGGGTATTTGGGAATCGTAAACCACTCGCTGCTTGCCAGCATCCTTACTCATCAGTTAACCAGGATAGTAGAAGGTTCTAAACCCAGAGAGGCAGCTTGACCTAGTGGTGAAGGCACCAGGCTAGAAACCAGGAGACTGTGAGTTCTAGTCCCGCCTTAGGCATGAAAGCCAGCTGGGGGACTTTGGGCCAATCACCAGGAGACTGTGAGTTCTAGTCCTGCCTTAGGCATAAAAGCCAGCTGGGTGACTTGGGCCAATCACCAGGAGACAGTGAGTTCTAGTCCCGCCTTAGGAATGAAAGCCAGCTGGGTGACTTTGGCCCAATCACCAGGAGACTGAGAGTTCTAGTCCCACCTTAGGCATGAAAGTCAACTCGGTGACTTTGGGCCAAACACCAGGAGATGGTGAGTTCTAGTCCCGCCTTAGGCATGAAAGCCAGCTGGGTGACTTTGGGCCAATCACCAGGAGACTGTGAGTTCTAGTCCTGCCTTAGGCATAAAAGCCAGCTGGGTGACTTGGGCCAATCACCAGGAGACAGTGAGTTCTAGTCCCGCCTTAGGAATGAAAGCCAGCTGGGTGACTTTGGGCCAATCACCAGGAGACTGAGAGTTCTAGTCCCACCTTAGGCATGAAAGTCAACTCGGTGACTTTGGGCCAAACACCAGGAGATGGTGAGTTCTAGTCCCTCCTTAGGCATGAAAGCCACCTGGGTGACTTTGGGCCAATCGCCAGGAGACTGTGAGTCCTAGTCCTGCCTTAAGCATGAAAGCTGCCTGGGTATCTGTGGGCCAAACACCAGGAGATGGTGAGTTCTAGTCCCGCCTTAGGCACTGTTTTTTTTGAACCCATCTCTCAACAAGCATCATCTCTGTGGGAGAGAGGAAGGTCAGGATGGCAGCTTCAGCCATGCAGGTGACCAACCACCAAAGGCAGGACTTCAATCGCGCAGCTGCCATCTTGCCTTTTCTGACCTTCCCCCACTGACACCTCGATCCCAGTTCCAATACAGGCAATCTTCAACTTTACAACGGTTCATTTTGTGAGCATTTAAAGTCACAACGGCACTGGAAAAAAGCGACTTAGGACCGTTTTTCACACTTCTGACCGTTGTAGCATTCCCCATGGTCAGGTGATCAAAATTCAGAGGCTTGGCAACTGGCATGTACTCGCGACGGTTGCAGTGTCCTGAAATCACAGGATCCCCTTTTGCGACCTTCTGTCGAGCAAACTCGATGGGGAAGCCAGATTCACTTAATAACCGTGTTACTAAGTAATGAACTGCAGTGATTCGCTTAACAACTGAGCCAAGAAAGGTTGTAAAATAGGACAAAGTTCGTTTAACAAATGTCTCACTTAACAACAGAAATTTTGGACTCAATTGTGGTCGTATGTAGAGGACTCCTTGTATAATCTCATCTTCCAGGAAAATGGAGATGATGTATTTTTAGTTCGCCCCATAACTCCCAGGTGGAAATCCACCCAGGATCCCTTATCCTGCTGGCGTCCTCAAACCACGGATCACTGCTTTTCATTTAAAATCCCGATTTTTCTCTCAAGCGGGAGGCCGTTAAGCCCTAATGGCATTTTTAAACTGATCGTAAAACTTCAATAACATCTTAGCTTAAATAGAGACAATAAATCACAAAAACCAGAGGAGCATCAATATAAACTCATTTAAATTGGGATGGAGCCACTTCACGCTTATCTTGTTCTCCTAATAAAGCGGGGGTGGGGTGGGAAACTAAGGAGAACCTGTAAGTCAATTTTGCGACTGCTTTAAGTCCACACCTATTCACGCTTAAAATGCACGTTTCAGATTGTGCTGTGATTTATTTAATCACGTTTGATTAACTGCACCTTAAGGGTTTATTCAGATAAAATGTTCAGCCAAACCAAGCATAGAATCTCTAAGTTAGATCTATGAATTCAGTCCTTTTTTTTCTTTTTTTTTCAATCAGGGGTAGGCAACCTGGGCTCTTTTATGACTGGTGGACTTCAACTCCCAGAATTCCTGAGGCAGCATGGGGGAACTATGGCCCCTTGATGACTGGTGGACTTCAACTCCCAGAATTCCTGAGCCAGCATGGGGGAACTATGGCCCCTTGATGACTGGTGGACTTCAACTCCCAGAATTCCTGAGCCAGCATGGGGGAACTATGGCCCCTTGATGACTGGTGGACTTCAACTCCCAGAATTCCTGAGGCAGCATGGGGGAACTATGGCCCCTTGATGACTGGTGCACTTCAACTCCCAGAATTCCTGAGCCAGCATGGGGGAACTATGGCCCCTTGATGACTGGTGGACTTCAACTCCCAGAATTCCTGAGCCAGCATGGGGGAACTATGGCCCCTTGATGACTGGTGGACTTCAACTCCCAGAATTCCTGAGGCAGCATGGGGGAACTATGGCCCCTTGATGACTGGTGGACTTCAACTCCCAGAATTCCTGAGGCAGCATGGGGGAACTATGGCCCCTTGATGACTGGTGGACTTCAACTCCCAGAATTCCTGAGCCAGCATGGGGGAACTATGGCCCCTTGATGACTGGTGGACTTCAACTCCCAGAATTCCTGAGGCAGCATGGGGGAACTATGGCCCCTTGATGACTGGTGGACTTCAACTCCCAGAATTCCTGAGCCAGCATGGGGGAACTATGGCCCCTTGATGACTGGTGGACTTCAACTCCCAGAATTCCTGAGCCAGCATGGGGGAACTATGGCCCCTTGATGACTGGTGGACTTCAACTCCCAGAATTCCTGAGCCAGCATGGGGGAACTATGGCCCCTTGATGACTGGTGGACTTCAACTCCCAGAATTCCTGAGCCAGCATGGGGGAACTATGGCCCCTTGATGACTGGTGGACTTCAACTCCCAGAATTCCTGAGCCAGCATGGGGGAACTATGGCCCCTTGATGACTGGTGGACTTCAACTCCCAGAATTCCTGAGGCAGCATGGGGGAACTATGGCCCCTTGATGACTGGTGGACTTCAACTCCCAGAATTCCTGAACCAGCCATGCTGGCTGAGGAATTCTGGGAGTTGAACTCCACAAGTCATAAAAGAGCCAAGGTTCCCCACCCCTGGCCTAGAACAACTCAAAGAAATAATATAATAATTGGAAGATATGGAGAGACCTGCTCTGTGGAATCGCCAAGAGTCAATATGACTGAATGTTTAACATCATTGATCATCATGATCATGATCATCATCATCATGATCATCATCATCATCACCATCAATCATGTCTTTCAGGGGGACTTGAGGGAGCCTTAAATTGTCATCTCTTTGTAGCCATCCCGGAAATTCGGAAATTCCGTGAGAAATTTCACACGTTAAAAACAGTTTTCACTTCCGTTGATCTTTTTTTTTCTTCCCAGTCGCTCTGCTTAAGGGCATCTCCTGCTTTAAAACAACTGTGCAGGTAATTCAAACTTTCAGAGGTCACAATTGCTTGTCTCCCCAACCCGGGGCCGTTTCCGCTGATTGCGGGAAGTGTTGTCTGGATTTAGCTTTGTGTGCGGACAAGAAGCCAACGGAGGGAAGCTCATCAAGGAGAGAAGCAACCTGGAACTAAGGAGAAACTTCCTGACAGTGAGGGCAATTAACCAGTGGAACTACCTGCCTCCAGAGGTTGTGGGTGCTCCAACACTGGAGGTTTTTAAGGAGAGACTGGACCGTCCTTGGTCTGAAACGGTATAACGTTTCCTGCCTGAGCAGGGGGTTGGACTAGATGACCTCCAAGCTCCCTTCCAACTTTGTTATTCTGTGTTGGTCAATGCCTGTGGAGACCAGGGTTGGAATCCACCTTAGCTTAGTTACTCTCCCAGAGGCCACAAGGCTGTTGTTGTGGGGATAAAATAGGGAAACACCCCCTCCCCACATAGCCAGCTTTTCATAAAAGGCTTAAAATACAACCAACAACCTATGATTCACGGCCTTGAACTCCAGTCATCTAAAAATCCATCAGCACAACATGGGCTAAGGTCATATGTGAACCCCGTCTCTCTTTGGCCGCGAGCTGATATTTGCTGTGCAAACTCATTATTTTAAGGGAAAGTAACAGAAAGCCATGTATATTGGTGGCTCTTATCTAGCGTTTTGCTTTGTCAGCAGGTTTTATGTCATCAGTTTTGCTAATTATTATTCCGGAGCTGCTCACCGCTTCCTCAATTTCTGAGACGAGCAAAGCTAACAAAAAGACTATTTTCTTTGTTTTGGGGGTCCCCCCCCTCTCCCCAGATTTGTGCTTCATCAAATAGTGATGAGGGCCACCTCCAGATCAGTCCCAATTTGATGATCCTAAGGAGGTTCGCCCGTGTGTCTAAAAATGGGATTTATTTGACCTGGGGCAATCGATATACTACATAAGTCAAGGCAATCCTTGGCTTATGACCACAACTGAGCTGAAAATATATGTTACTAAGTGAGGCAGGTTTTAAGCGAATCACTTAAACTAATCACTTAACTTAATCAAGGAGAGAAGTAACCTAGAACTAAGGAGAAACTTCCTGACAGTTAGAACAATTAACCAGTGGAACAGCTTGCCACCAGAATTCATGAATGCTCCAACACTGGAAGTTTTTAAGAAGAGACTGGACAACCATTTGTCTGAAATGGTACAGGGTTTCCTGCCTGAGCAGGGGGTTGGACTAGATGACCTCCAAGGTCCCCTCCAACTTTATTATTATTATTATTACTGGAGTTGTTAAGTTAGTAACAGAGTTGTTAACTGAACCTGGCCTCCCCATAAACTTGGTTTGCCAGAAAGTCACAAAAGGTGATCCCTCGCTTGGCTTGTTTCTGATAACACTAAAACATTTTTTTAATTAAAAGAAATAGGCTACAATGTTACAGAGATGTTAAAGGTAGTCCTCGGCTTACAACGGTTCATTTAGTGACTGTCCAAATCTACAACAGCAGTGAAGAGTGTGACTTACCACTTTTTTTTCACACGACCTTTGCAGCATCCCTATGGCCGTCTGATCAAACTTGGCAACTGGGTTCATATTCATGACCGTTGCTGTGTCCCAAGGTCACGGGATCCCCCTTTTGCCACTTTCAGACGAGCAAAGCCAATGGGGCTAGCGGGATCCACTTAACAACCAGGTTACTAACTCATCAACTGCAGCAGTTCACTGAACAACCGGGGCAAGAAAAGTCGTAAAATGAGGCGCAAATGAGGCAATGCCTTGCTGGACAACAGAAACGTTGGGCGGGATGGAAATCCTTTCACCGCTGTCCGAGGTGCTGAAATTGTTCCGTGCTGCCTGCGGCTTCCTTGAGTTGCTGGTTGATCACCAGGTTGAGTGATGGACACCACTCTTCAGACCGTGTGGCTTTCAAAGCTCTTTGCTAACCTGCCTGTGAAGGGCTGTGGGTTGGATCTGCAATCTGGGATGAAGAGCAAATAGAATCAGAAAAAAAGAGCTCCAGAGCGAAAGGATTTGAGCGTTAGAGGCATTGGGAAGGTGGGAGAGCAGTGAAGATAAGAAAGCAGAGTTAGCGGTGGTCACTCTGCGTTTATCCAGAAGCATCCCCCAACCTCTTTTCCATGAGGAAGGAGGATGCTGAAATACCTGAGCGTAACCATCTTTATGGAGATTCATAGACTCATTGCGCTAAGATACAAGGTGCTTTGATAGATTTGAATTCGTGTCTTGCACAAAGAGCAACAGCAATAGCCCTTAGACTTATATACCGCTTCACAGTGCTTTACAGCCCTCTCTAAGCGGTTTACAGTGTCAGCCTGTTGCCCCTCCCCAAAAACAATCTGGGTCCTCATTTTAGCCATGGAAATCCGAGTGAACCTTGATCTGGTCAGGTTTGAACTCTTGGCTGTGGGCAGTCAGCCTGCAATACTGCATTCTAACCACTGCACCACCAGGGCCCTTCCTTCCTTCCTTCCTTCCTTCCTTCCTTCCTTCCTTCCTTCCTTCCTTCCTTCCTTCCTCCTTCCTTCCTTCCTTCCTTCCTTCCTTCCTTCCTTCCTTCCGACTTATCAATAGCACTTAGGCTTATATACCGCTTCACAGTACTTTATAGCCCTCTCTAAGCAGTTTACAGAGTCAGCCTGTTGCCCCCCCCAACCATCTGGGTCCTCATTTGAGCGACCTCGGAAGGAAGGAAGGCTGAGTCAACCGCCAGCCAGTGAAAATCGAACTGCTGGCAGTCGGCAGAATCAGCCTGCCATGCTACCTTCTAAACACTGCGCCATCACGGTTCTTACCGCCATTTTGATTTACCAGCTGGGGTTTAGGATGTCGTACGAGCCCAGTCGTTGAAGATTTGTCCGAAGAAACCATAGCTGGGCAAAGCAACAGGGTGATGTGCAAGTTCAGCTGGAGTGTGCAATTTGCACCTGCGACGGTTTCTTCTGCCGCAGCACAAAAAAAGGGGGGGGGATTTTCCTGAGCATCGGGGCACATTTTTGGAATGTTGAGTTTTAGAGATTGCGCAAGGCCACGGCGGATGAAAACACGGCTTATTAAATAATCTCCATACCAGGTGGAAACCAAAGGAAGCTGAACATCATTCGTAAACCCGGTCAGTGTTTATTTTTGCAAATGGTGCTTACCTCTGCACAGGTGTGCATAGCTTTGGGGGGGGGGGGGAAAGAGCTTCCCTCTTCAGATTTGGCAGGGGAAAGCATATCAGAGCCACCTGCAGCCACAGACAAACAATTTAAGCAAGAGACACAGCTCACACATGCCAAGGAAATCAGCTAAAATTCACAGAGGAAGGAACCCAACGAAAACAGCAAGACGCGGAGAAGATATTTTAAAACAAATGAAACACCCTTCCACCCCTTCCCGCACACAGAGATTTAAAGGCATCCCTCTGGCTTGTATTTCAGCAGGCAGACGCCCTGGGTTGAGGCCGCTGGCCCAAGAACAATCATTTTTCACTGATAAAAACCCTTCCCAAATATAATTTGGCTGCCAAAGTCCTAATCAGGTGTTGACTTAATTAAAATCCCTGGAAGGGAAGGGAAGGAGGGAGGGAAGAATCGCTCCTAGGCGGGGGAAGGAAAAAAAAGAAGAAGAAGAAGAAGGAGGGAAGCAAAATACATTTTCTCATTTGAAATTATCTGAGGCTCGGCTGAAAATGCTAGGTGGAATATAAAGCAGCCTGGCTCCACGTTCGCTCGCCGTCTTTCCTGCCAGGAAATAGCTGATCCAAAGGCTGATCCTAGAAGTCGGTGCATAAGTCAAATGCTTGGGGGCATGTAGCCTACGGTGGCTGTAATCTCTCTTTTCAACTCCACTTGCTAAAGCGACAGATTTATCAGGAGCGAAGCTCCATTGATATGCAAACTGGCCTCTTGAGATTGTTTAGCCTATACCCTTTTCCAAAAGTGCCCTACTCTAGGATGAGGGATTGAGGGCTTCTGGAAGACCCCTGCCTTGGTCTCCCAAGAATTGCAATCTCCATGCATCTGTGGTGACCCAGGATGGGGAGCCCTGCTGGGGCGCTGGTTAGAAAGGCAGGATTGAAGGCAAATTCTGTCCACTGCCAGCAGTTCGATCCTGACCGGCTCAAGGTTGACTCAGCCTTCCCTCCTTCCGAGGTCGGTAAAACGAGGACTCACATGGTTGGAGGCGATAGGCTGACTCTGTAAACCGCTTAGAGAGGGCTGTGAAGCATTGTGAAGGGGGATATAAGTCTAAGGGTTATTGCGAAGGAAGGAAGGAAGGAAGGAAGGAAGGAAGGAAGGAAGGAAGGAAGGAAGGAAGGAAGGAAGGAAGGAAGGATGGAAGGAGGGAAGGAGGGAGGAAGGAAGGGCCGTGGTGGTGCAATGGTTAGAATGCAATATTGCAAGTTAATTCTGCCCACTGCCAGGAGTTCGATCATGACTGGCTCAGGGTTGACTCATCCTCCCATCCTTCCGAGGTTGGTAAAATGAGGACCCAGATTGTTGGGGGACACAGGCTGACTCTGTAAACCGCTTAGAGAGGGCTGTCAAGCACTGTGAAGTGATATATAAGTCTAAGTGCTATTGCTATTGCTAGTATCAGAAAATCATAGAAATAATAATAATTACATGATGATAATGATGATGATAGAGTTGGAAGGGACCTTGGAGGTCATCTAGTCCAAACCCCTGCTCAGGCAGGAAACCCTATACCATTTCAGACAAATGGCTGTCCAGTCTCTTCTTAAAAACTTCCAGTGTTGGAGCATTCACCACTTCTGGAGGCAGGTTGTTCCACTGGTTAGTTGTTCTAATTGTCAGGAAGTTTCTCCTTAGTTCCAGGTTGCTTCTCTCCTTGGTTAGTTTCCACCTGTTGCTTCTTGTCCTGCCTTCAGGCGCTTTGGAGAATAGCTTGACTGCCTCTTCTTTGGGGCAGCCCCTGAGATATTGGAAGACTGCTATCATGTCACCCCTAGTCCTTCTCTTCATTAAACTAGACCAGGGGTAGGCAACCTTGGTTCTTTTATGACTCGTGGACTTCAACTCCCAGAATTCCTGAGCCAGCTGCCTACCCCTGAACTAGACCTACCCAATTCCAGCCACCGTTCCTTATATGTTTTAGCCTCCAGTCCCTTAATCATCCTTGTTGCTCTTCTCTGCACTCTTTCTAGAGTCTCAAGATCTTTTTTACATCCTGATGACCAAAACTGGATGCAGGATTCCAAGTGTGGCCTTACCAAGGCCTTGTAAAGTGGTATTAACACTTCACGTGATCCTGATTCTAGCCCTCTGTTGATGCAGCCTAGCACTGTGTTGGCCTTTTTTGGCAGCTGCAGCACACGGCTGGCTCCTATTTAAGTGATTGTCCACAAGGATTCCGAGATCCCTCTCGCAGTCGCTACTATTGAGCCAGGTACCACCTATACTACACCTGTGCATTTGGTTTTTCTTGCCTAAATGCTGCCCTTAATGAGCTTTAGAAGAAGAGAGAAGAACTGCCATGTCTTTCTGCTAGCAGGAACCAGGGCCGAAAACGCCGACCATCTAGTTTGGTTATTTGGGATTATTAATAGCAATGCATCTAATTACAACCTGTTAAGGAGGACAGTTGGAAATGCCAGTTTCCACTGGCTAAAATTATGAGTGTTTTGACACACCATCTGCTGATGCCTCCCTCCGAAGGATTTACATTTACATAGCGTCTGGCAGCAAAGTCTCCCCACAACGTTCTCTGTTCACGGGGCTCTCTCTGGGTGTCGGTTACAAACAAGAGAGGAAAAAAAGGAGGTTTTTTCTCCCCCCCTCATGCCAGAGACTCACGAATGTGGATCAGTTTATTTAATTATATCCCACTATTTTTTTTAAATAAACAAGGCAGCAAACATACCTAATATTCTCTCCTCGCCCTATTCCCCCCCCCACCTATGAGATTGGTTCGGCTGAGAAGGTGGGACTGGCTCAAGGTCACCAAGCCAGGTTTCCTACCAAAGGCCGAACTAGAACTCCCCGTCTCCTGGTGATTGGCGCAAGGTCTCCCAGGTGGCTTCCATGCCTAAGGCAGGACTAGAACTCCTCGTCTCCTGGTGATTGGTGCAAGGTCTCCCAGTGGCTTCCATGCCTAAGGCAGGACTAGAACTCCTCGTCTCCTGGTGATTTGCGCAAGGTCTCCCAGGTGGCTTCCATGCCTAAGGCAGGACTACAACTCCCTGTCTCCTGGTGATTGGCGCAAGGTCTCCCAGGTGGCTTCCATGCCTAAGGCAGGACTAGAACTCCTCGTCTCCTGGTGATTGGCGCAAGGTCTCCCACGTGGCTTCCATGCCTAAGGTGGGACTAGAACTCCTCGTCTCCTGGTGATTGGTGCAAGGTCTCCCAG
Organism: Vipera ursinii; assembly: GCF_947247035.1. Classification (NCBI taxonomy): domain Eukaryota; kingdom Metazoa; phylum Chordata; class Lepidosauria; order Squamata; family Viperidae; genus Vipera; species Vipera ursinii. The sequence goes on along the minus strand of NC_139515.1, from coordinate 86,894,990 downwards.
GTGGCTTCCATGCCTAAGGTGGGACTAGAACTCCCTGTCTCCTGGTGATTGGTGCAAGGTCGCCCAGGTGGCTTCCATGCCTAAGGCGGGTCTAGAATTCCCCGTCTCCTGCTGATTAGCCCAAAGTGATCCAGATGGCTTTCATATCTAAGGCAGGACTAGAACTCCTCGTCTCCTGGTGATTGGTGCAAGGTCTCCCAGTGGCTTCCATGCCTAAGGCAGGACTAGAACTCCTCGTCTCCTGGTGATTTGCGCAAGGTCTCCCAGGTGGCTTCCATGCCTAAGGCAGGACTACAACTCCCTGTCTCCTGGTGATTGGCGCAAGGTCTCCCACGTGGCTTCCATGCCTAAGGTGGGACTAGAACTCCTCGTCTCCTGGTGATTGGTGCAAGGTCTCCCAGGTGGCTTCCATGCCTAAGGTGGGACTAGAACTCCCTGTCTCCTGGTGATTGGTGCAAGGTCGCCCAGGTGGCTTCCATGCCTAAGGCGGGTCTAGAATTCCCCGTCTCCTGCTGATTAGCCCAAAGTGATCCAGATGGCTTTCATATCTAAGGCAGGACTAGAACTCACTGGACTTTTTTGTTGTTGTTTTTCCTTGAAGATGTTTCACTTTTCATCCAAGAAGCTTCTTCAGTTCTTCATTCCGGCTCCTTGGGAAGGACTCAAGAGATGAATAAAAATGTCAAATCCGGTCCAAAACTCTGGGTGACTAAGCAATAATAATAACAGAAGAGAAAGGACAGGAGAAGATAACAAAATACAAAGACCGAATAGTAATACCAATAGTAAAAGATTCCTTGGGTGCAATCCCAAGCGCCCCCCCGAACGCCATCGGCATTGACAAAAACCCCATCGGTCAATTGCAAAAAGGCAGCTTTACTCGGAACAGATGAAATCCGGTGGATGATATCTGTAACACTTATCTAACGGCATCAGCCTATCCCAGCGGTAGGCAACCTTGTCTCTTTTATGACTCGTGGACTTCAACCCCCAGAATTCCTACGCCTGGCCTATCCGAAGTCCTTGGGAAGATTCGACGGGCGAATAAAAATTCCCAGTCTAGTCTAAACATCTGGCAGGCTGTGCAACCCACCGTAATATTTTATTAAGCTTGTAGGCTACCCATTTCTCAAAGACTCCGTGGAATGTGTGAAGTGCGTAAACAGGAGAGTGAGGCAGACTCCCCTTAATTCGTTTATTATTTCATTTGCTATGTTTTGCCTGGGGCTTCAGTCTCTCTCTCTTTTCTGCAGTGCTGTAAGAAGCGAGCGGGGTAAATTTCCAGCGGCCACAAAATCCTGTCGCTCACATTAGCTGGGAGAATCACACAAACCACAGTTCAGCCCCAAATTTTGATCGCTAAGCGAGATGGTTGTTAAGTGAGACCTGCCCCGTTTTACGGCCACGGTTGTTAAGTGAATCACTGCAGTCCTTAAGTTACTGGCGGGATTGTTAAGGGGATGTGGCTTCCCCCATGGACTTTGCTTGTCAGAAGGTCGCCAAAGGGGACCACGTGATCCTGGGACGTGGCCCACCGTCATAAATATGAGCCAGTTGAGAAGCCCCTGAATTCTGATCACATGACCTCAGGGATGCTGCAATGGCCGTTAAGTGTGAAAAACGGTCATAAGTCACTTTTTTTATTGCCATTGTAACTTCAAACCATCCTTAATGAACTGTTGTGAGTCGAGGACCACCTGTATATAATAATAATAACAACAACAACAATAATAATAAAAAAACTGGCCTACAAGAAAGACCAAATGAAGAACAGAATAGAGGCATGGGAAGACAAAGTACTACATGGCCAGTACGTTAAAAAAAATAGCTGGGAAAGCAAATAATAACAAGACCTGGCAATGGCTAAGAGCAGGAAAGTTGTGTTCTGTACCAGCCTACTACCGGCCCTGCAGAAAAGGCAGGGAAAACCCCTTTTACAAGAAGGCAAGAGGCTGGAACTAAGCCTGCTAAATTTATTAACATAAAAACATAAACAGAGCAAACAGAGCAAAGAGAGCAAACACGAACCATGAAACAGGAGCTATTCAAACGGTTGCCTTCAGCAAACCAGCCCTCCCACGCATTCCCCTTTTATACAGTTCAGGGCGTGGCTTCTCTCTGCCTCCTTCTGAGGTGCCCCATTGCCTTCCTCTGTTTACTCCTGATTGACTGCCTCCTGCGTCGGGCGTCCTTGAACAGGGCCAGCCGTGGGTCATCTTCATCCACGCTGTCAGGCTCACACAGCTGGGTCTGTGTCGTGACCAGGTGGGAGGGGCCTGGCTGAGGGCTCTGCGGAGCCCCAAGGCCATCATCAGAAAGGTCTCCAACACCCTCCTCCTCCTCTGAGTCGTCCGACCCAACTGCCGAACACACAGGCTGACCCTGAATCACAACAAGTTGAAGAAAGAGGCCGAGGGACTAATTCTGGCTGCACAAGACCATGCCTTAAGAACAAATCCATACAAAGTCAAACTTGAGAAGACAGCAACAGACAGTCAGTGCCGCCTGTCCAAAGAAGCTGAAGGAACAGTGGACCACCTGGTAAGCTGCTGCAAGAAGATCGCACAGACTGACTACAAGCAGCGGCACGACAAAGTAGCAACAAAGGTGCATTGGAAGATCTGCAAGAAATATCATTTGCCTGCAAGCAAGAACTGGTGGGATCATAAAATAGAGAAAGTCATAGAAAATGATAAAGTTAAACCGCTCTGGGACTTCAGAATTCAAACAGACAAGCCCCTGCCACATAACACCCCGGACTTAACAATTGTCGATAAGACAGACAAAAAAGTCTGGATAGTGGACGTGGCAGTGCCTGGAGACAGCAGAATAGACGAGAAAGAACTGGAGAAGATGACAAAATACTAAGACCTACAAACAGAAATAGAAAGACTGTGGAAAAGGCAAGCAAGGGGAGTACCAATAGTAAGAGGCGTCTTGGGTGCAATCCCAAAACAACGGGAGCACCACTTGAACACCATCATCGGCATTGACAAATTCGCCATCAGTCAATTGCAAAAGGTGGCCTTACTGGGAACTGCTTCCATCCTGCGACGAGATCTGTAATACCATCCAACATCCACATCTGCCTATCCCAGGTCCTTGGTAAGGACTCGATAGGTAGACAAAAATGCCAAATCCAGTCTGAACATCTGGCTGACTGTGTGATGATCAATAATAATAATAATAATAATAATAATAATAATAATAATAATAATAATAATAATAATAATGATGATGATGATGATGATGATGATGATGATGATGTTAATAAAGTTGGAAGGCACCTTGGAGGTCATCTAGTCCAACCCCTGCTCAGGCAGGAAACCCTGTACCATTTCAGATAAATGGCTGTCCAGTCTCTTCTTAAAAACTTCCAGGGTTGGAGCATTCAGAACTTCTGGTGGCAAGCTGTTCCACTGGTTAATTGTTCTCACTGTCAGGAAGTTTCTCCTTAATTCCGGGTTGCTTCTCTCCTTGATGAGTTTCCATCCGTTGCTTCTTGTCCTTCCTTCGGGTGCTTTGGAGAATAGCTTGACTCCCTCTTCTTTGGGGCAGCCCCTGAGATATTGGAAGGCTGCTATCATGTCCCCCCTCGTCCTTCTCTTTATTAAACTAGAGTCATACCCAATTCCAGCAACCGTTCCTGATATGTTTTAGCCTCCGGTCCCCTGATCATGTTTGTTGCTCTTCTCTGTACTCTTTCTAGACTCTCAAGATCTTTTATCCCTAGATTCATTGTACGGGAACTGAGAAACGCATATGAAAGGGACAGCTGTGTTTCCATTGCGATTCAGTCAGCCTACACAACTGTTCTCCTGTGTATTGTTGCTTTCATTGGTGATTGGGCCCACTGGGGACGTAGATCCTGAGAGGAGAAGAAATAAATTCTCTATTTTATTTTATTTTTCTCCTTCCCAAGAGCAGGTAATGAGGGAAAACACTGGGAGGCCAGAAAAACTCCGTGGGGGTGGGGTGGGGGTGGCGAATCATAGGATTGTGTGATGTGGCGAGAAAAAAAAACAAATGGCCCGGATAAATTTTGGAAATTGCAATCCCAGGACATCTGGAGCTTAAGGAAAGCTGAGGCAAACCAGCTCTCGGCTGAGCTGTTCATTGCAGGCGTGTCCTCAGCTTGCAGCGGTTCTTTTAGCGACCGTTCGAGCTTACAACGGCAGTGAAAAAAGTGACATAACCGTTTTTCACACTTTTCACACGCCATGGTCCCGGGAGCAAAATTCAGACGCTTGGCAACTGACTCGTATTTATGAGGGTTGCAGTGTGTGGGGGTGTGAGGGTGTCCTGGTTAGCTTTTGAGACCACCTGACAAGCAAAATCAACGGGAAAGCCAGATCCACTTAACAACCACATAGCTAACTTAAGAACTGCGGCGATTCGCTTAAGATCCGGAGCAAGGGCGGTCGTAAAACGGGACAAAACTCACTTAACCAGTCTTTCACCCACTAATTTTCGGCTCCGTTGTGGTCGTTAAGCCGAGGACTACCTGTATAAGTGTTCGCATTTACGACGGTCGTAGTGTCCTGAGGTCATGCGACCCGCTGACGCGACGAGCGAAATCAGTGGGGGAAGCCGGATTGCTTGAACAACCGTGGAACCGACTTAACAACTGCAGCGATTCACCTGAAAACCGGGGGGGGGGGCAAACAAGGTCGTAAAAGGGGACAAAGCTTTGCTGAACAACTCACTTAGCCACAGAAATTTTGGGCGGTAAGTTGTGGCGGTACATTCGAGGGCGTAGCCCGGGTTTGGAAGAAAACACATTTCCAGCTTTTGTTCAGCCGGCCCATTATGTCATACTGCAGCTTTTTAAAGTTTCATCCCATCGCCAACGAAGGGGTGTGTGTGTGCGTGGGTGTGTGTGGGTGTGTGTGTGTCACCCCCACTTCCTAGCTCATTTGCATGTGCTTGTTTCCTTCCTCTCACCTGCAAAGGTGAGCTAAGAGAAAAAGTGCCATCTGCTCTCAGCCTGGTTGGAGAAGCTGTCACCGGTGCCCAGATTTAATATTCCGAAAATTGTATTAACCTGTTGCTGATCACACCCAGCAGATCAAAGAGATGAAATAAGGGGGGCTGCAAAACAAAACAAAACTAACAAAAGGACCGGGAATCATCCTGTTGGTCTCTTACTAGGTAAATAATCTGCTCGGAGTCACAGACAATTAATCAATTTTTTATTTTTATTTGTGGGAGAATTGGCACGCTTTGAACCTCCCACGGGCGCGCAAGTGAAGCGCCGGTCCTATTTTTTTTTTTTTTTTGCCGATGCAAGCAGTTAAGTCAACTCTGGCTGTTCCCTGAGACGAGAAGCCGATAAAAGGGCTGGAATTACACCTGGAGTAAGTAACGGTGCAGTCAGCACAAATGTGAAGAGTTCCCTGTGGGTTAGCAAAGAGCACGGCGGGGGGGGGGGCTTCTGGAAACTGAGGCGAGCTGGGCAGGCTGCAGAGCCTGGAGGGGTGTCAGCAGGGGTCTCGTTCTGAAGAGCAGTGCTCCTAAAGCAAATTGACACCCACACCCACACACCCCGCAAAGGCAGTCACTCCTGGCTGGCACGATGTGAGCCTCGCTGGATAAAGCAGATACGAAATGAATAGAATAGAATAGAATAGAATAGAATAGAATAGAATAGAATAGAATAGAATAGAATAGAATAGAATAGAAAATGTGGAATAGAATAGAATAGAATAGAATAGAATAGAATAGAATAGAAAATAGAATAGAATAGAATAGAAAATAGAATAGAATAGAATAGAATAGAAAATGTAGAATAAAATAGAATAGAAAATAGAATAGAATAGAATAGAGTAGAATAGAATAGAAAATGTGGAATAGAATAGAAAATATGGAATAGAATAGAATAGAAAATGTAGAATAGAATAGAATTGAATTGAATAGAATAGAGAATAGAATAGAATAGAATAGAATAGAATAGAATAGAATTTATTTATTTATTTGTTTGTTTCAATTTATATACCGCCCTTTTCCCGAATGACTCAGGGCAGTTTACAGGGCAAATTAAAACAGTGCAATGTACAAATTAAAATAAAATTAAATTAATAGCCTTAAAACAGTTTAAAATTTAAAATTTAAAACCATTAAAACCCCTCAGTCCAGGCTGGCTAAATCAAATAGCCAAGTTTTTAGGTCCCAGTGAATAGAATAGAATAGAAAATAGAATAGAATAGAATAGAAAATATGGAATAGAATAGAATAGAATAGAAAATATGGAAAAGAATAAAAAATGTGGAGTAGAATAGAATAGAAAATATGGAATAGAATAGAAAATGTGGAATAGAATACAAAATGTGGAATAGAATAGAAAATAGAATAGAATAACAGAGTTGGAAGGGACCTTGGAGGTCATCTAGTCCAACCCCCTGCTCAGGCAGGAAACCCTATACCATTTCAGACAAATTGCTCTCCATTCTCTTCTTAAAAACTTCCAGTTGGAGCATTCACAACTTCTGGAGGCAGGTTGTTCCACTGTCAGGAAATTCCTCCTTAGTTCTAGGTTGCTTCTCTCTTTGGTTAGTTTCCATCCGTCGCTTGCTGTCCTGCCTTCAGGTGTTTTGGAGAAGAGCTTGACTCCCTCTTCTTTGGGCGCAACCCCTGAGATACTGGAAGACTGCTATCATGTCAGTCCTTCTCTTCATTAAACTAGACATGCCGAATTCCAGCAACCATTCCTGATATGTTTTAGCCTCCAGCCCCCTGATCATCTTGGTTGCTCTTCTCTGCACTCTTTCCAGAGTCTCGACATCTTCACCCTGCCTTCACCCCGGAGTGGACAGACGATGGCTAAAACGATGATGACGATGATATATATAAATTTATAAATAAACTATGCAGAGGCACTTCAGAGAACCCCATGCGGATCGCCCTCCCCAATCCGCCAAGCTGGATTGAAGTGCAAGATCAAAATCTTCCTTTTGCAAAGAGCTTCCAACTTGGGCATGGCGGTGGGGGGGGGGGCGGTGGGGGGGCGAGAGAGACAACGTTGGGCTTGATGCTTTGGGTGGTGGAGGATTTCGAAAACGCGTCGGAGATGCTTCTGCAATTCCAGGGCGTATTTTTTTTGCGATGAATAAACTCTGCAGGGATCAGCAGCCCTGTTGAAGGTCATGAAGCTCTTTGGCTGACATTGATGTTAAAAGGCGGAATTCCCTGGTGCTTTTGTACTCCGAAGTTTGGAGAAGAAGCACACGTACCTTACCAAGGGTTTGTTTACCAGACGTAACACCACTGCAGTACCCAACACGTGTGATTTTATATCTGGCCTTCAGGTGAGGATGGAGTGGGTTGCTGTAATGTTTTGACTTCCAACAGGAAGCCAGTCAGAACTCTCTTCCTACACAATAACAGAGTAACAGAGCTGGAAGGGACCTTGGAGGTCATCTAGTCCAGCCCCCTGCTCAAGCAGGAGAACCTATACCATTTCAGACGTGGCTGTCCAGTCTCTTCTTAAAAGCCTCCAGTGATGGAGAAAGGAGGAAGGAAGGGAGGGAGGGAGGGAGGAAGGAAGGAAAAAAGAATAGAAGAATAACAAGAGTTGGAAGGGACCTTGGAGGTCTTCTAGTCCAACCCCCTGCTCAGGCAGGAGACCCTATACCAGTGATGGCAAACCTTTTAGAGACCGAGTGCCCAAACTGCAACCCGAAACCCACTTATGTATCATCGGGTGCCGGGCAGGTGTGGCCCATTGGGTGGGTGTGGCCAATTGGGTGGGCATGGCCCATTCGGTGGGCATGGCTGCGGTGATAACGGCAGTCTGGGACTAAAAAGTTCAATCAATCAATTCCAACTTTGCGAGATCTTTTTTTTCCCCCGCGAGAAGTTGAAATTGATTGATTGATTGAACCTTTTTTTTTTTGCACACGGCGGCGGAGGCCTAAAGCGAAAAGGTTTTATAAAACCCAGCTGAAGGCCTAGGACTGGGGCGACGGCGCGCGTGCACACAGGGAGGGCTCTGCATGCCATCTGTGGTACACGTGCCATAGGTTCGCCACCATGGCCCTAGACCATTTCAGGCAAGTGGCTGTCCAGTCTCTTCTTAAAAATATCCAGTTGATGGAGCGTTCACAGCTTCTGGAGGCAAGTTGTTCCACTGGTTAGTTCTTCTAACTGTCAGGAAATGTTAAACCTTGTGTATTTTTTTATTATGAACCACTTCTACGAAACACACTAAAATCCTGCAGTTTAGCTCATGAGCACAATCAAGGCCAAAATTTCTGTTAACAACAACAACAACAACAAACAACAATAATAATACCTGGTTGATACCTAGGATGCTGGCAGCAACCCGTGTCAACCATCAGCACCAGTCAATTTGAATGTTCAGTTGACTGAGGTTCATGTGTAATAACAACAACAACAACAACAACAACAATAATGTTGGAAGGGACCTTGGAGGTCATCTAGTCCAACCCCCTGCTCGGGCAGGAAACCCTGTACCATTTCAGACAAACGGCTGTGGAGGCATGTTGTTCCACTGGTTAATTGTTCTAACTGTCCAAAAAATTTCTCCTTAGTTCTAGGTTGCTAAGCAAGACATGAGTTAAGTGAGTCTTGCCCCATTTCGCCATTTTTCTTGCCATGTTAAGTGAATCCCTGCAGGTGTTAAAATAATAACGTGGTTGCTAAGTGAATCAAGCGAGTGACGTTGCTTGTCAAAACGGCGTTGTGTGAGCTACAGATACTGCGACCGATATAAATAGGAATCAGTTTATTTTATTTTATTTTATTTAATTTATTTTAATTCCATTTATATCCCGCCCTTTTCCGAAGACTCAGGGCGGCTTACAAGCTTAGCAGTAGCCTTCATTCTATGTATATGCCTGCTTATTAGGGCTTTCACACACACCCCAAGCGGCATTATTACAAAGTCAGCTTAATTGCCCCCAACAATCTGGGTCCTCATTTGACCTACCTGGGAAGGATGGAAGGCTGAGTCAACCTTGAGCCTGGCGTCTCAGTTTTGATCAGGTGACTTTAGGGATGCAGCAACGGTCGTAAAGTGTGAAAAACGGTCCTAAGTTGTAACTTTGAACGGCCACTAAACTAACTGTTGTAAGTCGAGGACTATCTGTGCTACCCAAATCACAACTTGCACTTTTAGGATGATCCGTTTTTTGGGGTTTTTTTTATTTGTTTAAAAAAAAAAAGGATTTTAGCTTTCTGAGTGCTAGGAGAATCCAGAAAAGTAACGATCCATCAAACTATAGGTCAGTATGGCGAACCTATGGCACACGTGCCAGAGGCGGCACTTGGAGGCTTCTCTGTGGGCACGTGTGCTGTTGCCCCAGCCCTGCGTTCCCCCGGCCCCCTCCTCACCAGCAGCCCCCCCCAGAGGAGAGTCGCCCCTGGGCGCGGCCTGCACAGAGCAGCACAGCCAAGCACATGGCAGCCGGGCAGCAAGGAGAAGACTCCGCTCTTGCGCCCCGTTGTGCACAGGTGATGCTATGGGGCGTGGGTGAAGGGCATGTAGGTGGTGGGTGGCCCTGCGGGTGGGGTGGGGGCAAGAGCGTGGGCGGGTGGGTTGGGTTTTGGGCACTCGGTCTCTAAAAGGTTCGCCATCACTGGTACAGGGTTTCCTGCCTGAGCAGGGGGTTGGACTAGATGACCTCCAAGGTCCCTTCCAATTCTGCTATCTTGTTAACCCAGATTGTTGGGGGCAATTGAGCTGACTTTGTAATAATGCCGCTGGGGTGTGTGTGTGTGAAAGCCCTAATAAGCAGGCATATACATAGAATGAAGGCTACTGCTAAGCTTGTAAGCCGCCTTGAGTCTTCGGAGAAGGGCGGGATATAAATGGAATTAAAATAAATAAATAAATAAATTCTACTTTATTGTAAAGCTACACTAACAGAATCTTGCAAATCTGTGACTGAGCCAACTCTTTTAATTGTACACCGCCCAGAATCGCTTTTTGAGGGAAAAGGGAGGTCTCCAAAATTAATAAATAATTAAGGAATCGCCTTCTGAGTGTAACGGTTAAGTGGGGATTTGGACCTGCCTTTCCACAGAATTAAGGAATTAACCGAATTTGATTATAGGCCTGCGTTTTGTATTCAGAATATTGTAATAATTGGCACACGGTGGTATTTTTGTGTTCAATAATTGGCATGCAATCGTATTTAGAATTTCACGGTGTCTAATATTTGGCATGCGGTTGTGTGTGTGTTTTTTTTAAAATTTCGCTGTTGGAATCAGTGGTATTTAGAATTCAACAGTTCTTGAAGCAGTTGGCGCGCAGCCCTGTTGTGTATCTGACAATTGACATATGAAAGTTTAAATATTTTCTGCCTAACACAAATCAAAACAACCGAGGACAACCAATGCCTCCAATCCAATGGCAGCTGAAGAATAACTGAAGGGGCCATTTGAAATGAAAAGTTTAAATCTGAATTCTTGATTTTTAACAGGGACACCCCTTCAAAATTTGCCGCATCGTCTCCAGGCAGGCTTCGTGCGTAGAGGAAAACGAAAACAGTGCAACAACACCATCACAGGCAGTCCTCTACTTACGACCGGAGTTGAGCCCCAAATCTGTTGCTAAGTGAGATATTTGTTAAGTGAGTTTTGTCCCATTTTATGACATTGTGAAAAACGGTCATAAATCATAAATCATTTTTTTCAGTGATGTTGTCACTTTGAACCGTCACTAAATGTTAATTTAATGTTAATTAAGTCGAGGACTACCTCTAGCAGTGATTGCGAACCTTTTAGAGACCAAGTCCGCAAACTGCAACCCATAAACCCACTTACGTATTGTCAGGTGCCGGATGGGCGTGGCCCTTTGGGTGGGTGTGGCTCATTGGGTGGGTGTGGCTGCGGTGGTAGCGGCAGACTGGGTGGGACTAAAAAGTTCAATCAATCAATTCCAACTTTGCGAGATCTTTTTTTCCCCCCGCGAGAAGTTGAAATTGATTGATTGATTGAACCTTTTTTTTTTGTACACGGCGGCGGAGGCCTAAAGCGAAAAGGTTTTTTTAAAACCCAGCTGAAGGCCTAGGACTGGGACGACGGCTTGTGCGCCCACAGAGAGGGCTCTGCGTGCCACCTGTGGCACGCGTGCCATAGGTTTGCCGCCACAGGGGTAGGAGATATAGAAGCATAGCCAGCCGCCCCAACAGGCTGAAGAACAGTTTCTACCCATGGGCTGTCAGACTCCAGAACGGAAAATAACACAGTATGATAGTCTTGCGGGGACGGCGTGCTGTGCAATATGGTCACCTGGTGCAATAAGATTGTGTGTTTGTTAGTAGGATTCACTGGGTTAAGGATTTTCTTTTGTCTTCACTGGGAATCGTATTGTGCGTGTGTAGGGGGGGTTGCACGAAGGGAGGCTCAGCCAATCTCATTGTACACTGTTGTACTTCGACAATAATGGTTGATTTGATTTACGGAGTCAGCACTTTGCCTCCAACAATCTGGGCCCTCATTCTACTGACCTCGGAAGGATGGAAGGCTGAGTCAACCCTGAGCTGGTGGGGATTGAACCCCTGGCAGTTGGCAGAATTAGCCTGCAATTTCTGCGTTCTAACCACTGCGCCACCACGGCTCACTACGAGCAAATCCCACTCCCTTCTAGCACTGATGGCGTTACCTAGTTGGGTCGTGAAATGTGAAAACAAGCAAGCTCAGAGAGCACCAAGGACCCCACTGACAGGGCGCTCCTCAGGATGGGTCTGCGCTAGAAAAATGGCTGCAAGTTCCATCTCTCTACTTCCTCTATAGCAGGGGTCTTCAAGCTTGGCCCTTTGAGGACTTGTGGACTTCAACTCCCAGAATCCCTCAGCCAGCGTGCCTGGCTGAGGAATTCTGGGAGTTGAAGTCCACAAGTCACAAAAGGGCTACGTTTGAAGACCCCCTGGCTTATATGGTCCATGCTGGGTGAGGAATTCTGGGAGTTGAAGTCCACAAGTCACGAAAGGGCCAGGTTTGAAGACCCCTGGCTTATATTGTCCATGCTGGCTGAGGAATTCTGGGAGTTGAAGTCCACAAGTCACAAAAAGGCCAGGTTTGAAGACCCCTGGCTTTATATGGTCCATGCTGGGTGAGGAATTCTGGGAGTTGAAGTCCACAAGTCATCAAAGGGCCACGTTTGAAGACCCCTGTTCCAGAGGGCTCGACTACATGATTCTGGGGGGGAGGGGTCCCTTTCAACTCCACGGACCCAGCCTTCAAAACACAGAGCAGCTAGGATTTATTTATTTGCATTTCTTTAACGCTGCCCAGAGTTTTGCAAGCCGAACGAATCCACCGTCCCTCTTTTCCTTATCCAGGCTTTTTTTTTTTACCTCCCAGCTTCGCCCGCCTTTGCAAAGTCACCTTGGAACTGCATCCCCCAGAATGCCGCGCGCGTCGCGCCCGCCCGCCCAGCCGCGCACCCTCCCGGGCCTTTGCCTTGCGCCAAGGCTCTTGCCTCGCCGCGGTGCATCTCGGGAGTCGTGGTTCTCCTCTCCCCCCCTCTCCCCCCGCCCGGAAAGTTTCCTACTTGAGAGCAGAGAGCGGGAGAAAGACAAAGTTTCCGCTCCGCCCTTTGTGGGCCGGCTCACGCCGTGGGCAACGGCTCCCTCAACCAACCGGCGCGCGGCGGGCAGCGGCGGCGGGCCAATGGCGGTCGCCGGTGGGCGGAGCTCGAGTCTCCTTGGGCCCCCGTGCCGCGGCCTAGTCAGTTTGACCCGGCCTCGGGCGCCATGGGCGGTGGTGAGAGCGTTCCCCGGAGGGTCACCTTCGAGGCGGACGAAAACGACAACATCACCGTCGTGAAGGGCATCCGGGTGAGGCCTAGGGGGGGGGGGAAACCCTCCGCTTGTTGTGGGGAGCTTTCCTTCTTGGGGTGAGGGGAGGGCTGGGGAGGTGGGGCTCCCTCGTTGCCTAGGTAACCGCATCCGAGGAGGAGAAGATGCTCAGGGGAGGGGAGGGGGGGAAACCTTCTCCCTGACAAGAGTTGGCCTGCGGAACTCGCGGCCTCATGAGGTCATGATGAGGACCCAGATTGTTGGGGGCAATTAAGCTGACTTTGTAATAATGCCGCTTGGGGTGTGTGTGAAAGCCCTAATAAGCAGGCATATGCATAGAATGAAGGCTACTGCTAAGCACATTGATTTGTGCTTTAGATTGTAAGCTGCCCTGAGTCTTCGGAGAAGGGCGGGATATAAATGGGATTTAAAAAAAAAATAAAAAATAACTGACCCATTTTATGACTTTACAACATACGACCACGTTGGGCAGCCTCCATATACATATACATAGAATGAAGGCTACTGCTAAGCTTGTAAGCCGCCCTGAGTCTTCGGAGAAGGGCGGGATATAAATGGAATTAAAATAAAAAATAACTGACCCATTTTATGACTTTACAACATACGACCACATTGGGCAGCCTCCATATACATATACATAGAATGAAGGCTACTGCTAAGCTTGTAAGCCGCCCTGAGTCTTCGGAGAACGGCGGGATATAAATGGAATTAAAATAAAAAAAATAAAAAATAAAAATGATTGATTAAAATCGAAAGGCTGGCTCCCACTTCCTCCGGGGACTACAGAGCAAAGCAAGGCTGGTGGGAGTGGGACCCAAACCCCCCCCCCGGGGAACGCTGCCCTCTTTCTCTGAACGTCCAGAGCATCCTTTGCCTTTGAGCGGGGTGCAGAAAGAGGCTCAAAGTCAAGAATTAGCAATATAGTCCGAGTAGAGAACAACTAACCAGTGGAACCACCTGCCTCCAGAAGCAGTGGGTGCTCCAATACTGGAAGCTTTAAAGAAGAGACTGGACAGCCCTTTGCCTGAAATGGTATAGGGTTTCCTGCCTGAGCAGGGGGTTGGACTAGATGACCTCCAAGGTCCCTTCCAACTTTATTATTATTATTATTATTATTATTATTATTATTATTATTATTATTATTATTATTATATTTCTCAATATGCTGGCTTATGACTCAACGTATTGTCTTGGATCCAGACATTGTAAAAGATAGGTTAGTGCAGGGCCCTTCAAACTTGGCCCTTTGGTGACTTGTGGACTCCAACTCTGGGAGTTGAGGTCCACAAGCCATCAAAGGGCCAAGTTTGAAGACCCCCTGGGTTAGCGTATTTATATTCTTTATTTTAATTTATGCAGGTAGCCCTCGATTTACCACCACAGTTGACTCCCAAAATCCCCATTGCGAAGGGAGACGTTTGTTACATGAGTTTTTGCCCCATTTGGCGACCTGCCTTGCCAGAGCTGCTAAGCAAATGACGCACAGTTGTAAAGTTAGTCAACCTGGTTGGGAAGTGACTCCTGGCTTCCCCGTTGACTCTGCTTGTCAGAAAGTCACTAAATGTAATCACATCAGTCCGGGACGCTGCAACAGTCGTAAGTACAAGCCAGTTGCCAAGCCTCTGAATTTTGATCACGTGGCCACGGGGATGCTACGATAGTGGTAAGCGTGGAAAAAGGGCCGCAGGTCAATTTATTTTCTGGGCCGTCGTAACTTGGAACGGTCAGTAAACAAACGGTTGTCAGTCGAGGACTACCTGTGTATCCTTCCCTCCAGCCCCACCGCTATGGTTGATGGGACCTCCTTGCCTGATCCGGATCGTCTTCCTTTTTTTTATTGAAGAGTTTTACAGATACATTTTAAACATAAAAAACATAAAAACCCACCCCCACCCTATTTCCCCTCCCTCTCCCTCCCCCCCAACTTCCCAGAGCAAATACAGGGTATTGACTCTAACAATCTTAAACTATAATATGCAAACTAACTATAAGTCCTATCACACTTTAACTCTCCTTAAAAATAACTAAATAATAACAAATCTTCTAAATCTAATACTCATTCAAATGCTAAATGAAACTTTTTGGTCCCATATTTATTCTGGATATAATCAATCCATCTTCTCCATTCCAAAATATATCTTTGTTGCGAATGGTCTTTCAAATACGCTGAGATTTTTGCCATTTCTGCCAGATTCGAAATTTTTAAAGTCCATTCTTCTATAGTAGGCAAATCCTCCTTCTTCCAATATTGCGCAACCAAAAGTCTTGTTGCCGTTATTAAATTCAGCATCAATTTAGTTTCTATGGCAGTAGAGTCAATAGTAATACCCAGCAAAAATAATGGTGGAGAAAATTTTATCTTTTTCTTAAATATCTTCTGCATGTTCCACCAAATTTTAATCCACCATATGTGATAATACGTTGCATCATCACAACCACACCTCCAGCATTTAGGCTGATAATTTGGATACATAGATGCCAATTTCTTAGGATCTAAATGCCATCTATAAAACATCTTATAAAAATTCTCCCTTAAATTTTGTGCCTGTGTAAATTTTACATTTCTGACCCATATTGTTTCCCATCGTTATTGGATACTTCCTTTTTTCACTCCTTCCTTCCCTCATTTCCTTGCAAGCTTCCCTGTGGTCAGGATTGCTAGGTCTGAAGCCTGCCTAGAGAGGCTTCAAATGAAAAATGGAAGGTGGAGGATAAATCATCATCATCAACATCATCCATCGAAACTGCGCGATTATGGATGAAACGCGTAACAGTGATACCCATTGTCATCGGGGCACTGGGAACTATGTCCAAAAACTCTGCAAAACACATCAAGAAATTGCAGCTTCCTGCAATAACTCCAGCAAAGCTACCAAAAAAACTGTGCTACTCGGAACATCTTACATTTTAAGGAGATACCCGGTTGATACCTAGGATGCTGGCAGCAACCCGTGTCGACCATTACTGCCAGTCAATTTGAGTGTTCAGTTGATTGAGTTTCATGTTTTATGAATAAAAGTTTTATAATGATAATAATAGTTGGAAGGGACTTTGGAGGTCATCTAGTCCAACCCCCTGCTCAGGCAGGAAACCGTAGACCATTTCAGACAAAGGGCTGTCCAATCTCTTGTAAAAAAAAAAAAACTAAACTTCCACTGTTGGAGCATTTACCGCTTCTAGAGGCAGGTTGTTCCACTGGTTAATTGTTCTCACTGCCAGGAAGTTTCTCCTTAGTTCCAGGTTGCTTCTCTCCTTGGTTGGTTTCCATCCATTGCTTCTTGTCCTGCCTTCAGGCGCTTTGGAGAATAGCTTGACTGCCTCTTCTTTGGGGCAGCCCCTGAGATATTGGAAGGCTGCTATCATGTCCCCCCTTGTCCTTCTCTTCATTAAAGTAGACCTACCCAATTCCTGCAAACGTTCCTGATGTGTTTTAGCCTCCAGTCCCCCAATCATCTTTGTTGCTCTTCTCTGCACTCTTTCTAGAGCCTCAACATCTTTTTTACATCGTGGTGACCAAAACTGGATGCAAACCTGGATGAAACGGAGAGGGGTGACATTTGAGGATGGTCCTTTTTTTTCTTTCTTTTTTGCCTCTTTGCTTCTGGGGCTCCTCTCCTTCTCCTCTTTTCTCTTTCTTAAGACTCCGCCAATCCTATCTTTCTTCTGCCTAAGCCCTTTGGTAGTTCCCCCGTAATGACGTGGTCTCCTCGACGTCCCTTTCCCTCCCCCCCTTCCTGAAGCTTAGGAGCAAAGAATTTATGGAGCTGGAACTAGAATGTAGAGGACCTGGCTAAATATTGTGCTGAATATTAAGTTTTCAACCAGGTTTTGGGTTGCAGTTTGGGCACTCGCTCTCTAAAAGGTTCGCCATCATTGCTTTAGACGTTTCCAAGCGTCTTACCGAGTTGTTTTTTTTTAAATGCTATTTTATTTTAAAGGCAAAATAAAGGAGAGCAAAAATCGAAGGCTGAGTTCATCCCGGGGAGAATGGCATCTAACAAATTTCCGTTTACCTGCTGGCGGGCTTAAAAGACAGGATGAGGTTTTGAAAGCCACCCCACCCCACCCCCAGGCATGTCTTTCGGACAATGCTCCTTTAGGGCTTAGGAGCTCAAAGGAAAAGCTAGAAGATCTTGTATACCTCGCACTCAAGACGAGACGTAGCATGGGAATTTTATACTTTCCGGGGACGCTGTTGTGAAGAAAAAAAACAACAACTCTTGGATTGTGTTCTTTTCAGCTCTCCGAAAATGTCATCGAGCGGATGAAAGAGCCGTCTTCCCCCGGCGGAAGGTCCCAGAAGAAATTTGGGCCGGGCAACCAGGCCTCCATCGGTGGAGCAGCAGGTAGGTCTGTGTTATCCACAGGATCAGATGTGGCCCCTTTTGTGCGAATCGGAAATGATTTCTATTCAAGTGATTTAACACAGGTAGTCCTCGACTTACGATCTTTCTTCGTTTAGTGACCGTCGGAAGGTACGACGGAACTGGAAAAAGTGACTGAGGGCTCTTTTTCCCCGTTCTCAATCATTGCAAACCCCCACGTGATCAAAATTCAGAAGCTTGGAAACTGACTCGTACTTATGACGGTGGCCAGGTCCCGGGGTCACGTGATCCCCTTTTGTGACCTTCTTTCAAGCGAAGTCAGTGGGGAGAAGGCGGATTCGCTGAACAGCCCGGTGACTAACTTAACAACTGCAGGGATTCATTGAACGGCTGAGGCGAGAAGGGCTGTAAAATGGGGCAAAACTCAGTTAACAAGTGTCTTGCTTAGCAACAGGAATGTTGGGCTTAATTGTCATAAGTCGAGGACTGCCTGTAAAACATTGGTTGACGGGGTTATTATAAACAATGTAAGAATCATTTCTTTCTTTCTTTCTTTCTTTCTTTCTTTCTTTCTTTCTTTCTTTCTTTCTTTCTTTCTTTTTCTTTCTTCCTTCCTTCTTCCCTTCCCTTCCCTTCCCTTCCCTTCTTTCGTTCCTCTTTCTTTCTCTCTGTCTCTCTCTCTCTCTCTCTCACACACACACAAAATGAGCGTACTCAATCATTGTACGAAGCCTTTATGTGACCTGCTGGAATTTGCCCAAGGGTGTTGTGTGAACTCATCCGTTTGTGGGTTCGTCCAGTAGGTCATGCATGAGTCAACAAGCTTTTGGTTAGTGTTATCAAGGGCTAACTCATGGCTTGGCGGCCCGGCAAGGGGGAGAAGGGAAATCAGCCCGTGCAAGTAGAGAAGTGGGGCACACCTGCGTGCATACCACCCGGCGCTTGTGCACGCCGAGCTGCGCGGGTGTGCGCTGGCCTGCTGCTTGTGTAAGTTGAACTGCCTGTGTTCCGGCCAGCCGCTCGTACGGCCCGGTTCAGAACAAGCCACAATCCTGGGTTAATTGACTAACTCCTGAGACCTCATGACTTCACGTTCCTGGGTTTTTCAAACCAATTTAGGCCTAAATTGGGTGAAGAACCCGTCTGAATTATGGAGAAACAGGGAAGAGAAATCATGGAGCCGCTGCTTGGTTCTACTTTCAAAGTGGTCCCAGCAACGAATCCCCCGCCCTGCCTAGAATCACGAAGTCACATGAACAGAATCTTGCAAGTATTCCTTTCTCTTCCTCTCTTCTTCGGCTTTCCAGAAAGCTTCTGCAACGCTTCCCACATTTCTGGGGACGAGATAAGCTTTTCCATGCCAGTTGTCTAATTTGTGGGCATTCCTTCTGCCCCCCCCCCAAAGTTCATTCTCTCTTCCCTGGCGCTGATGGGCAGACGCATCTGTCACATTCTCGGTGAAGTGGGGGTGGGGGCAGCTCTGGCCATAGACAAAGCAGGTTTATTTTTAAGCTCCTTTCGCAGACATCCCTAAGTCACACCTGGCAAGTTCTCAATGCACTTGTCACGGCTGTTAAGGAGGAATTTGGGTCCAATCCACAAGGACCCGGCACCAGTGTCGATCTCGAGCAATAGAAACGGAAGTTACAAAACTTCTGCAACACATCTTTTTTTAAGTTTATTCGCCTCCGTTTGCGGGGACTTATACGACCTGTGGTCGTGTGATCAAAATTCAGCCACTTGGCAACCGGCTTGTGTTTATGACGGTTGCAATATCCTGGGGTCCTGCGATCCCCTTTTGCGACCTGACAGGCAAAGTCCCACGGAGAAACTAGAGTCACGTAACGACCGTCTTACTAATTTAACAACTGCAGTGATTCACTGAGTAACCATGGCAAGGGAAGTCATAAAATGGGGTGAAACTCGCTTAACAAACTTCTCACTTAGCAACGCAAATTTTGGGCTCCATTGCGGTCGTAAGTCAAGGACTACGTGTGTGTGTGTGTGTGTGTGTGTGTGTGTGTGTACAGTATATATATACATATACACGGCAGGGGAAAAAAAAGGAATCCTGCAAATTTACCAGATGGATAGCACAGGGAACAAAGCTGTTGCAGGATCGTCCAGTAGTTCTGCTATAAGTACTTCAAAACCTCCTCCCAGAGGGGAGCAACAGAAACCAATGGGGATGTGGGGTCTCTAACAATGCTTCAAACTCTAAGCACATACAAGCGCTTATAAGCACACATCCTGAATCACGGGAAGCGAGCTTCCTGTTATAATTGCTAAGCTTGTAAGCCGCCCTGAGTCTTCGGAGAAGGGCGGGATATAAATGGAATTAAAATAAATAATAAATAAATAAATAAATAAATAAATAAATAAATAAATAAATAATCTTCTCGGCTGTCCTCACCACTCTCCGTATGGACCTTCTTTTCTGAGGCTCTGCTCTTCACATAAAAAAAAAAAGTGATTTCTTCCAGGAATTACAGCAAGGATGGTGAAACCATGCAGACCGTGGTAATTGTTATCACCAATACATCGTAAACACCGCACTTCCCTTACCTATGATATTTTAATTACTTAACGATTATATCGGAGATGAAGATTTCATGCAATAATGCAAGCTCGTCATGCCGAGATCGGTGGTCAATAACGCTTCGAGTCTCTTGCCACGCGATCGGAAATGCAGTCCTCCTGATATGAAAGCCATATTAATTTTTGTCTGTCGGAAGGGTGGGTGTGAAGGGAAGGAATCTAGATAGCATAGAAAAAAAAAAGATAAGCTCAATATTGCTTGGCAAATGGTTGGAAGTTTGACGTGTAAACGGTGTTTGGCTTACAAACTCTGCATTCCAATTGAGACAGGCTGTATTCGGCTGACTTCAGGAAGAGAGAAATAAACCTAAGCCAGGTAGGTTACTGGGAGAGACCAGGGCACCAAGAGATTTAATTTTACATTCAGGTATTTATGAAGCAATACGGTGGTTGGGTAATGAAAAGTAAACAATAGCAAATAACAAATTATTTGTAAATAGCTCAAGTTACTTGTTACTTGCTGTTGTTTACTTTTCATTACCCAACCATCGTATTGCTTCATAAATACCTGAATGTAAAATTTAAAAAAAATAATAAAACTTGTATTAAAAAAAAGAGATTTAATTTTACAGGTGGTCCCCAACATAGGACAGTAATGGAGCCTACATACATACCAGTATGTCATAATGGTCCTAAACAGGTCAATCATGTCAGAGCATGCAAAGTCTTATTGTGCTGCCTTCAGGTGCTTCGGAGAATAGCTTAACTCCTTCTTTGGGGCAGCCCCTGAGATACTGGATTACTGCTATAAACAAGTATTGTTGTTGTGAGTTGCGAAGTCGTGTCCGACCCATTGCGACCCCATGGACAACGTTCCTCCAGGCCTTCCTGTCCTCCACCATCTTCTGGAGTCCATTTAGGCTCATGCCTCTTGCTTCAGTGACTCCATCCAGCCATCTCATTCTCTGTCGTCCCCTTCTTCTCTTGCCCTCCACCTTTCCCAGCATAAGGCTCTTCTCCAGTGAGTCCTTCCTTCTCATTAGGTGGCCAAAGGATTTGAGTTTCCAGTTCAGGATCTGGCCTTCTAAAGAGCAGTCAGGGTTGATCTCCTCTAAGACTGACCGGTTTGATCGCCTTGCAGTCCAAGGGACTCGCAGGAGTCTTCTCCAGCACCATAATTCAAAGGCCTCAATTCTTTGGCGCTCAGCCTTTCTTATGGTCTAACTTTCACTGCCATACATTGCAACTGGGAAGACCATGGCCTTGACTATACGCACTTTTGTTGGCAGGGTGATGTCTCTGCTTTTTAGTGTGCTGTCTAGATTTGCCATGGCTTTCCTCCCCAGGAGCAAGCGTCTTTTAATTTCTTGGCTGCAGTCCCCATCTGTGGTGATCTTGGAGCCCAGGAAAATAAAATCTGTCACTACCTCCATTTCTTCCCCATCTATTGGCCAGGAGTTGAGAGGGCCCGGATGCCACGATCTTGGTTTTCTTAATGTTTAGTTTCAACCCAACTTTTGCGCTCTCCTTCTTCACCCGCAATAAGCAAGTATAGCAAAAGGTTTAGCAAGAGGATCCAGGACACTTTTACCTATACAGTTAAGCTTCAAAACCTAGAGGCTGATATTCAATTTGCCTGGAAGGACTAGATGACCGCTGGCAGTCTCCTTCCAAGGCTACGATGTCGATTAGCCTCTGCGTGTTTTTTTTACATTTGCACTGGAAAGTTTACATCGTTTTTATGATTGGAATGGAAAAATTGGCTTGTTAAAAAAAAAAGTTTTCCGGCCTGCTTCTCTAATCCTCATATATCCAGTGGGCTCGGCGGGATATAGAGGTGGAACGTTCTGAGTAATGCAACAAAACCCCCAGTCAGCGAAATCTACATAGCCAATTGGATTGCACGATTTGCAATCTTTAGCAGCTTTCTTACGCCACTTGGTAAATGCTGGTAAAATGAATACAGCACTTAAAGCATGATTTAAAAAATAAAATCAAATCAAAAAGATTTAAAGGCTCTGCAAACGTCACGCTCTTAGCACAACTGAAATAATTTGGAATATTTTGGGGTGCATGCACGGGTAGGTATAAATGCGCCCATAAATACACAGGCACTCCAAGATATTCCTACGCAGGTGTGTTCGTGCTCACGCATGTATGTGTACACGGGAACATCTGTATGGAATTGTGGTTGCACTTTTTGACAAATGGTAGAGTTCGATGAATTCCCTAATCAACAGAAAGGATTAACTGGACATGAAGCGGCAGGCAGAGTTGCAGAAAGTTGTCTGGTTGAACTTGAAGTCTCATCCATTGAAGCATCCCATTTGATGTTTTGCCTTCAGCTGTGTAGCTGCTGCTTGGAACATCTGGAGCTGGCTACCTTGCCTGCCAGAGATATTAAAATGTTTGGATGTAGGAAAAAGTCAACTACTATGTATAGCTTGAATAGAATTAAAGTTAGAATTTAGAATAGAATAGAATAGAAAATATAGAATAGAATAGAAAAGAGAAGAAAATATGGAATGGAATAGAATAGAATAGAATAGAATAGAAAATTGGAATAGAATAGAATAGAATAGAAAATATGGAATTGAATAGAATAGAAAATAGAATCAAATAGAACAGAATAGAATAGAAAATAGAATCAAATAGAACAGAATAGAATAGAAAATAGAATAGAATAGAATAGAATTAGAACAAAGAATGGAATGGAATATAGAATAGAATAGAATAGAAAATATGGAATAGAATAGAAAATAATAGAATGGAATAGAATTGAATGAATAGAATAGAAAATATGGAATAGAATAGAAAATAATAGAATGGAATAGAATTGAATGAATAGAATAGAAAATATGGAATAGAATAGAAAATAGAATCAAATAGCATAGAATAGAAAATAGAAAACAGAATAGAAAACAGAATAGAATAGAATTAGAACAGAGAATGGAATGGAATATAGAATAGAATAGAATAGAGCTGGAAGGAGCCTTGGAGGTCTTCTAGTCCAGCAAAAGGTCGCAAAAGGGGATCACATGA
Organism: Vipera ursinii; assembly: GCF_947247035.1. Taxonomy (NCBI): domain Eukaryota; kingdom Metazoa; phylum Chordata; class Lepidosauria; order Squamata; family Viperidae; genus Vipera; species Vipera ursinii. Next base: position 86,872,300 of record NC_139515.1, on the reverse strand, counting down.
CTGAGATCTGCTATCTCTGATTCTTTTTAAGATTCCCACCCATCATTAGGAGAGAAAGAACAAAATACCTGAGTCGTAATTGTGCCCAAGCCATTTAGCCTTCTCCAACCGGGCCATTTCCAGATACGGTTGGCCTGCTAATTTACAGAATTTTGGGGCCAGTGGGAATAACAGACAAGCGTATCTGAATAGCCCCAGCTTAGCGACACCCTCAGAATACAGTTATAACATTTCAAGGGAAGTCTCCTTGTAATAAGGCTTTTAATATTCACGGAGGCTAGGCTCCTACAGTTGAGCACAGTTGCCATAGTTTCAAAGTACTGGTTTTTCATTTAAGAGGGCGGGATGGGTGAGAAGTAGCATATTATTAAAATAAATGTTGTTTTCATATAATAATGTAATAAAAAACCTCTTTGCTGATCCCTTCTCAATGTCTTTGGCACAGTGTTTGTCGGTGCAGAGGCCGCGATGCACCGAAATTGTGGGTTGTTGTTTTTTTTCTCTTTTAACCTCCTCCCTGTTGTGCAGATCTGAGTTCCTAGAAACACGGATCTTTTCTTTCTGTCCTTTTGTAAAACATCTTGCAAATCCACGCTGCTAAACAGAAATAACATACGGTATTAATTGTAGCTTCAGCAAGGCATTACTGGGGGGCGGGGTGGAGGGTTGGGTTGAAAATTACATCCCTGTGAGCTGTTTCTGGGCGGACATATTTTGGTCACCCTACTGTAAAAAAAAAAAAAGATGTTGAGACTCTGGAAAGAGGGCAGAGAAGAGCAACAAAGATGATCAGGGGTCCGGAGGCTAAACTGTATGACGAACGGCTGCAGGACTTGGGCTTGGCCAGTTTAAAGAAAAGAAGAAATATGGGAGAGATGATAGCAGCGTTCCAGTATTTGAGGGGCTGCCACAAAGAAGAGGGGGGGGGGTCACATTATTCTCCAAAGCACCAGAGGGCAGGATGAGAGAATGGAGGGAAACTGATCGAGGAGAGAAGCAACCTGGAATTAAGGAGAAACTTCCCGACAGTGAGGACAATTTATTTATTTATTTATTTATTTTATTACATTTATATACCGCCCTTTCCCGGAGAACTCAGGGCGGTTTACAGGGTAATTAAAAACCAACAATACAAAAGTTAAAACCAGTTTAAAAAGATTAAACTTAACCCTGTGCAAATAAAACCCCAGTTAAAATAAATTTCTCCTCAGCCTGGGCCCGAGAGCTCGAAGAGCCAGGTCTTCAGGCCCCGGCGGAATGAACGGAGGTCGGGGGCAGTCCTCAGCTCCACCGGCAGCTGGTTCCAGAGGGCAGGCGCCCCCACTGAGAAGGCCCTATCCCTGGGTGTCACCCGCCGGCAATCTCTTACCGGTGGGACCCTGAGCAGACCCTCCCTGTGGGAGCGCACTGGGCGAAGGGCACTTGATGCTGGTAGCAGCAATCAACCAGTGGAACAGCTTGCCACCAGAAATCGTGGGTGCTCCATCATTGGTGATTTTTAAGAAGAGGCGCTAGACAATCACTTGTTTGAGATGGTATAGGTTCTCCTGCTCGGGCAGGGGGCTGGACTAGAAGACCTCCAAGGTCCCTTCCAGCTCTATTCTACTTTAATTATTCTCCAAAGCGCCTGAGGGCAGGACAAGAAGAAACGGATGAGAAGCAACCTAGAACTAAGGAGGAATTCCCTGACAGTGAGAACAATTCACCGGTGGAACAACCTGCCTCCAGAAGTTGTGGGTGCTCCAACAGTGGAGGCTTTTAAGAAGAGACTGGGACAGCCATTTGTCTGGAATGGTATGGGGGTCTCCTGCTTGAGCAGGGGGCTGGACTAGAAGACCTCCAAGGTCCCTTGCAACTCTGTTATTCTGCTATTGATAGTGATGTTTTTGTTCCTCATCTCCCGAGTCGGACTGTATCCTGGGAACTGTAGAAGCTGCTGGAGTTCAGGTGAGGATCACTGGTCTGGGCAGTCTTAAGAACCAAGCCGTTTGAAGTACCTAAGAAGATCCAGAACACAGGTAGCCCTCAACTTAACAACCATTCAGTTTCGTGACCATTCAAAGCTACAACAGCACAGGAAAAAGTCACAACCAGTGGTGGGATTCAAATATGCGAGCAACCGGTTCTCTGCGTGGATGCCACTTCCGGAAGTCCGTCCTGGGCCTGGGTAACCGAAAATTAGCTACCGGTTCTGCTGAACCGGTGCGAACCGGCTGAATCCCACCACAGGAAGGAAGGGATGGAGGGAAGGAGGGAGGGAGGGAGGGAGGAGTGGTGGGATTCAAATATGTCAACAATCAGTTCTGTGCGTGGATGCCACTTCCGGAAGTCTGTTCTGGGCCTGGGCAACAAAAAATTAGCTACCGGTTCTGCCGAAGTGGTGCAAACTGGCTGAATCCCACCACAGACAGGAAGGAAGGAACGAAGGAAGGAAGGAGGGAGGGAGGGAGGGAGGAGTGGTGGGATTCAAATATGTCAACAACCGGTTCTGTGCGTGGATGCCACTTCCGGAAGTCCGTTCTGGGCCTGGGCAACAAAAAATTAGCTACCGGTTCTGCCAAAGTGGTGCGAAGCGGCTGAATCCCACCACTGCTTATGACCCTTTTTGTCACGACAGTTGCAACATTCCCAACAGGGTGACGTGATCAAAATTCGGACACTCGGCAACTGGCCAGCATTCATGGAGCGTCGCAGGGTCCCGCGATCCCCTTTGGCGATCCCCTTCTGACAAGCAAAGCCGGATTCACCGAACAGGGGTCCGAATGAACCAGAAGGATCCGTTGGCACAAATCCCGGCTTGCCAACCACGAGTTGAGTCGACGCCCTTCCAGCGAGCCGAAAGCGAGCCGACGACACGATACGGGAACCTGGCAGGAGCATTTACTCTCTTTAATGGCCAACACCAACAATGAATGTCAGCGGGCCGGGATCCGAAACATGGCTGGGGCGACAGGAGACCATAAATACCGGCTTGCTCGGAATCCCCCCGAGGTTGCAGGAGTCCAAAAAGTTATTATTTATTATTTTGTTTTACTACCACTCTTCCTTCGAAGAGGACTTCGGGGACCCGCTTCCTTCTTAGTTGGGCCTAAGGGAGCCGTTCGTTCTCCGAAGCTCTCGGAGAGGACTGGGTAATGTTCGGTAAACCAAAGAGTAATGGTTTTCTTTCTTCTCGAAAAAGAAAAATGGAAAAATCCATGCTGCGGGGAATAAGAGTGGAGTCTTTGGGGGGGGGGAAGGAGAGAGAAAAGAGGGAGGGGGGAGAGGGAGAGAGGAGAGAGGGAAGGAGAGGGAGGAAGAGAGGGAGGGAGGGAGAGAGAGAAAAGAGGAGAGGGAGGGGGAGAGAGAAAAGAGAAGAGGAAGGGAAAGGGAGAGAGAAGAGGGAGAAAAAAGAAGAAGGGAAAGAAAAGGGGAGGGAGGGAGGGAGAGAGAAAAGAAGAGGGAGGGAAAGGGAGAGATAGGGTGATTGAAAGAGGGAGGGAGAGAAGAGGGAGGGAGGGAAAAAAGAAGGGGAAGAGAGAGAGAAAAGAGGGAGGGAAAGGGAGAGATAGGGAGGGAGAGAGAAAAAGAGAGAGAAGAGAGGGAGAGAAGAGGAAGGGAAAGAAGAGAGGGAGGGAGGGAGAGAAGAGGAAGGGAAAGAAGAGAGGGAGGGAGGGAGAGAGAAAAGGAGAAGGGAAAGGGAGGGAGATTGAAAGAGGGAGAGAAAGAGAGGGAGGGGGAGAGAAAAGAGAAGAGAGGGAGGGAGGGAAAAGAAGAGAGGAAGGGAAAGAGAAAGGGGAGGGAGGGAAAGGGAGAGATAGGGAGGGAGAGAGAAAAAGGGAGAGAGAGAGAAGAGAGGGAGGGAGGGAGAGAACAGAAGAGGAAGGGAAAGGGAGAAAGGGAGGGAGGGAGAGAGAAAAAAGGGAGAGAGAGAGAGAGAGAGAGAGAGAGAGAGAGAGAGAGAGAGAGAGAGAGAGCGTGTATAGCTAGTTCGAGCTTTGAACACGAGGTTAGAAGGCAAAGTCACCCAGCAAAGCTTCCTTGTAATATTTAGTTTAATGTGGTGTCATCACATCACTTTGGGTTAATTATCTTGATGGTTCTGGCAACTTGGCTGGTGGAGAAAGCTAGGTGGTTTTTTGTTTTTTTTAACCCTAACCACGCACTTGAAAGGCTGACTTTTTTTATTATTGTTTTAAAGTCAGTTTGCCTGTCCATTTTAAAGGCTAATTGCTAAATAGGAGGCAAAAACCCGTCACCAGATGAAGCCGTCTGGGGCCGGCTTTTAAAAATAGGAAACGAATGGAAGGGATTTTAAGAAAGAAAAAAGAAAGAAAGAAAGAACCAGCTGCTGAAAGAGGAGCGCGAATAAACGGAGCTGAAGGTTACGTTTGTTTTTTCTTCCCCTTTTTTCCTTCAAAAGTTGAGGTGGAGAGAGGAATCTTCGTTTGAATGCAAGAAGGGAGTCCTCCACTTATGACCGGTCACTGACTGGTCCAAGTTGTTGTGAAAACCCCCCCTCCGCTAGATCCCCCCCCTCCCGAAAGCCGGAGAAAGTTATTTCCAGCCAGAAGAGGCCGTTGCAACGTCCCACCTAACTAAAGGGAAGCGAAATGGCTTGCAACAGAATCTCTCCACCCCGCCTTTCCTTTGGAGCCCCATGAACAGTGGCAAGGAAGAGACAAATGCTGCTAATAAGTCGGCTGTTATTTGCACCCGAACGAATCCGGCTGCGTTATTAAGCTCTTTGTTTCGAAAGGGGCCGTATTTGCCAAGTGCTTCCCGACACTGGAAAGGGAGCAGCTGAGTTATCAAATTACAAGCCCCGCGTTTGAAGCATTAATCTATTAATTGCTCTGATTAACGGATTAATTAAAAACAGATTTAAGATGTAAGATATGTGTGTGTATATATGTATATGTGTGTGTGTGTGTGTGTGTAAGGGACGCGGTGGCTCAGTGGGTTAGGACGCTGAGCTTGTCGATCAGAAGGTCGGCAGTTTGGCGGGTCGAATCCCGAGTGCCGCGTAGCAGAGTGAGCGCCTGTTACCCGTCCCAGCTTCTGCCAACCTAGCAGTTCGAAAGCACGTAAAAAATGCAAGTAGAAAAATAGGGACCACTCCGGTGGGAAGGTAACAGCGTTCCGTGCGCCTTTGGCGTCTAGTCATGCCGGCCACGTGACCATGGAGACGTCCTCGGACAAGCGCTGGCTCTTCGGCTTTGAAACGGAGATGAGCACCGGCCCCTAGAGTCGGAAACGACTAGCACGCATGTGCGGGGGAAACTTTACCTTATAAGTATATGTATGTGTGCGTATATGTGTGTGTGTGTGTGTGTGTATGTATGTATGTATGTATGTATGTATGTATGTATGTATGTAGTTTTCTGGTGAAAGGGGGCCTGATTGCTTGCTTGCTTTTCATGGGGCTGGTCTAAAATCTCCACAAGGAGGACTTGAGCAGACGCACACCTGGAAAACTTTGGCTTTGCGTAAAATAACCAGACCGAAGGAAAGTAATTTTAATACTTTTGAAAGCAGAAATCATCTCGTATTTTGTGCTCGGTCCCTTTTCCCACTTGCCAAATTCTGCCACAGTTTAATCGGACTAGTTTAATGGGCCCAGTGCTCTTCAACATCTTCATCAACGATTTGGACCAGGGGATAGATGGGCAACTCGTCAAATTTGCAGACGACACCAAGCCAGCAGGAATAGCCAATACTCCAGAAGTTACAGGCTTAAGATTCAGGAGGATCTGGACAGACTCGAACACTGGGCACTATCTAACAAAATGAAATTCAATGGTGAAAAAAGTAAGGTTCTACATTTAGGCAGGAAAAATCAAATGCACAGGTATAGTATAGGTGGTACCTTGCTCAATAGTAGCAACTGTGAGAGGGATCTCGGAGTCCTAGGGAACAATTCCTTAAATGTGAGCCAGCCGTGTGCTGCAGCTGCCAAAAAAAGCCAACACAGTGCTAGGCTGCATCAACAGGAGGATAGAATCAAGATCACGTGAAGTGTTAATACCACTTTACAACGCCTTGGTAAGGCCACACTTGGAATCCGGCATCGAGTTTTGGTCACCACGATGTCAAAAAGATGTTGAGACTCTAGAAAGAGTGCAGAGAAGAGCAACAAAGATGGTTAAGGGACTGGAGGCTAAAACATATCAGGAACGGTTGCTGGAATTGCGAATGTCTAGTTTAATGAAAAGAAGAACTAGGGCAGGGGGGACATGATAGCTGTGCTACAGTATCTCAGGGCTGCCCCAAAGAAGAGGGAGTCAAGCTATTCTCCAAAGCGCCTGAAGGCGGGACGAGAAACAATGGATGGAAACCAATCAAGGAGAGAAGCAACCTGGAACTAAGGAGAAACTTCCTGACAGTCAGAACAATTAATCAGTGGAACAACCTGCCTCCAGAAGCTGTGAATGCTCCAACACTGGAAGTTTTTAAGAAGAGACTGGACAGCCATTGGTCTGAAATGTATAGGGTTTCCTGCCTGAGCAGGGGGTTGCACTAGATGACCTCCAAGGTCCCATCCAACTCTGTTATTGTTGTTGTTATTATGACTATGATCCATACTAAAGTCCTTCAAAGATTTTTCCCCCCACTCAGATTTTCTGATCTTGGGATGGGGAGACTGAGAATGCAGACATTTGTAAATATGGGATTTAGACTCTTAGAATGGAGGAGGAATAGTGAATAGGCCTGTATTTCTGCTACATCTTTCCAGGCCGTCCTTGACTTACAACAGTTTGTTTAGTGACTGTTCAAAGTTACAACGGCCCTCAAAAAAGTGACTTATGACTTATGACCATGCGGCATCCCCACGGTCCTGTGATCAAAATTCAGACGTTTGGCAACTGGCTCATTCTTACGGCCGTCACAGTTTGTCCTCGGGGTGTGTGTGTCACGTGGTCCCCTTTTACGACCTTCGGACAAGCGAAATCAGTGGGGAAGCCAGATGGACTTAACAACTATGTTGCTAGTTTAACAACTACAGTGATCTCACTTAACAACAGTGGCGAGAAAGTTCGTAAAAATGGGGCAAAACACACAACTTTTTAACAACTGTGTTGCTTAGCGATGGAAATTTGGTCTCAGTTGTGGGCGTAAGCCGAGGATTTAACTGGCTGTTCTACACTTAGACCAGGGGTCTTCAAACTTGCCCTATTATGACTTGTGAACTTCAACTCCCAGAATTCCTCAGCCAGCCTCCATTTTGTTTGTTAGATTTAAGACAGGGGTCTTCAGACTTGGCCCTGTTGTGACTTGTGGACTTCAACTCCCAGAATTCCTCAGCCAGCCTCCATTTTGTTTGTTAGATTTAAGACATGGGTCTTCAGACTAGGCCCTTTTATGACTTGTGACTTCAACTCCCAGAATTCCTCAGCCAGCCTCCATTTTGTTTGTTAGATTTAAGACATGGGTCTTCAGACTAGGCCCTTTTATGACTTGTGGACTTCAACTCCAGAATTCCTCAGCCAGCCTCCATTTTGTTTGTTAGATTTAAGACAGGGGTCTTCAGACTAGGCCCCTTTATGACTTGTGGACTTCAACTCCCAGAATTCCTCAGCCAGCCTCCATTTTGTTTGTTAGATTTAAGACAGGGGTCTTCAGACTAGGCCCTTTTATGACTTGAGGACTTCAACTCCAGAATTCCTCAGCCAGCCTCCATTTTGTTTGGTAGATTTAAGACATGGGGTCTTCAGACTAGGCCCTTTTATGATTTGTGGACTTCTACTCCCCAGAACTTCCGGAATCAAAGTCTCATTGAATTTCGTGGAGTTCATTTTATCCCACCCTACGAATGTCTTAATAGCTGGCTGTTCAACAGCCCAGTGATGTGCTTTCATTGGAAATATTCTTCTCCTTGTCTCTTCGTATGACGGAATTGCATGTGATGCGTAATTGGAAATAAATATTAAGGGCTCCTAAGTCCCAGCTTCTCCTGCTCAATGTTAGGAATAATTTCAGCAAGGCAAACAGGGAATAAAATGGCTCCCAGTAAATTATTCCTATTGTCAGACTAAATAGGCTCATAAGGTGGTTTTCTTTTGAAAAGAATAGATTATTTTTGGGGGGGGGAAAGAGAGAACTGCGTGGCTTTGCACTCGGTTACTTTATCC
>NC_139515.1:86792802-86863989 GCF_947247035.1 Vipera ursinii | reverse complement strand
AGGACACCCTAGACCAGGGGTAGGCAACCTTGGCTCTTTTATGACTCCTGGACTTCAACTCCCAGAATTCCTGAGCCAGCATGGGGGAATCTATGGCCCCTTCATGACTGGTGGTCTTCAGCTCCCAGAATTCCTGAGCCAGGCTGGCTCAGCTTGGAAACCTCTCCCTTTCCCCCTCAGCCTGGCTGGCTCTGGAATTCTGGGAGTTGAAGTCCACGAGTTATAAACCGGCCTAGGCCAGGGCTAGGCAACCTTGGCCCCTTCATGACTGGTGGACTTCAAATCCCAGAATTCCTGAGCCAGCCTGGCTCAGCTTGGAAACCTCTCCCTTTCCCCTCAGCACGGCTGGCTCAGGAATTCTGGGAGTTGAGGTCCACCAGTCATAAAAGAGCCAAAGTTGCCTATCCCTGCCCTAGACCATTTCAGTCAGTCAATTAGAATAGAGCTGGAAGGGACCTTGGAGGCCTTCCAGTCCAACCCCCTTCTCAAGCAGGAGACCCTACCATATCAATCAATCAATCAATCAATCAATCAGAATAGAGCTGGAAGGGACATTGGAGGTCTTCCAGTCCAGCCCCTGCTCAAGTAGGAAACCCTATATCATTCCTGACAAATGGTTGTCCAATCTCTTCTTAAAAAGCCTCCATTGATGGAGCACCCACAACTTCTGTTCCACTGGTTAATTGTTCTCACAGTTAGGAAGTTTCTCCTTAGTTCCAGGTTGCTTCTCTCCTTGGTGAGTTTCCATCTGTTGCTTCTTCTCCTGCCTTCAGGTGCTTTGGCGAATAGCTTGACTGCCTCTTCTTTGGGGCAGCCCCTGTGATATTGGAAGACTGCTGTCATGTCCCCCTTCTCTTCATTAAACTGGACATTCCCAATTCCAGCAACCGTTCGCCTCCAGTCTCCTAATCCCGTTTTTTGCTCTTCTCTGCACTCTTTCTAGAGTCTCAACCTTTTTTTTTTTTTAATATCACGATAACCATGGTTTGCACAATTCTGACATTGGTAGGTATAGACGCCTGAATATCTTTCAAGACCTCTGTAAGAAGTCCAGTATCAAAAAAAAAGGTCATAAAATTGGGTTTGTCGTTTGGGTGACCTGATTGATGACTGTTACAAATTGCAACTGTGATGGGCAGGCTCCATCCTGGCCATAACTTGAGGATCACTCGGTGAGCCATTATTACCCAGCATAGTAGTATTTCTTGGGACACCAGCCCCAGTGAAGGATGGGCTGTGTTTGTGTGTGTGTGTGTGTGTGTGTGTGTGTGTGTGTGTGGGTACACTACAGATATTTCACAACAAAGTGTTCCTCCAGAAATTAGGTACTGTTTAGAGATTTCTTGTCTTCCTTTTCCTAGCCCTGTGCAAATATGATTTTAGTTCTCTCTTATTTCCCCCCCCCACTAACTCACAAGGCCGCTTGCATGAATGTGAAGAAATAATATATATATATTTTTTCCTGGCTTTGAACAGAATCTGTGTTAGGAGCAATATTTTTGACAGCCGTCCTCTGGCGGGCTGACCTGTTGCTCAGAAATTCAGAAATTCAGGAAGCGTGTAACAAGGTCACTCTCCAAAGTGTCTCCAGCTTGCTTTCCCGGCGGACTATTTTATTCTGACGTTTTTATCTCTGTATACAAACTGTTAGGTTTTCCAAATGCTACTGAGGGATTCCTTGCTCTGAGAAAGACCCAAAAAAAAAAAGACAAAAAACCAACGGTCTGGCTCTTAAAACAGAGTTTTATTTCAGTCTTTCTTCGGAGAACAAAAAGGAGCTTGTTAATCGCGCAACCTAGGGAATACTGCAAGATTGGGTTCTTTATTAATTAGCCAGTGGGTCTCTGGCCTAGAAATGAGATACTTGCTTTTTAAATAACAATTTAATGTAGTGACGAGACAGCGTTTTCTTCAGTTTTGTAAATTGCGGAATGTTTTGTACATAATGTTACGTAAACACGCATATAATAAGATGAACACACACACAGCCGTGATATATTTTACGAATTTGGATTAACTGGTGTGTTTTTTTTAAAAAAAATTTTTTAAAGATTCCATTATTGCTAGTGCAGATCAGAAAATCGGCATGCGATGGTTTGGTATTCAATGAAAGGTGAAAGGACTTCGAATTAAAGCACATTTGTAAGCTTAGGCACCAAGGGAAGATTCTGGCTATGGTTTGGGCCCACAAGTAGCAACAAAGAGCAACAGAGATGATCAGGGGACTGGAGGCTAAAACATATCAGAAAAGGTTGCAGGAATTGCGTATGTCCAGTTTAATGAAAGGTAAAAGGACGCGGTGGCTCAGTGGGTTGGGACGCTGAGCTTGTCGATCAGAAGGTCAGCAGTTTGGCGGGTCGAATCCCGAGTGCCGCGTAACAGAGTGAGTGCCCGTTACTTGTCCCAGCTTCTGCCAACCTAGCAGTTCGAAAGCACATAAAAATGCAAGTAGAAAAATAGGGACCACTACGGTGGGAAGGGAACAGCGTTCCGTGCGCCTTTGGCGTCCAGTCATGCCGGCCACATGACCACGGAGAGGTCCTCGGACAAGCGCTGGCTCTTCGGCTTTGAAACGGAGATGAGTACCGGCCCTTAGAGTTGGAAACGACTAGCACGGATGTGCGGAGGAACCTTTACCTTTACCTTTTAGTTTAATGAAGAGAAGGACGAGGGGGGAACATGATAGCAGTCTTCCAATATCTCAGGGGCTGCCCCAAAGAAGAGGCAGTCAAGCTATTCTCCAAAGCACCTGAAGGCAGGAGAAGAAGCAACGGATGGAAACTCATCAAGGAGAGAAGCAACCTGGAACTAAGGAGAAACTTCCTGACAGTTAGAACAATTAACCAGTGGAACAACCTGCCTCCAGAGGTGGTGAGTGCTCCAACACTGGAGGTTTTTAAGAAGAGACTGGACAACCGTTTGTCTGAAATGGTACAGGGTTTCCTGCCTGAGCAGGGGGTTGGACTAGATGACCTAAAAGGTCCCTTCCAACTTGATGACGACGATGGATGGATGGTCAGACGGTCAACCGAATAGAGAACACCAAAATTTGCTGCCCGTTGCATTTATTTTGTAAGGAGACTCGTGCAATATGCCGGTATGGAAAAAAAAAATAGCCATTGTTTTGGATTTGGTAATTTATCCCCCCAGTGCTTCGTAGAAACCAACAGAAGAGACTATTTGAGCTTAGGGTTGAGATGGTCACGCGGATCAAAACTGAGACACTTGGCAACTGACTCTTATTTATGACGGTTGCATATGACCCTCCCCGGGGTCCTGTGACCCCTTTGCCATCCTTCTGCCAAGCAAAGTCAACGGGCGAAGCCGGGTTTACTTCCTTAGCCACCGTGTTACTAACTTAACAACTCTGCAGCGATTCGCTTAACCACGGGGGCAAGAGAGGTCGTAAAAATGGGGCAAAGCCCGTTTAACACCTGTCTCGCTTAGCAGTGGAAATTTTGCGCTCAGTCGCGGTCGTCACAGCGAGGACTACCTACAGTTCTCCTTTGCTTCTGAGTTTGACAAAGTACTACCTCTTGCCGAGGACCAAACAGGACATATCAAATTAACCAGACCCATTTTAGTTTGGTACTTTATGGCTCATTGGGTTGGGCAGGCCCGGATTACAGAGTAATGGAATAACAGAGTTGGAAGGGACCTTGGCGGTCATCTAGTCCAACCCCCTGCTATGGCAGCAAACCCTATAGCATTTCAGACACACGGCTGTCCAATCCCTTCTTACAAACTTCCAGTGTTGGTGCACCCACAACTTGAGGGCAATCAACCAGCTTGCCTTCAGATATAGTGTGCGCTCCCTCACTGGAGGTTTTTAAGAAGAGACAAAATTCTCCTGCTTGAGCAGAGGGCTGGACTAGAAGACCTCCAAGGTCCCTTCCAGCTGTATTCTCTATTCCTATTCTATTCTATTCTATTCTATTCTATTCTATTCTATTCTATTCTATTCTATTCTATTCTATTCTATTCTATTCTATTCTATTCTATTCTATTCTGTATTTTATTATTCTCTTCTCTTCTCTTCTCTTCTCTTCTCTTCTCTTCTCTTCTCTTCTCTTCTCTTCTCTTCCCTTCCATTCCATTCCATTCCATTCCATTCCATTCCATTCCATTCCATTCCATTCTATTCTATTTTATTCTACTCTACTCTACTCTACTCTACTCTACTCTATTCTATTCCCTATTTTCCATTCCATTCCATTCCATTTTCTACTCCAGTCCAGTCCATTTCATTTCAGACAAGTGGCTCTCCAGTCTCTTCTTAAAATCCTCCAGTGATGGAGCACCCATAACATCTGGAGGCAAGTGGTTCCACAGATTAATTGTTCTCACTGTTAGGAAATTTCTAGTTTGGTTCTTTCCTTGATGAGTTTCCATCTGTTGCTTCTTGTCCTGCCTTCAGGTGCTTTGGAGAATAGGTTGACCCCTTACTTCTTTGGGGCAACTTCTCAGATATTGGAAGACTGCCATCATGTCACCCCTCGTCCTTCTCTTTGTTAAACTAGACATACCCAATTCCAGCAACTGTTCCTTATATGTTTTAGCCTCCAGTCCCCTAATCGTCGTTGTTGCTCTTCTCTGCCCTCCTTCTGATGATCAGGTTAATTGAGTAAGCCACGGTTCAGTTGCCCGTTGGTAAGCTTGCTATGCAAAGCCAGCAAACCTCTCACCAAAAGTTAATTTAGGTTTCCGCGCTGCCTTTTACCCCAGGACTAAAGTTGCTTTATCTGAAGGATTTTCCAGTTTGGCATTTTTTTTTTTTAAAAAAAACATTTCTTCCTTTTATCCCCTCTTTTGTTCACCATCCCGAAGACTTATTATGCCCTAGAGGTGATAAACGATTCGGATGTGTAGTAGCTCTAGTATTTTAATGAGCTTTCTTACCCAAATGACTTTAGACCGCAATAAAGCTCTCCAGTTGTGTTAAATCAGAATCCCGGTCCCTTTTGCCCGTCATTTAAATGAGCAAATTAACCAGCACTGCTAACAGTAAATTTGCCTTCGCACAGGGGCAGAGCGTATTGTTCCAACTAACTTCTCTTAAATATATTTGGTCAACGTTGTTTGATTTGAACGCATAGCCCGCAATTGTGAATTGCGGAGTCCCGGAGAGGGCTGTGGACTTTCTTTTTTTACACAACCTTTTCTGAGAAGATTCATTTTTTGGCAGAAGGCATAATCGGGGGGTCTCCGAAGTTGGCCACTTTAAGACTCGTGGACTTCAACTCCCAGAATCCCCCACCCAGCCATGTGGAATTCTGAGAGTTGAAGTCCACGAGGCTTAAAGCTAACAGGTTTGGAACATAATTACTGGTCTGGCCTTTTGGCTATGAAGCCCTTTGGAATTAGCAAGGAAAGCTAGGTTGCTGCATAACGGGGACCTAGCTTAGAGCTGGTAGCATTAACCTAGGACAGGGGCAGGCAACCTTGGCTCTTTTATGGCTGTCGTAACCTTGAATGGCCGCTAAGTGACCCTTTGTATCTCGAGGACCACCTGGATAGTGTAGAGCAGCGTTTTTCGACCGTAGCAACTTTAAGGTGGCTGGTTTTCACTTGCTAAGGTTGAGAGACATTAGTTGAGGCTTGAGTCAAGAGAACATTGAACAAGCTTTAGGGGTAGGAGAAGCAAAGGAGAAATTTCCTGACAGTGAGAACAATTAACCAGTGGAACAACTTGCCTCCAGAAGTTGTGAATGCCCCAACACTGGAGGTTTTTAAGAAGAGACTGGACCACCTTTTTTCTGGAATGCTTGAGCAGGGGGTTGGACTAGAAGACCTCCAAGGTCCCTTCCAATTCTCTTAATTCTGTTCGGGTCACGTACACCTTTACCTGCAATTAGTGCAGGTTCGAGTCCCACCAGGCTCAAGGTTGACTCAGCCTTCCATCCTTCCCAGGTAGGTAAAATGAGGACCCAGATTGTTGGGGGCAATAAGCTGACTTTGTAATAATGCCGCTTGGGGGGGAGGCGAAAGCCCTAATAAAGCAGGCATATACATAGAATGAAGGCTATTGCTAAGCACGTTGATTTGTGCTTTAGATTGTAAGCCGCCCTGAGTCTTCGGAGAAGGGCGGGATATAAATGGGATTAAAATAAATAAATAAATAAAAATTTGTGACCCTTGCCCTACATTGTAAAAACCTTAATTATAGGGTTTCACCCATCTCCTGCCTGAACCTGCCGCTGTTCTCAAACCTATGACCAATGTATAATTAGGTGAATGACGGAAAAGCAACCTCAGGTGGAGATGGGGGTTTTGACGTCACTCTCCTGACCACGTCCGCGTTCATCTGTCGGAAATGGTCTAGGGGGTTTCCTGCCTGAGCAGGGGGTTGGACTAGAAGACCTCCAAGGTCCCTTCTTGTTTCCTGTTTCATTGTGAGATAGCAAGAGGTGTCTTCGATGCGTAAGGTGGTCCATTCGGCGGTTCCTAACGTTGGATCATCTAAGCAAACGGGCGTTTTTTAGTTCTTTTCGACGTTAATCTGGACGTAGTGATAATGTGAATATCGGCAGTTCTGTCCACCGTCGTGTCCTCCAGTTCATCTTGGCGAGCGCCTGGGGTAGCCTTAGAGTCTGTCATTAGAAAAATCAGGTTTCCTGCTAAGCACGCACGCTAGGCGGCTGACCTTAACTTAACTAGACTCGGAGTAATTGTGCTGGGTTTGACTTCCTAAGGGTTTATTTCTGCATGATGCATCTGTCTCAGCTAAATAGGAATTGCCTGCTAAGATGTTCAACCCATCCATTTAAGTGAAACGATTTGCTTTTTCCTTTTCTTTCTTTTTCCTTTTTTTTTTTTTTGCAAAAACGTGGGCAGATAAATAAAATTGGCGGAGTTATATATCTCATCCCCGAGTCCATTTTCTAAGATTAGGCCTTACTTTGTTTTCTTGGCTGTCTCATTCCGAAACAGTCCCATATATCTAGAGTAATAGAATTTCTATTTAACAATCTACGTCCTCGTTGTTATTTCCTATTAGAGTCTGGGCTGATCAATATGTAACCCAATTGATTGTTAAGGTCAAATGTGCCATGTCTTTATAGCCAGATTGTATTTATCGTCTTTCAGGAATTGTTTCAATCGGCCGTTAGCCTTTTTCACTCCATCTTTTACACACAGAGGACCCATTAAAAAAACCTCGATGCAAAGACCGGCAGACACCTTAATTGTTACGCATTGTATGCCTGTTGTCAGGTGCCAGACCTGAGTCTTGAAATATTTAAAATATCTCTCCAGAGGTGAAATTAATCTAATGATCAATTGCAGGGTAAATTGTTTTGCAGGACAAGAAGCAACGGATGGAAACTAACCAAGGAGAGAAGCAACCTAGAACTAAGGATGAAATTTCCTGACAGTGAGAACAATTAACCAGTGGAACCACCTGCCTCCAGAAGCGGTGAATGCTCCAACCCTGGAAGTGTTTTAAGAAGAGACTGGACAGCTGATGGTCTGAAATGTATAGGGTTTCCTGCCTGAGCAGGGGGTTGGACTGGATGATCTCAAAGGTCCCTTCCAAGTTGTTGTTGTTGTTGTTGTTGTTGTTGTTGTTGTTGTTATTATTATTATTATTATTATTATTATTATTATTATTATTATTGACTTTGCTGCCTTCCCAGAAAGCTGCTTGTGAAGATTTTATAGACCAGTCAGAAGAAAGCTGGAAGGGACCTTGGAGGTCTTCTAGTCCAGCCCCATCCTCAAGCAGGAGTCCCTATATCATTTCAGACAAATGACTGTCCAGTCTCTTCTTAGAAATCTCCAGTGATGGAGTGCCCACAATTTCTGAAGGCAACTCCTGTTCCACTGGTTCATTGTCCTCACTGTTAGGAAGTTTCTCCTTAGTTCCAGGTTGTTTCTCTCCTTGATGAGTTTCCATCTGTTGTTTCTTGTCCTGCCTTCTGGTGCTTTAAGTCCTGCCTTCTGGTGCTTTAAAATATTAGTTGAGCCCCCCCCCCTTCTACTTTGTGGCAGCCCCTCAAATATTGGACCAGAGAGGTGTGGAGAGGGCATCTCTTGAGAAAATCTTAAGAAAGGTCTGATGGAAGAAAGTTCCCATGTAGTTATTGCTCCATACTATACCTCAGTGGACTCCACCCTGTGTTCTAAGTCAGAATTTGACAACACCCATAAAGAAACATTCTTTACCGTAATGATTTTCAGGTATGGTCAGATGCGAAAGATCAGGTCTGCTTACGAAGGTCCAGTTAAACTGCTTTATTGCTAAAAGCCCATGCGTAGGAATCTTCTCAACTAACTTGGACTTAGATAAAAGCCAAAGGCCGTCAATGAGGATTGGACTTAGTTTGCTTGTAGGGATGCTAGGCTGATCCCTCTTTTAACTCCACCTCCAGGTTCTGCCGTGCCTTCTCCTACATTATCTAGGAGATTAGATTTTTAAGTGGAGCCCAATGCTAAAATACAGGAAACAAAGTGGTCTTTCAAAGTGATGGATTTAGATGAATCTTGGGAGTTCATATCCATAATAGCAGTCAGGGACCTGATTCAGTTTACTGGAGGCCCAATTCACAGCAAAGTTTCTTTCTTTCTTTCTTTCTTTCTTTCTTTCTTTCTTTCTTTCTTTCTTTCTTTCTTTCTTTCCTTCTTCCTTCCTTCCTTCCTCTTTCTTTCTTTCTTTCTTTCTTTCTTTCTTTCTTTCTTTCTTTCTTTCTTTCTTTCTTTCTTTCTTTCTTCCTTCCTTCTTTCCTTCCTTCCTTCCTTCCCCTTTCTTTCTTTCCCTTCCTTCCTTCCTTTCTTTCTTTCTTTCTTTCTTTCTTTCTTTCTTTCTTTCTTTCTTTCTTTCTTTCTTTCTTTCTTCCTTCCTTCCTTCCTTCCTTCCTTCCTTCCTTCCTTCCTTCCTTCCTTCCTTCCTTTCTCTCTCTCTCTCTCTCTCTCTCTCTCTTCCTTCCTTCCTTCCTTCCTTCCTTCCTTCCTTCCTTCCTTCTTCTTTCTTTCCCCTTCCTTCCTTCCTTCCTTCCTTCCTTCCTTCCTTCCTTCCTTCCTTCCTTCCTTCCTTCCTTCCTTCCCATATATTTCTAAACTACCCATCCACCCTCAAAGATGCATGAGTCAAAAACGAAATTGATGAACAGAAGACAGTTCCCTTGAGCTGATTTCATGCAACACGTATTTATGTTTTTCTCCCCCCCCCATTTCTTAATTCCAGTCAACGAAGAAGAACTAAAGCAAAGAATAGCTGAAGAATTGGCTTTGGAACAAGCTAGGCGAGATGCTGAAGCTCAGAAAAGGTAAATTCGTTTCAATTATTTTCACAGTTTTGTGGGGAAATTTCCTGACTTTGGATTCAAGGATTGAAATAACGATTGGTGCCCTTAAAGTAGAGAAGCAAATGAGTGGAAACGGTTGGGAATTTGGGAGCTTGAATTCCAACACAGCTGGTGCACTCCACTTTGGAGGGGTTTCGCTGCTGTTTCCTTTGGAAAAAGGAGCTTTTTTTCATTTTTTTTAAAAAAAGCTGGCTGCTATGCGTGAAAGTTAAACCTGAGGTGAAAACAATTTTTATAATTCCTGACAGTGCCATCCAGCATGCATCTCTGCCCTTCGTTTTCAAAGATCTTTCATTACATACTAAAAAAAAATACCTTCAGAATTTTACTGGTTTGACTTAACCTCAAAGAAGCAATCCAGAACTAAGGAGACATTTCCTGACAGTTAGAACAATTTAAACACTTGCCTCCAGAAGCGGTGAATGCTCCAACACTGGAAGTTTTTAAGAAGAAACTGGAAAGCCATTTGTCTGAAATGGCATAGGGTTTCCTGCCAGAGCAGGGGGTTGGACTAGAAGACCTCCAAGGTCCCTTCCATCTTCTTCTTTTTCTTCTTCTTCTTCTTCTTCTTCTTCTTCTTCTTCTTCTTCTTCTTCTTCTTCTTCTTCTTCTTCTTCTTCTTCTTCTCCTTCTCCTTCTCCTTCTCCTTCTCCTTCTCCTTCTCCTTCTCCTTCTCCTTCTTCTTCTTCTTCTTCTTCTTCTTCTTCTGAGTTGAGGTCCACAAGTCATCAAAGAGCCAGGTTTGAAGACCCCTGGGTTAGTGTACCCCTTCCATAATCATCATCATTAATATTATTATTATATTACATCAAATCAGTAAAATTTCCTGCGTACTTTTTGAAAGCAAGCTGATGTTTTTCTTACATTCCTTTGTGCGCTCACCTGAGAACTCGCGAAGGCCATTTTTAACATGTCTGCACAGCGATGTGGATTTCCGAAATGTTTTGGGCATCTTAAAATCGACAAGACGTCGTTATTTGACTTTCATTTAGATGCATTTCGCAAGCTCCTGATTTTGCATTTATTAAAGAACCTTGTAATTGGCGTTCGCTCAAGTCATCTGTGAATATAGCTTGTCTCTGTTGTAACACTGCATTATGATGGAATTAACCACAGAGGTTTAAACAAACGGTCCCGGTAGGCTTCAGAGAAACGTACACCCAGGAAAGTTGTTTATAGGATTTCCATCTAAATTAAGCTAATGTCATACCAAATTGAACATAAACAGAACTGAAAACCCCTTACCGGACTAAAATATGCCTCTTTGAGGAATAAAACAAATTTATGTGTTATGCTGAAATTACAGCTCTTTGAAATATTATGGCTGGTTTTAATTGATTTTTTTTGGTTCTTACGAGGAAATGTGCTTACTCTTTCTGTGTTCGCGTTAATGTAATTAATGTTAGCAGTTTAAAATGGAACAATTTATTATGCCCTTTGATTAGTCCTCCTGTACCAATAACATTCGACAGTGTCTGTTGGTGGTGGCTTATTGTTCAGGCTTTATTCTATTTAATGCACACTGTGAACCTCCATTGTGTGAAACCATGAGTTAGGTGGGTCTCTTCTCCATCCTGACGTGCTGCTAGGATTGTCCAGATTTTCTCTTCTCTGTGTATTCACGTTCAGACCCCACACTCAGGCCAACACTGATGATGTTACGCAGCTGGGTCATGAAACGTCTGCAAGCTCAGAGAGCATCAAGGACCCCATGGAATTCACACCTGCTGGGATCCATTCTCTGAGGGAAATGCGATCCAGAAGCCCGGTCAGCCGTGTTTGAATACCCCAGACAACTTGAAGACTGGTGGACTTCAACTTGAAGACTGGTGGACTTCAACTCCCAGAATTCCCTGGCCAGCCATGTTTGAATTCCCCAGCCAACTTGAAGACTGGTGGACTTCAACTTGAAGACTGGTGGACTTCAACTTGAAGACTGGTGGACTTCAACTCCCAGAATTCCCTGGCCAGCCATGTTTGAATTCCCCAGCCAACTTGAAGACTGGTGGACTTCAACTTGAAGACTGGTGGACTTCAACTTGAAGACTGGTGGACTTCAACTCCCAGAATTCCCTGGCCAGCCATGTTTGAATTCTCCAGCCAACTTGAAGACTGGTGGACTTCAACTCCCAGAATTTCCCGGCCAGCCATGTTTGAATTCTCCAGCCAACTTGAAGAGTTGTGGACTTCAACTTGAAGACTGGTGGACTTCAACTCCCAGAATTCTCTGGCCAGCCATGTTTGAATTCCCCAGCCAACTTGAAGACTGGTGGACTTCAACTCCCAGAATTCTCCGGCCATCCATGTTTGAATTCTCCAGCCAACTTGAAGACTGCTGGACTTCAACTCCCAGAATTCCCTGGCTAGCCATGTTTGAATTCCCCAGCCAACTTGAAGACTTGTGGACTTCAACTCCCAGGATTTCCCGGCCAGCCATGTTTGAATTCCCCAGCCAACTTGAAGAGTGGTGGACTTCAACTCCCAGAATTCCACAGCCAACCAAGCTGGCTGTGGAATTCTGGGAGTTGAAGTCTAAAAGTCCTCAATGTTGCCGAAGCTGGACACCCCTGTTTTAAAGAAACGTATTTCACAACTACAGCATGACCCATAGGACTTGAAGCCTTTGGTTGGCTCGTAATTATTCAGGACCAAAGAAATATCTTGAAGCTCTCCTTAAGGAGGCTGTAATTCAGCGGAGAAATAAATATTTGCATGAACTTCGCTCTTTGTTCAGCATTGTGGAGTGATATTGGAGTGAAGGAATTGAAACTTGGTAGAGCCGTACTCTGCCCAGCTTTGGCATCCTTATGATATGTTCAGCTAGTAGAGAAATTTACACAGGCTTTTGGGGTTTAAACAGCTTGATTCCGAAGGCTGGTTTTAAAAGTCAACCTTTTGTGCTTGTACAAGAGAGAAAGGGAGGGAAAAAACCCAGACATGGAAAATAGATTTGCAGGGATTATCTCCATTTTGCACTTTGCAAAATTTAACCAGAGGTTTTTTACACACACACACACACACACACACACACACACATACACACACAGAGCCTCATTTCTTGACAGCCATTTTATAAAGGCTCTGTGTGGATCTAATTCTCTTTTTCACAGTAGATTATTCAGTCACGCTTCCCTTTTTTGAGGGTGTTTTGTTTGCTGGGTATGCGCGTTTCAGCCAAAGCGTCTGTGGGTGGTATGCATAAAATTTGGAATGATGGTATACATCTCTTCCTTCCTTCCTTCCTTCCTTCCTTCCTTCCTTCCTTCCTTCCTTCCTTCCTTCCTTCCTTCCTTCCTTCCTTCCTTCCTTCCTCCCTCCCTCCCTCTCTCTCCCACCCACCCACCCTTTCTCCCTTTCTATTTCTCTCTCTTTCTCTCTCCCCCTCTCCCGTCTCCCTCCCTCTCTCTCTCCTTCGATAAGCTTTCCAATAAATTCCACCTGTTTATGAAAGCCGCTTGATTCTGTCAGAAGCAAATGACTTGACTTTCAGTAGTTTTATGGCTTTGCGTTCAATTAATGCTAACATTTTGTTCACTGCGTTGTTCGTTAGGCTTAGAATAGTGCAGTGTAGGGATGGGGCTGCAAAGTTCACTGCGTACACTTATTATTATCTTTGCCAGACATTTTTACAGGAATACCTTTAGAGGTATCTGAAAATATGCCCAGCATTACATGCTAGACCAGCGTTTTGCAAATTTGGCCAGTTTTGGGTCATGAAAGATCTGCAAGAAAAAAAAACAATTCTCCTCCTCCTCCTCCTCCTCCTCCTCCCTCCTCCTCCTCCTCCTCCTCCTCCTCCTCCTTCTACTCCTCACCACCATAAACCCCACTGCCTTCTAGCCCTGATGATGTTCCCTAGTTGGGTCATGAAACGTCTGCAAGAAAACCAAGATCAGAGTCCTCCTCCTCCTCCTCCTCCTCCTGTCATTCCCTTATAGTCCTAATGATGATGTTCCCTAGTTGGGTCATGAAACGTCTGCACTGTCCTCCTCCTCCTCCTCCTCTCTCCACAATCCCCCTTCCCTTCTAGCACTGATGATGTTCCCTGGTTGGGTCATGAAACGTCTGCAAGGAAACCAAGATCAGAGTGCTCCTCCTCCTCCTCCTCACCATAAACCCCACTGCCTTCTAGCCCTGATGCTGTTCGCTAGTTGGGTCATGAAATGTCTGCAAGAAATCCACCAAGGTCAGAGAGGAGCTCCTCCTCCTCCTCCTCCTCCTCCTCCTCCTCCTCCTCCTCCTCCTCCTCCTCCTCCTCCTCCTCCTCCTCCTCCTCCTCCTCCTCCTCCTCCTGCCATTCCCTTCTAGCCCTGATGATGCCACCTACTTGGGTCATGAAGCGTCTGCAAGAAAACAGCCAAGCTCAGAGAGCACCAAGGACCCCACAGTCCTCCTCCTCCTCTCCGCAAACCCCCCTCCCTAACCCTAACCCCCCACAGCCCTCTTTTCTTTCTTCTCCTCTCATCCCCCCCAGCATCGTTGAGGTGGCGTTTCCACTTTTCAAGGTTGAGAATATTTATCTGCCCAGCCTGGTGACAGGTTGATCAAACTGCACAGAGAAAGCCTCGGGTGTGTCCTCGTAACCCCGGGCGTCCAGACTATTTACACTCCCCGCCCCCCCCCCCATTGAACGAGTCCTCCGCGGGGGTCACGTCCCATGGCTGCTGACCACGGATCATCTGGCAGTCTCCTAACGGGTATATGCAAGGGTGGGCGGGATGCAGCCCACCATTCACTCTGCATCCGACTTCCTCTGTCCATAGGTCACGCTCTTTGACCTGGGGGACAGATGTCGGCTTATTCTTAGCCCCTGACCTTTGACATCAAGGCTAAATGTTTTACCTGGGAGAGCAGATTCCAGCTCCTTTCCCCCCTCCACCTCTCATTCTCCCCCCCCCCCACGGTCGGCGTGTGCTCTCCGTGTCAAAAGCCTCATGCATCAACTCTTATTTATTTATTTATTTATTTATTTATTTATTTATTTATTTATTTATTTATTTATTTATTTATTTTTGTTCCAAGTTCGAGCACTTTGCATTACAAATGCGGGGAACAGGAGACGATGCTGGTTATATTATTATTATTATTATTATTATTATTATTATTATTATTATTATTAATTATTACTAATTATTTATTATTGTTAATTATTTATTATTATTATTATTTTATTATTGTTGTTGTTGTTGTTGTTGTTGTTGTTGTTATTATTATTATTATTATTATTATTATTATTATTATTATCGAACATTAACAATTTAATTTTCTCCCTTGCAGTCGTTAGCTCTTCTGCTTTACCAAAGTACTTAAGGTGACATTCAGGGATCTCTTACGACTTGATGATTAAACTGTAAAGCCTTAAAAGTGTGTGTGGGTTTTTTGTTGTTGTTTCGTTTTTTTAAAAACACACACACAGACACACGTATGCAGTGACACGGATTACCTAGCTGCATTTTTATTCCTTTTTATACCAGAAAGAAGAGAGAGAGGGGGGGGGAGAAACAAAACAACCCCCCCCCCAAATTGTCCTTTTCTCGTAAATTGCCGTCAAGTGTAAAGATGCTTTTCAATATGTTTGAGCAGAGAGTTTTCAAGAACAGATTGAATCTGGGTTAAACCGCGTCCCTCTTGACTCTCATCGTCTTTTGACTGTGATTTATATCGGGAGATCAGAACGAAAAGAAAAAATAGCTAGCTGGCCACACGGAATCAGCGACTGGATGTACACGCCATATTTTAAAAGCGCCCGTCGGGTACCTGGCTTGTTTCTGATTGACGAGGTCGGGATGAAAAGGGAGCCGGGTAACTTGATTCCCCCCCCGGTGTATTTTGAAATCCTAATTATTTAAAAACAATGAGTCTGAATCAGACGACATTAATTTGGGGTTATCTAGCTTTTGAGGGATGGTTTTTGCCTCCGTTTAACTGGCTGTGACAATTCCAGGACAGTATAAAAAATAAAAATATATCATTCCAAAACAGACCTTTGGTGATGAAAAGGTGGTATATAAACATATCGAAGAGAGCTGGTTTGCTCTAGTGATTACGACACTAGTCTAGAAAGCAGGCGGCTGTGAGTTCTAGTCCTACTTTAGGAATGAAAACTGTCTGAGTGACTTTGGGCCAATCACCAGGAGACGGTGAGTTCTAGTCCTGCCTTAGGTGCGAAAGGCAGCTGAGTGACTTTGGGCCAATCACCAGGAGACGGTGAGTTCTAGTCCTGCCTCAGGCATGAAAGCCAGCTGGGTGACTTTGGGCCAGTCACCAGGAGACGGTGAGTTCTAGTCCTGCCTTAGACATGACAGCCAGCTGGGTGACTTTGGCCCAATCACCAGGAGACGGTGATTTCTAGTCCTGCCTCAGGCACAAAAGCCAGCTGGGTGACTTTGGGCCAGTCACCAGGAGACGGTGAGTTCTAGTCCTGCCTGAGGCATGACAGCCCGCTGGGTGACTTTGGCCCAATCACCAGGAGACAGTGAGTTCTAGCCAGCTGGGTGACTTTGGGCCAGTCACCAGGAGACGGTGAGTTCTAGTCCCGCCTTAGGCATGAAAGCCAGCTGGGTGACTTTGGCCCAATCTCCAGGAGACGGTGAGTTCTAGACCTGCCTTAGGTGCGAAAGGCAGCTGAGTGACTTTGGGCCACTCCATCTCTCTCATCCCAGCCCACCTCACAGGGTTGCTGTTGTGGGGAATATAGGAGGGAGGAAGGTGTGTGGGATAGTTTTGCCTCCTGGAGCTATTTGTAAAAATAATAAAGGCAGGATATCAGTTAAGAAATAAATACACTAAATAAAAAATGGAGTATTTGTGGAGGAGAGAAGTATTTGTGTACCATGGGGAAATTGGTTTGCATACGTGACAGTCTTTGCCTTCTGACTGTCACCCATCAAAGGGCTTATATTTTAAGGCATGGTTGCCTGGGAATTCTGGGAGTTGAAGTCCACAGCTGTTACAAGTTACCCAGGTTGGACACTCCCAGCCAGATGATCTGTAGGCTTCTGTCCAATTCTGATTCATGTGCCTTGTAAATAGTCCTTGACTTACGACCACTTGCTTAGCAACCACTCAGAGTTACGACAGACCCATCTTTGGCCTACTTACCACCTGGATCCGAAGTTTCGATGGTCGGGGCCCCTTGGCGGTCCTGTGATCGAATCCCGAGCGCTCAGCAAGGCGGCCACATTTGGGGCAGTTTGCAGCAAGCCGTGGTCACATGACCTGGTTTTACGACCAAAATACCTCCTCTTCTTTTTGGCAAAACTGCCCCTTAGTGAATAAAGGGCTTCGCTTAATGACTGCAGCATTCGCTTAACGACCGTTGCAACAAAAAAAGCTCATAAAATTAGAGCGGTCTCACGGGCAGCTCAATTTTTGACTGTCACGACTTGGGCAGAATCCATTACAGTCGTAAGTTGAGGACTATACATATAATAGGCTAAGGGACCTAGGAACATAACAAGCTTAGTGAAGCTGGACGATTCTGTGTTGGAAACCACAAATACGTTGGGGTATGCAGTTCAAGGCTAACCCTGTTAATTGCTCTGAATTAGAAATGTTCTTTTTTTTTAAAGATTGTTTTAATGTACTTATTTACGGCCAGCAGCTTTTTCAGATGGCACCGGTCACGTTTTAACTTGTATTATTTGTTCTGCATAAGCTGCTAAAGGTTTTTATATATATATATGTAATTGTGGCAGGATAAAAGTACAATCAATCAACGCACATTGGCAGTGATGTCTGCTGTGGATTTCTGTGATGATGATGATGATGATGATGTTGGAAGGAACCTTGGAGGTCATCTAGTCCAACCCCTCGCTCAGGCAGGAAACCCTAGACCATTTCAGACAAATGGCTGTCCAGTCTCTTCTTAAAAACTTCCAGTGTTGGAGCATTCACAGCTTCTGGAGGCAGGTTGTTCCACTGGTTAATTGTCCTCAATGTCAGGAAGTTTCTCCTTAGTTCCAGGTTGCTTCTGTCCTTGATTAGTTTCCATCCGTTGCTTCTTGTCCTGCCCTCGGGTGCTTTGGAGAATATAATAATAATAATAATAATAATAATAATAATAATAATAATAATAATAATAATAATAATAATAATAATAAAGTTGGAAGGGACCTTGGAGGTCATCTAGTCCAACCCCCTGCTCAGGCAGGAAACCCTATACTATTTC
The DNA here is from genome assembly GCF_947247035.1 of Vipera ursinii. Lineage (NCBI taxonomy): Eukaryota > Metazoa > Chordata > Lepidosauria > Squamata > Viperidae > Vipera > Vipera ursinii. The sequence goes on along the minus strand of NC_139515.1, from coordinate 86,846,517 downwards.
AGACAAATGGCTGTCCAGTCTCTTCTTAAAGACTTCCAGTGTTGGAGCATTCACCACTTCTGGAGGCAGGTAGTTCCACTGGTTAATTGTTCTAACTGTCAGGAAGTTTTTCCTTAGTTCCAGGTTGCTTCTCTCCTTGGTGAGTTTCCATCTGTTGCTTCTTGACCTGCCTTCAGGGGCTTTGGAGAATAGCTTGGCTGCCTCTTCTTTGGGGCAACCCCTGAGATACTGGAAGGCTGCTATCATGTCCCCCCTCGTCCTTCTCTCCATTAAACTAGACATGCCCAATTCCAGCAACCGTTCCTTGTATGTTTTCGCCTCTTATGTGGCAGCCCCTGAGATTTTGGAACACTGTTTTGTTTCTAAGGAAGACAGGAGGCAGACCTTTAGAAAAGCCCATGTGGTCCAAATGTTTTTTTTAAAAAAAAAATCTAAAAGAACCCTCCCCTTTACGTGGCAGCGGTTTTTTTTTTACAGTGCTTCCCATTTTATGGAATACACTGGTCCTGTAATGTTTCCTATATTTTAATATTCTAAATCAGTGGTTCTCAACCTGTGGTCCACAGACCAGCCCCCGAGAGGCCGCGACGTTGTCACGGGGGGGGGGGCTCTGCTAAGGTTTATGACGACGATTTAAACCTTAAATCTTGGTGATCCATGGCCAGGGTCCAGGGCCACAAAAGCTATTTAAAGAGGGAGTCCGTGGTGAAGAATCGGTTGAGAACCACCGTCCCAGATAATATTCAGGAATGAAGGCGGATAATATGTGTCCTGGGAAAATGTTGCAGGTTCCAAACTGGGGACCCCTGCTCTAGCAGAATGAGTGCTTTGGGCTGTTCTGTGTGTGGTATTTATGTGGTGCCTGTCGTATGTGGCTTTTTAGATGTTGTTTGGGATGTTGTTGGCTGGCTATTAGGTCGTTGACTGTTATTTCCTTGTGCTGCCAAGCCTTCCCCTCCTAAGAACTTGATAAGCTGGGGGTAAATCAGCCCTCCTGTTGACTGACGAGGGTCCCGTTTCCCAGGCTTCAATCCTTTCCTCGGCTGTTTTTGTCCCTGCTCGTCCAACAATCTTAGTAGCTGCAAAATTGCATGCGTGTCCTTGTTTATTGCTATGTGAGACTATCCAATGAGTTTGGGTCTCCTCGTGTGACTGCTAACTTGTCTTCTTGCCTAGGTAATACTTGCTAGAGACAATATTCTGTGTATTCTAGAAAACCCTCAAAACCATTTTATTTCGGTGCTCCTTTAGCTCAAAAGGATGATTAGACACACACATACACACACATACACACAACCGCTGTTTTAGTCTTGGTGGAGTCTCGGTGATTATTTATTGTTCTTATTTTGTCGTTTTATTAGCTGTGTCTGTTTTTTGTATACCACCTATAGAGTCTCTCTGAGTGGGGCAGCTTAAGGATATTACAAATAAATGCTCTTTCCTACGTTGGTAAAGGCATGATACGAGCCGTTATTTATTTATAATGTGAAGCATTTGCATTTGGATTTATATCCTTTACTTGTGTTCTCAGTGTATTTTGCTCTTAAAGGCCTGTTATCTCTCGGTTGTGTGTGTGTGTGTGTGAGAGAGACACAAAGACACGAGGGAAAAGAATGCTCGCATGCTGTGCATCGTGTTTTTCTGTCAAAAAACTACATAGGAGGCAATTGTCTATGGAACTAATTTTGTCTTCTGCGGAGAATTTAGTTTGCTAAAGAGGAAGCCACAGAAGCTGTTAACAAGGGAAGTTTTCCATGGCAACTACTATACCTGATCAAATGTTTATCTGAGGAATAGCAAGTGTAAAATAAGTCTTATTCCGTGAAAGCAAAAATTCTATATCTGAATGGAACCGCATCTACATGGAGGTAAGTGTGTAGTGGGGTGCCCCAGGGCTCTGTTCTGGGCCCAGTGATCTTCAACATCTTCATCGACCGTTTGGACCAGGGGATAGATGGGGAACTCATCCAATTTGCAGGCGACACCAAGCCGGCAGGAATAGCCAATACTCCAGAAGATACGCTTAAGATACAGGAGGATCTGGACAGACTCGAATACTGGGCGCTATCTAACAAAATGAAATTCAATGGTGAAAAAAGTAAGGTTCTACATTTAGGCAGGAAAAATCAAATGCACAGGTATAGCATAGGGCAGTGATGGCGAACCTTTTAGAGACCGAGTGCCCAAACTGCAACCCCAAACCCACTTACGTATCATTGGACGCCGGGTGGGCGTGGCCCGTTGGGTGGGCGTGGCTGCGGTGGTAACGGCAGACTGGGTGGGACTAAAAAGTTCAGTCAATCAATCAGTTCCAACTTTGCGAGATCTTTTTTTTCCCCGCGAGAAGTTGAAATTGATTGATTGATTGAACCTTTTTTTTTTTGCACATAGCGGCAAAGGCCTAAAGCGAAAAGATTTTATAAAACCCAGCTGAAGGAGAAATTTTGTGACAATTAGAACAATTAACCAGTGGAACCACCTGCCTCCAGAAGCAGTGAATGCTCCAACACTAGAAGTCTTTAAGAAGAGACTGGACAGCCATTTGTCTGAAATGGTATAGGGTTTCCTGCCTGAGCAGGGGGTTGGACTAGATGACCTCCAAAGTACCTTCCAACTACTACTACTACTACTACTACTACTACTACTACTACTACTACTTCTTCTTCTTCTTCTTCTTCTTCTTCTATTATTATTATTATTATTATTATTATTATTATTATTATTATTATTATTATTATTATTATTATTATTATATAAAACCAACTTTTCATCATTTCAGTGTTTCCTGGATAGTTTACATCCCAGAGGGCCAAAAGGGACCAACAGATGTGATGTCTGAAAATCTGTCTGTCATCTTTGAGCACTGAGCGGTGGCTCAGTGGGTTAGGACGCTGAGCTTGTCGATCAGATGGTCGGCAGTTTGGCGGGTCGAATCCTGAGTGCCGCGTAACAGAGTGAGTGCCCGTTGCTCGTCCCAGCTTCTGCCAACCTAGCAGTTCGAAAGCATGTAAAAATGCAAGTAGAAAAATAGGGACCACTCCGGTGGGAAGGTAACAGCGTTCCGTGCGCCTCTGGCGTCTAGTCATGCCGGCCACGTGACCACGGAGACGTCCTCGGACAAGCGCTGGCTCTTCAGCTTTGAAACGGAGATGAGCACCGGCCCCTAGAGTCGGAAACGACTAGCACGCATGTGCGGGGGAACCTTTACCTTTACCTTTACCTTTAGAATACAAGGGAAGTGCCAGAAGATTGGGGGAATAAAACGTAATATTAATAATAATAATAAACCTTTATTGTCAAAGTACAACATTTGTACATTGAGATTAGCTGAGCCTCCCCCCCGTGCTCTCTTCCCCCAACACACAGTGACAACAAACCCTCCATCCCACCACACCATGTGAACCCACTACACCACACACCAGCCTCCCAAGTCAATTCTGCATAAGTTCACAGAGATTATTTCCCGTTCAAAAGCCTAACAGCCCACGGATAAAAGCTATTTTTCAGCCTGTTGGTACGGCTGGCTATACTCCTGTATCTCCTACCCGATGGTGGGAGAGTAAAGAGATACCGTCCAGGGTGTGAGTCATCCCTGAGAGTCTTCCTCACTCTTCCAAGGCAGCGAGCCCTGACGAGGTCATCCAGTGGTGTCAGGGGACAGCCCACAATGTCTTGTGCTGTGCTCACCACCCTCTGTAATACTTTCCTATCCTATTCTAATCTTTAAAAAAACAAACACCTGGGCAGATTCTAGGCAAGATCTCCCAGCAACACATTTGCAAACCCGCAGAAAGGAATAACGTGACAACGTTAGCACGGGTTCCTTCAACCAGCTCCATTCATCTTTCCGCATTCCGGCTAGATGAAAATGGAATCGCCAACTTTATTTATCAGCAGCAATTAAAAAGCCGGCGGTTTCTTCCAAGTTGTCAGGAGAGACTCTAAAACGTTTTTGTGTGACAGTTGTCATTTGTGTCGCTCTCTTTATTCAGGCCTTGAAAAGGAAAACAAGCTTTTGTGCCTCTACGTGTCCCAGTTTCTTTTAGTCAGTGAATTAGCTTCTCTGAGTCAATTGACTTGGGATAGTTACCAATTGTTCAGTGTCTTCTTTAGCCCCGTACTTTACCGAATACCTGTTTCTTAATAGTTCCATCTATTTCTTCGTCGTTTTTGTTCAGAAATTGCCATCAGAAAGAAGCTCGGTCTTGATGGAGCACTTTAAACCACTCCATTGACGTTGTCCAGTGGACACACACAGAGTAGGGGAGAATTTATTTGGTTCCTTTCCTTTTTCGGAGCAGCTGTGTATGGGAAATGATTGCAAAATGACTTTGCAATGTCTGCTCCATTAGTCTTTGTTTCTCGAGCAATCGGGCCCTGTTTCTTCTCTTTGGAGATGCAACTACATAAACTTGGAAGGTCTAAATTACTTGGATGAGCTTATGTGTTGTGTGATCCACGACAGCATCGCGTATTTGGCACTGGAGATTCTTTTGACAGTTGGTAAATGTTACTCCTAATTCTTGCGAATATTTTAACAGAATGCGCATTTCACAAGATATGAATTTTTTGGGTGTGTGTGTGTGTGTAAGATGCTCTTTCCACAGTGCGGTGTACAGACATTTTCTGAATAGGCTAGGACAGGGGTAGGCAACCTTGGCTCTTTTATGACTCGTGGACTTCAACTGCCAGAATTCCTGAGCCAGCTTTGCTGGGAGTTGAAGTCCATGAGTCATAAAAGAGCCAAGGTTACCTACCCCTGGGCTAGGAGCAAGCTCAGGGCAATGCTGTTCACTCAAGCCTTCTCAACGCAATTTGCCCGTTGGGTTGTCTACACAACAGAGGTCTCCAAAGGGAGGGGGAAGCATTTTATGCGCGCCCACAAACGGGGCTGCGAGCACGGGCGTCTCCCTCCTTGCGTCGTGGCTGCGCTAGCGCAAGTGGGGGTGAGTGCGCACACCTGTGTGCATGCACTGGCCAGCCTGTCCCGTGGCCTCCTGGCCACTGGCCAGTAGTGGGCTGCGGCCCACAGGTTGGGGACCCTCGGTCTAAAAGACTCCTAAGTTTTTTCTGATGCACGCAATGTGTATGTGATGGAATGCGGTCTGGATTCCCAGCAGGGAGGGGCTGCATTCCAGAGGAACAAGAGACAGCACAGTGCAGATAGTTTCTGTGAGAGAAAGAGGGTGAGGACGCCACCTCCTTAATGGTTCCCAGAGTACAGGTAGTCTTCGACTTAAACCACCAAAGTAGAGCCCAACATTCACGTTTGCTAGGTGAGATAGCTAAGCGAGTTTGGCCCCATTTTACGACCTTTCTTGCCGCAGTTGTTAAGCGAATCGCTGCAGTTGTCAAGATGGTAACCTGGTTGTAAAATAAATCTGGCGCGCGCACACACACACACACACACACACACCCAGTTGACCTCGCTTCTCAGAAGGTCTCAAAAGGCGATCACGGGACCCCAGGACGCTGCAACCGTCCTAAACTGATGCCAGTTGCGAGCACCTGAATGTTGACCACGTGCAGTGTCGTAGGTGTGAAAAACGGTCCTAAGACACTCTTTTCGTGGCCGTTGTAATGTCGAACGGTCACTAAATCGAATGGTTGTAAGTCGAGGACTACCCGAATATGCTTAATGGTATCCCAAAGGAGCTTTTTCACGAGGCAACTGGATTTTCTCGTTTTTCTTTGACCTGGACGACTGAGATTCTCCATAGACATACTTAACGGTTGTCACGTTAGCGTGCTTCAGTTTGGCGAGATTCTACGTGCGAGGAGCAATACCCCCCCAAAAAAACCCCGCTTGGAAGAATCTCGATACGCCTTTCTCGGTTTTTGGAGGCCGACAGTGTCTGACACATTCCTCCTTGGGACTGGGAGGCATTGATACGAACACGGAGGTCGCTACAGAGGGTGCCGCATCTCGCAACCTTGTGCAAACTGTTTCAGAGATAAATCCGCCCGTTGACATTCGCGACATCTGCTTCTCGCTCCTGAGCGTGAAGCCTCATAAAAGCAGAACCATAAAATAAGTTACCCCCCCTGTTTCATTTTAACGGCATTAAAGTACAGGGATGTAATAAGAAGTTTCTTTATTATCATTATAGTCAATGATCCACATAAAAACATATAAAAACATAGTAATCAGGGACACCGTGCTTGATGATGCGTTTTAAACTGCAGCGGCTCAGGACTTCAGCACCATACTGATTGATAATGTCGGGTTTGGAATTGGCAAGCGGGATCTTTAAGTGATGATGCTCGGTTCGCCTTGGATAATGCCACCGAAGAGGAGAAATGATAACAATTCTGTCTCTTTGTAAAGCAGTACAGGTAAGTCTTCAACTTACAACACTTTGTTTAGTGATCCAAGTTACAATGAAACTGGAATAAAATGTCTTATGGGATTCAAGTAGCTGAACAACCGGTTCTCTGCATGGATGCAGGCCTGGGCCTCTGAGGCCTAGAATGGACTTCCGGAAGTAGCATCCATGCACTTCCGGTGGGCCGTTCTAAGCCTGGGAGGCTTCCCAGGCCTAGAACAGACTTCCGGAAGTAGCATCCATGCACTTCCTGCAGGCCGTTCTAGGTCTGGGAGGCCTCCTCGAGGCCTAGAACGGACTTCCGGAAGTGGCATCCACGCACTTCCGGCGGGCCGTCCTAGGCCTGGGTGGTCTCCGGGCCTTCGAGGCCTACAACGGACTTCCGGAAGTGGCATCCACGCACTTCCAGCGGGCCGTCCTAGGCCTGAGAGGCCTCCTCCAAGCTTCTGAGGCCTAGAACAGACTCCCAGAAGCAGTGTGCATCCAGCCGGTTCTCCGAACTCAGCAAAATTTAGCTACCGGTTCTGCCAAACCAGTGCGAACCGGCTGAATCCCACCATTGCTTATAACCATTTTGCACACTTAACGACCGTTGCAGCTTTCCCCAGGTTCACCTGATCAAAATTCAAATGCTGGGCAACCGACTCACATTTATGGCGGTTTGCAGTGTCCCGGGGTGGGGTGGGGGGGGTCACGTGATCCCCTTTTGCAACCTTCCGACAAGCAAAGTCAGTGGGGAAGCCCAGTTCACTTAACAGCCGTGGGAACTAACTAACTCAGGGGTTGGCAACCTCGGCTCTTTTATGACTCGTGGACTTCAACTCCCAGAATTCCTGAGCCAGCTATGCTGGCTCAGGAATTCTGGGAGTTGAAGTCCACGAGTCATAAAAGAGCCGAGGTTGCCGACCCCTGAACTAACTTAACAACTGTGGTGATTCACTTAACAACGGTGGCAAGAAAAGTCGTAATATAGGGAGAGTAGCAAGTGTCTCACTTAGCCACAGAAATGTTGGGCTACGTTGTGGTCGTGAGTCCAGGGCTATCTCTGTGTAGGAATTTTTGTTTCAAATTCCTCCAAATGACAAGGACAAACTCACTTGGATGAAGGAAATTCAGAAATAACCCGTCCCTTTAGAATATTGATTTGCCAACTTTAAACAATTAAATCACTTTCATAGTTCTTTCCTGCACGTTACACAAAAGCTCACCGTTTCCCCTAAAACTCTTCTTCCCGTGTCTTATGTCTATAAACCAATCTTTAAACCCTCATCGTTCAGACTCAATCAAGAAAAATTTCCATAAGAGCTTGTAGAAACAACACATGGAAAATATTAATATTAATCCCTTCAAATTAGTTTAATATCATCTCTTCATCTCCTCTCAATTACAACATCGCAGCTTATCGTTTTTTCCCCCCTAAAATTATAACAGAACTCCCTTCTTTCCATGTCTTATCCGTGAACAAATCTTTAAAGGCTCATCGTTTGGTCCTAGTCAAGGAAAATGCATTAAAAGGAGTTAGAAAAGAGAAGGTCGTACAGAGGTTAACCTTGATCCAAATGAGCCCGCTTTGTATAAGTTAGTTTTAATTTTCAGGCTCTTGATGATTCATTTGAGGTAATGACCCCCAAAAGCCAATTTTGTCTTTTGTTTCGCTTTTGCCAGGAATTCCTTCGGTCTCTTTTGTAAATCTAAAGTGGCCAAATTCTCCCCGTCACTTTTCCGAGTCAGGATCCGCATAACCAAGTCGTTCTTCTGGTTTATGATGGTTTGTGCGTCCCTTTTAACTACAGGCAGTCCTCGAGTTACAAAAGTTTCTTTACCGGCTGTTTGAACTTACCACAGCACTGGGGGGGGGGGAAAGTGGCTTATGAGCAGTTTTCACACTTAGGACCGTTGCAGCAAAGGAGTGTTCTGTCCCAGCCTACGTACGTCTCTGTTACTTCACAAGGACAAACTCCTCTTAACAAGGAGGCTGGAAAAGCAACCCCTTTTATTTGAGTTGCAGACCTGATAATTATCCCAAAAGCAAAAACAACAGAACACATTTTCCAACGGAGAATTGCTCAAAAGCAAAACGGAGCATGAGTCAAACAGGAAATAGTGCACTGGCAAAGCAAACAAAACATGATCTGGAGTCCTTTGCAAACGGTTGTCTTCAGCAACCATCCCTGCCCGCACATTCCCTTTTTGTTATGCAGCCCCAAGGCGTGGCTTCTCAATGTTGTCTCCTCCTCCCTTGGAGCCGTCCCATTGCCTCCCTCTGTCCTACTCGTGTGGCCTGTCGGTATTTACAAGTGTCTATAACAGGGCTTTTCAACCAGTGGTACAGGTACCACCTGTGGTACATTGGCACCTGGCAGGGGGTACGCAACCATCCTAGAAAAGTAGCGGGGGAGGGGAATGAGCTGAACCGGTGGCAGCACTGCACAAGCCTGAGCGAGAGACGGCTGGAGCTGCAGGGCTGTCAGGGCTCAGCGGAAGCACCAGGATCAGCGCCAGGATCCAGCTGGAGCTCGGCGCTGATCCCGGCGCTTCTGCTGAGCCTAGAAGAAGCGCCGATCAGCTGGAATGTTGCAGCATCTCCAGAGTCTTGTGATTTACATTCAGATGCTTGGCAACGGATTCATATTTATGACGGTCACAGTGTCCCAGGGTCATGTGAAGTGATCAAAACCTGCTGCAACCACCCAGCAGAGGGGGGGGGGAATAAAAACCAAACACTCCCCCACCCCACCCCCGGCTGCCAATCCTCAACAGAAATGCTCACAACAATGAAAACCTCGGACAGGAGGAAGAGCGCCACTGGGCGGGCAGGCAGGTGTCTTGCTCGGCTGTGGCTTGGGAGGCACTTTTTCCCATGCCATTGTAACTTCGAACAGTCACTAAGCGAACTGTTGTAAGTCAAGGACTACCTGTACTTCACCACTTTTTCCCTTTTTTTTTTTGGTCATCAAGTTTTTTGACCCCTTGCTAGGCGACTGGTGCTACTTGGATGTTGCCATATCCTAAAAGTGGTACAATGGGTGAAAAGGTTGAAAAGCCCTGGTCTATAATGTCCTCCAGCTGTGCATCCTCAAAGTCTGACTCAGCTTCCCAGCACAGCTGGGTCTCAGCCTGAGCACGGGTGGAGGGGCCAGGCTCTGCATTGGCTTGTAAGTCCTGGAGCTCATCAGAGCCTTCTTCCGACTCTGATGGCTCCCCAGGCCCCTCCTCCTGCTCCTCCTCTGTTTCCACGGACTCAGCTGCCGGGTCCGCTGGCTGGCACGGAATCACAACAAGGAGCACTGGCTCGCGGGATTGAAACGCTGGGCAGGAGGTGAGCGTTTGAGACCCGTGGGGCAAGGTTGAGCTCCTGTCCTTCGCTCCAGCTCCTGCTGGGGACATGGAAGGAGCCCCCAACCGGACGTCGCCATCGCAACGGTGATGTCACCGGCTAATCCTTTCGACCCGGAAGCGCTTCGGTGCTTCTGACCCGAGTGCAAACTATTACCCCTGTTTGCAGCAAGCCCACGGCCACGTGTTCAAAATCCGGGCACTTGGCAACTGTCACGCATTTGTGACTGTTGCCCTGTCCCAGATTTATGACCTTCGGACAAAGGGAAAGCCAGGTTCACTTAACCAGGTTACTAACTTAACAGCTGCAGTGGTTTGTTTTAACAACTGCAGCCAGAAAGAAATGGGAGCGAAACTCGCAACCGTTTCAGCAACTGAAATGTTGAGCTCAATTGTGGTCGCAAGTCGAGGGCAAACCTGGGTTTGTCTGTTTTAAATCCATATCTAAAAACAGCCTGATTTTTATATATTTTCTCCATTCTGTGTTAATGGAAGTTCTCCTTTAATTATAAGCCCCTCTCTGAGGGAGGCAGGCAGTTATAGAAATATGAAATATTAATAAAATAAATAAATAAACTTTAATTCTTTCTGCTTGCCTCTAGTAATTGGTCTTTAAGGTCTTCCTCTTACCATGTTCCCCCCCCCCATCCAGAATATTTCCCTGAAGGAGATTTCTTACATTTAAACTCAGACCTTCATATATTTATATATATATATAAGAAATTACATATACAAATATATATACACGTACATATACATATACATACTATATATATATATATATATATATATATATATATATATATATATATATATATATATATATATATATATATATATATAACGTTAATATACATATACATATACATATTTTATATATACACACACACACACACACACACACACACACACACGCACACACACACCCCCCAAACAACAAGAATTATTCTTATAGCTTTTTCAAAGTCCTGCTTCCAGGCCCCTTAATCCATTTAAAAAATCATATGAGGATCCACATTCTAATTGCCCTTTCGCTGCTCATTTCCAAATTTGGGGGAAAAAAAAGTTTTAAGTTTTAAATTTATATAAACCTTCCTTCCCTGCAGGTTGGAGGAAAACCAACCAGTATAATAAAACTTGGATCTTCTTTGAAATTCTGAGTTCCCCTCAAGCACTTTGTAAAGCATTCACAGAGCGTCCTCGACGTACGACCGCGACTGAGCCCAAAATTTCTGTTCATTTGGTTCAGTGAGTTTTGCCCCATTTTATGACCTTGCTGCAGTCCTTAAGTGAATCACCGCAGTGGTTAAGTTAGGAACCTGGTTGTTAAGCGAATCTGGCTTCCCCTGTGGACTTTGCTTGTCAGAAGGTCACCTAAGGGGGATCACGTGACCTCTGGCCACTGCAACTGGCATAAGTACATGCCAGTTGCCAAGCCTCTGAATTTGGATCACGTGACCCTGGGGATGCTGCAACGGTCGCGAGTGTGAAAAACAATCATAAGTCTCTTGTTGTAACTTTGAATGGTCACTAAATGAACTGTTGCAAGTCAAGGACTGCAACATGTATATAAAAGGATGCAAATGACCAGCTCTCTGCAAGGAGTATAAATCCTCCCATTCGCCCCACCATTCAGTCAGAACCTGAAGAAGCTTCTGGGATGAGAAGCGAAAAGTCTTCAAAGAAAAACAAGGAAGTCCAGTTGCCTCTTGGGACAAGTTTCCTTTGCTCTTTGCGATGCCCAGTCTCCTGCCGCTGTTTTTTAATTCTGTCCAATAGCCTTACCACCTCGAGGAACCCCCAAACTCCTGGGATTTGTACCCTCAAACACAACCAGAGCAGGCCACCTTGCAGAAACCTCTCAACCGCCCGTTCATAAGAGCGTTAATCGTGGGCAGCCCGCTTAAGCTGCGAATTTACAAAATCTACCGTTCAAATGGCAAGGGGAGAAGATTGGGATGGCCTGGGAAATCAAAAGAGGGAAGATAACTCAGTACTTTTATTATAGTGATTATGATATTGATGAACTCACTGCCGGGGTCTTGATTGTCAGCCTCTGTAGAATATTGGATTTCCAGAGCTGAAATGTGGACCAGAGATTCTCGAACGAAGAGCACGCGTCAGGGCGAAGGAAAAATCCATGAAGCTATCTTTTTCCGAGCGTTTGTTTTTTTTTTATTTTTTATTTTTTAACCTCGCTGTACAACTTTTAGTTTAGACAGATGGAGTAGGGATTTGAAGAAAGAATCTTTTTGTGGCGTGATAAATTTTCCGTGCATTGCGTGCCCCTATATTTATAAGGTTCTTATAATATAAGGAAACTAGTTCCCAAACTTGTTGATTATTTGGCACTAATTTCTTTATGTTACCAATAACACACAGGGAGGTGTGAAAGAATGGTGGCTTCATATAAGAAGCACAGATTTATTATGGCTGGTTACACAGTCAGCCAGATGTTTCGATTGGATTTTTACCCACCTCATGAGTCCCTTCCCAAGGATTGGGGCTAGGCAGATGTTTGATGGGGTTAGAGGTCTCTTCACAGGATGTGAGCTGTTCCAGGTCAAGGCACCTTTTGCAGTTGACTGATGGGGATTGTGTCAATGTTGACGGTATTTAAGTGGTGCTCCAGATGTCTTGGGATGGCAGCAAAGTGACTGGAAATGCTTAAGACAGCTCCATTATTGTGGTGGCCTTTGTCCTCTTTTTTGACTGGAGTTCATTTGTTTTTTATAAAGTAGATGTTTAATATATTTTTTTATCTCTGTTCCTTTTATGATGGTGGTTTTTATCTGATTGTTGTGTTCTGCCCATAACCACTTCTGAAGAGATTGGCAGCTGTTGAAATTTGATAGGTAGAATAGATAGATAGATAGATAGATAATGATAGATAGGTAGATAGATGGATAATAATAATAATGATGATGATGATATTGGAAGGGACCTTGGAGGTCATCTAGTCCAACCCCCTGCTCAGGCAGGAAACCCTATACCACAGGTCCGCAACTCGCGGCTCCGGAGCCACATGCGGCTCTTTCAGCCGTCTCCTGCGGCTCCCAGTCCTCTGCCATGTGCAGTCCCAAAAAAAAGTGGGACTAAAAAAGTTCAACCAATCAATTCAAATATGCAGGGTAGGTGCATATCTCGCCTTGGCTCCACTCTTCAAACCCTGTTCTGTGCATGTGTGCATGTACGCGCATGTGGACACATTTTTTGTGGCTCCCAGTTTTTCCTTTTGTGAAGGAACCGGTTCCGAGTGGCTCTTTCACTGTTTCAGGTTGCTGACCCCTGCCCTATACCATTCCAGACAAATGGATTTCCAGTCTCTTCTTAAAAACTTCCAGTGTTGGAGCATTCACAGCTTCTGGAGGCATCTTGTCCCACTGGTTAATTGTTCTCACTTTCAGGAAGTTTCTCCTTAGTTCTAAGTTGCTTCTCTCCTTAATTAGTTTCCATCCGTTGCTTCTTGTCCTGCCTTCAGGCACTTTGGAGAATAGCTTGACTCCCTCTTCTTTGGGGCAGCCCCTGAGATATTAGAAGGCTGCTACCAGAGTAAGAGAGTTAGAAGGGACCTTGGAGGTCTTCTAGTCCAACCCCTTGCTCAGGCAGGAGGCCCTATACCAGGGGTATTCAACCTCGGCTCTTTTATGACTCACGGACTTCAAATCCCAGAATTCCTGAGCCAGCATGGGGCAGCTATGGCCCCTTCATGACTTGTGGACTTCAACTCCCGGAATTCCCGAGCCAGCATGGTTGACTCAGGAATTCTGGGAGTTGAAGTCCATGAGTCATAAAAGAGCCGAGGTTGCCTACCCCTGCCCTATATACCATTCTGAACAAATGGCTGTCCAATCTCTTCTTAAAAACTTCCATTGTTGGAGCACCCACAACTTCTGGAGGCAAGTTGTTCCCCCGATTGATTGTCCTGTCAGGACATTTCTCCTTAGTTCCAGATTGCTTCTCTCCTTGATTAGTTGCTTCTTGTCCTGCCTTCTGGTGCTTTGGAAGTTAGGTTGACCCCACCTCCACCTCTGCCTCTTCTTTATGGCAGCCCCTCAAATATGGGAAGACTGCTGTCGTGTCCCCCTTCGTCCTTCTCTTCGTTAGACTAGACCAGGGGTAGGCAACCGTGGCTCTTTTACGACTGGTGGACTTCAACTCCCAGAATTCCTGAGCCAGCCGTGCTGAGGGGAAAGGCAGAGGTTTCCAAGCTGAGCCACGCTGGCTCAGGAATTCTGGGAGTTGAAGTCCACGAGTCACAAAAGAGCCAAGGTTGCCTACCCCTGGAAGAGGGTATAGAGCAGGGGTCTTCAAACTTGGTCCTTTTATGACTTCTGGACTTCAACTCCCAGAATTCCTGAGCCAGCCGTGCTGAGGGGAAAGGGAGAGGTTTCCAAGCTGAGCCACGCTGGCTCAGGAATTCTGGGAGTTGAAGTCCACGAGACACAAAAGAGCCAAGGTTGCCTACCCCTGGAAGAGGGTATAGAGCAGGGGTCTTCAAACTTGGTCCTTTTATGACTTCTGGACTTCAACTCCCAGAATTCCTGAGCCAGCCATGCTGAGGGGAAAGGGAAAGGTTTCCAAGCTGAGCCAGGCTGGCTCAGGAATTCTGGGGGTTGAAGTCCACGAGACACAAAAGAGCCAAGGTTGCCTACCCGTGGAAGAGGGTATAGAGCAGGGGTTTTCAAACTTGGTCCTTTTATGACTTCTGGACTTCAACTCCCAGAATTCCTGAGCCAGCCATGCTGAGGGGAAAGGGAGAGGTTTCCAAGCTGAGCCAGGCTGGCTCAGGAATTCTGGGAGTTGAAGTCCACGAGTCACAAAAGAGCCAAGGTTGCCGGCCCCTGGGCTAGACATACCCAATTCCTGCAACCGTCCTTCGTGCGTTTTAGCCTCCAGTCCCCTGATCATCTTTGCTGCTCTTACGACAGGCGCTTCCTGCCGGGATTGTGCCCTGTTTTACGCGAAATGCCGGCTTTTCCGCGACAGCTATTCTCACCGCAGCTCTGCACGAGAAGCCCTTTCAAAGAGAGAATGGCGGGCCAGATGGATGAGTGTTCGTGAACACCGAAACATCTGCTGCGCCTCGTTGCCAAACATAAAGGGAGTTTGATCTCCCACTTAATCACGAGGAGCTTCATACCTTTTTACGTGAAAACTCAGCAGGGTACTAATCTCTTGCGTGGCCCCCAGAGACCCTTATATCATCAAGAGCTGCAACTTCCCAGAGGCCCACGTTGACGAAATTTAATGCCTAACTCTTCTGGGGACTGATAGGTTCTTGCCTGTCAAACAGGTAGATCTATGTTAAATCCATGTTCTGCTCATGCGGCGAACATATTACAGTAGTAAATAACTCTTGAGTAATGACTCGACTGGCTAATGATGCCGTTTTCTGGGAACGCTGTTGCGTTGGCCCATTGCACCCATGAAAAATGTGGGCCACATTGTGTTCAACGGACCACAGGGCCCTTCGAGCCTCTTTGTCACATTTGCAGGCGGTGTCCTCGGGTTACGACAGTTCTTTTCGTGACTGTTCAAAGTCACAACGGCACCGAAGAAAAGCGGCAGGGCCCCTTTTTCACACTCACGACCGTTGCAGCCTCCCCACGGTCACGCGATCAAAATCCAGAGGCTTGGCAACTGGCATGTACCTATGACAGTTGCAGCGTCCCGGGGTCATGTGCTCCCCTCTTGCGACCTTCGGACAAGCAAAGTCAACGGGGGGAAGGCGGATTCGCTTCACAACCAGTTTAGTAACTTTACAGCTGCAGTGATTCACTTAACAACCGTGGCCGGAAAGGGAGTAAAACGGGGCAAAACTCACTTTACCAATGTCTCACTTAACGACGTAAATTTTGGGTTTTGCTGCAGTCGTAAGTCAAGGACTACCAATATACATCGCCGTTCTTCTAAAGCTCTCGAGGCAGTTTTACATTTCAGCTCACTTAGAGTCTACGTCGGGGTGTCCAAGCTTGGCAGCTTTAAGACCCATGGATTTCAACTCCCAGAATTCCTCAGCCACTCCTGAAGAATTTGCTAGATAGCAACCCAAGATCTAAACTCACATCATCTAAACCAGGGCTAGGCAACCTTGGCTCTTTTGTCACTCGTGGACTTCAACTCCCAGAATTCCTGAGCCAGCTATGCTGAGGGGAAAGGGGGAGGTTTCCATGCTGAGCCATGCTGGCTCAGGAATTCTGGGAGTTGAAGTCCATGAGTTATGAGGGGGCCATAGTTCCCCCATGCTGGCACAGGAATTCTGGGAGTTGAAGTCCACAAGTCATGAGGGGCCCATAGTTCCCCCATGCTGACTGAGGACTTCTGGGAGTTGAAGTCCACAAGTCATGAAGGGGCCATAGTTCCCCCATGCTGCCTCAGGAATTCTGGGAGTTGAAGTCCACGAGTCATGAGGGGGCCATAGTTCCCCCATGCTGGCTCAGGAATTCTGGGAGTTGAAGTCCACGAGTCATAAAAGAGCCAAGGTTGCCCACCCCTGATCTAAACTGATGCATTGACACTGCATTCATAAAGGATATAACAGATTACCTTAGAATAGTATCTTCAGAATTCCTCAGTCGGCCATTTTGATGAAACTGCAGGCATGGATCCAGGCCAGGGGGTCTTCAAACTTGGCCCTTTTACGACTTGTGGACTTCAACTCCCAGAATTCCTCAGCTAGCGTGCCTGGCTGAGGAATTCTGGGAGTTGAAGCCCACAAGTCGTAAAAGGGCCAGGCTTGAAGACCCCTGCTGTATAACATTCCCTGAACGAAAGGACTAGACTGGAGGGGATCCACGCTCCCTGATCTAATTTTGATAGGCACAGAGAGAAATTGGGAGTAAGCGGCCCTGTAGCTATCTAGGTTTTTTGGGTGGTCTTCAAATTACTCCTGCACCCTCCCAAACTCCCCAGCTTGTAAGGGGAACAACTCACCACAGCCAACTCGCCACGGCCAACCCGTTGCAGGATAAGCCAGCAATTCCGTTTTCATTATTTAAAATGTGCCTGTGACAATTTGTTTTTGTCGTTCACATTTAATTTTTTTTTGTCCTTCCTCTGGCATCCTTTGTTTAACGATTCATCGCTTCAATATTAGTGTGACCCTCGTCCCGCAGCGAGTTGTCTGGCTGTGGCAAGTTGGCCACGGCGAGCTATCCTAGGAAACCCCCCCCCCTCCACTTCTCTAGCCAGTATCTCCGTTTTATTACAAGGAAAGAAAGAAGCTAATTTCTCTCAGCCATTTCTGCCAGCTGATTTGGTCCAAAGTGGCATTGTGGGTTATGAAAAGCGGCAATGCCGCTGAACCCTCATGCTGTGCAGGAGAGCTTTTTCCCACCTGGTGTATTATTATTCCCCCCCCTTTTTTTTTTTTGCTATGAATGACCCTGCCTTACGCATGGATATTTTGCTGGCGCGGCGTGTGTCTTTTTTTGCACTTGTGCTGCTTGCATCGGGGAGGCGAAATCCTGCCGGTGGGACTTTTCAACGCCAGCAGAGGTTGGAGGACCTGGAAATTGAAAATTGCCCTACATATCGGCGTTTTTATATACGGTGGCGTAGCACAGGCAGGTGGATTTCACAATAATAATGCCAGCAGGTAGCGCCTGGCTTCAAGCTGTTTGACTCGAGGAAGGGAAAACGATAGAGGCGTCTTCCCATCTTAGCAGAAGAAAAAATATTTCCATCAGCCAAGCAAAGCATTTTTCTAAAATGGATGGGGACTTTGTACCTCTCTGTTGGTAATATTAGCCAGACTGACCCTGCTTTAGATTCTCAGCATGGACCATATAAGCCGGAGGTCTTCAAACGCGGCCCTTTTATGACTTGTGGACTTCAACTCCCAGAATTCCTCAGCCGGCATGGACCATATAAGCCAGGGGTCTTCGAACTTGGCCCTTTTATGACTTGTGGACTTCATCTCCCAGAATTCCTCAGCCAGGATGGACCATATAATCCAGGGGTCTTCGAACTTGGCCCTTTTATGACTGGTGGACTTCAACTCCCAGAATTCCTCAGCCAGCATGGACCATATAAGCCAGGGGTCTTCAAATTTGGCCTTCTTATGACTTGGGGAATTCAAGTCCGCCAGTCTTAAAAGTTGGAAACATTGGAATACTTGCGTCCAGTTTTGGTTGCCATGATGTTAAAAAAGATGTTGGGACTCTAGAAAGGGTGCAGAGAAGAGCAACAAAGATGATCAGGGGACCGGAGGCTCAAACATACGAAGATTGCAGGAATTGGGTATGTGTAGTTTAATGAAGAGAAGGGTGAGGGGTGACATGATAGCCGTGTTCCAATCTCTCAGGGGCAGCCCCAAAGAAGAGGGAGTCAAGCTATTCTCCCAAACACCTGAGGGCAGGACAAGAAGCAACGGATGGAAACCAATCAAGGAGAGAAGCAACCTAGAACTAAGGAGAAACTTCCTGACAGTGAGAACAATTAACCAGTGGAACAACCTTCCTCCAGAAGCTGTGAATGCTCCAACACTGGAAGTTTTTAAGAAGAGACTGGACAGCCATTTGTCTGAAATGATATAGGGTTTCCTGCCTGAGCAGGGGGTTGGAGTAGATGACCTCCAAGGTCCCTTCCAACTCTGTTATTCTATTCTAACCTCTGGACTAGACTATGGGATATTCTATCTGAATACAATATATTCAAGGGCCATAGTTGAGCGCCCACTTCTAGGTGACCTTGGCTGTTCTCAAGAAGCTAAGCAGAGGAGAATCTAATAAAGGAGAATATTGGTACCTCAGGGTTGTCAGTGACTCCATCCAGCCACCTCATTCTCTGTCGTCCCCTTCTTCTATTGCCCTCAACCTTTCCCAGCATTAGGCTCTTCTCCAGTGAGTCCTTCCTTCTCCTTAGGTGGCCAAAGGATTTGAGTTTTAGCTTCAGGATCTGGCCTTCTAAAGAGCAGTCAGGGTTGATCTCCTCTAGGACCGACCGGTTTGATCGCCTTGCTCACTGAAGCAGTAGGCGTGAGCTTAAATGGACTCCAGAAGATGGTAGAGGACAGGAAGGCCTGGAGGAACATTGTCCATAGGGTCGCGATGGGTCGGACACGACTTCGCAACTAACAACAACAACAGGGTTGTCAGGTGGGGTCCTTGGTGCTCTCTCAGCTTGCTTGTTTCCTTGCAGACGTTTCGCGACCCAAACTAGGGAACGTCATCAGTGCTAGCTGGAAGAGAATCTGGACGGAAGCTCACCGGAAAAATTCAAGGCTGTAGGCCAGATGGAAAAGTCTGAAGGAACACCCTGGAAGGAAGGCAGCGATGGATGCCATTCCTGTATTGTGGTCAAATCTGTGACAACTCCCAGAATTACACATGCGCTTAGGGCTTCATTTGCACGTGCCTGGCTGAGGGATTCTGGGAGTTGAAGTCCACAAGGCATAACAGGGCCTGGAGGAGGGACAAGCAAACACCTCAGCTATACAGTCAGTCCTTCACAGTCCATTTAGTGACCATTCAGAGTCACGACGACGCCGAAAACGTCGAGTTAGAACTGTTTTTTCCACACTTACGACCGTTGTAGCATCCCCGTGGTCATGTGATCAAACTTTGGACGCTTGGCAACTGACTCCTATTTAGGACGGTTGCAGTGTCCCGGGAGAGTCACTGGGGGAAGCCGGATTCACTTAACAACCGTGTTACTAACTGAACAACCCCGGCGATTCGCTTAACGGCCGAGTCAAGCAAGGTCGTAAAACGGGGCGAAACTCACTTCACAGACGCCTCTCTGAGCGTCATAAACTTTTGGCGTCGATTGTGGTCGTACGTCTTGGGACTACCTGTATAGGCAAAATACAAATCGGTTGCCCGTGTGTGTTGGTGTGTGGTGTGTGTGTCTGTCTTTGTGTTTGGGTACGCATTTGAATCCCAATTGAGGTATTACCTTGAAATGAAAGGGCTTGTTGTGGATTTGTGTGCCTGCATACAATCCTGAGGTGTCTCTCTTATTTATTTTTTGGCATTAATGCGTTCGGTAAAGTTCCTTGTTGGAGATTTAGAAATTGTAGGCTTCCTAGCAGCGCATACTAAATGCCAATCAAATGCCCTGGCGGAGAAAACCGCTCTAAATTGATGCACGCAGGTGTTTGACATCCTGGAGCGGTGTTGACTTGTGTTAGTTTCATTAAACTCTGGCAAACCCTACAGTTACATAATGCAAATAAGCAAAGTCTGCCTTCGGAACGGGTCCTGCTTTGACACCCCCCCCCCCAAGCTCCAGTGAATTGAGAGTACGTTTGTCGGCTTTTGTGCACAACCCTTCGGTCAACAAAATTCTCCTGCCGTTGTCCCCACGTGGGCCGGTCCAACTTCTGAAGCAAGAGACCACGTCAGATGGAGCTTGAAGAAGATTCATTCCGAGAAGCCGGCCACAAAAAAAAAAAAAGAAATGCTATCGAGAGGTCCTTGGTGCTCTCCTAGCTGGGTGGTTTTCTTGCAGACGTTTCATGACCCAACTAGGTAACATCATCAGCGTTGAAGGGAGTGGGGTTTGTGGAGAAGAGGAGGAGGAGGAGGAGGAGGAGGACGACGACGATGACGACTATGGGGTCCTTGGTGGTCTCTGAGCTTGCTTGTTTCCTTGCAGACGTTTCATGACCCTAACTAGGTAACCTCATGAGTGCTAGTAAGGAGCAATGCTATTATGAAATCTTGAACGAGGCTCATTTTCAAACAAGCCTTTTGTCTCTTTGTTCGTGCGCTTTTGGCGTCTAGTCATGCTGCCCACATGACAACGGAGACGTCCTCGGACAAGCGCTGGCTCTTTGGCTTTGAAACGGAGATGAGCACCGGCCCCTAGAGTCGGAAACGACTAGCACGCGTGTGCGGGGGAACCTTTACCTTTACCTTCTGTTTTGATGATAAGAAGTTTGAGCTTTTAATGTGAATTTGCAAGGGCATTCCTCCTCGTCTTTCCCTCTGCTTTTTCAATTTGTCTGCAGAACAGGGTTCCTTAGACACGGTAATTCAAGAAGTGGTAGGTCAGTGTCTTTTTCAAAATGTTTTGGACCGTTAACTCCCACGATTCTTTCTCATTGCTGGTGTCCAGGGCACCCCAAAACAGGAGGCTGCTGTGTCCCCTTTATATGCACTCTGGACAGCCCCTGTATCTCAACGTCAGTCACTAGTTCAACACAAGAGTACTGCGTATGCAATGGTTTAACTTGAGCCCCACAGATAACAATTCCATCTAAGGCAGGATATTTCAACCTTGGCATCTTTAATGGACTTCAGTTCCCAGAATTCCCCCCAGCCAGCATATGTATATCTATCTTGGAGCCTGTTGGGTGCAGTGGTTGAGGTCCTGGCCTGGAAACTAGGAAGACCCTAAGTTATGGTCTTGCCTTAGATACCAAAGCCTTTAAGTGACTATGGGCCAATCACCAGGTGACCGTGAGTTCTAGTGCTGCCTTAGGCATGAAAGCCGGCTACGAGACTTTAGGCCAATCCACCGGGAGACGGTGAGTTCTAGTCCTGCCCTTAGGCATGAAAGCCATCTGGGTGACTTTAGACCAGGTATGTCAAACTGCCGGCCCACGGGCCGGATACATCATACTGAAACCGCGCCCACCCCGTTGCCGGCAATGGGGAAAAAGTTGCGATACGTTGCATGACGTCACTTGACGTCACGAGTTTGACATGCCTGCTTTAGACCAATCCACCAGGAGACTGTGAGTTCTAGTCCCGCCCTAGCCATGAAAGCCGGCTACGTGACTTTAGGCCAGGCCACTAGGAGACGGTGAGTTCTAGTCCTGCCTTAGGCATGAAAGCCGGCTAGGTGACTTTCGGCCAATCCCTCTTATTCAGCCCAACCTACCTCACAGGGTTGTTGTGGGGAAAATGGAGGAAGGAGCAGTATGCAGGTTCGCCACCTTGAGTTACAGTGTCATAAAAGTGGGATAAAAATCTAATAAACAAATAAAAATAAAATAAAATCTTTGGTGGTTCTCATCCTTCTTCTGAGGCTGGTTCCAATCAATGTTGCGAGTGGGGGGGGGGAAGAAGTCCAGCTCTGGGTCCCTGTTTAACCTCTGTGTGAAACCCCTGAGTGAGGATTATTTTAGCATCCTGAGTTAGGGCATCCATCAAGAAGGATGGATGGATGGGAGGGAGGGAGGGAGGGAGGGAGAGAGAGAGAGAGAGAGAGAGAGAGAGAGAGAGAGAGAGAGAGAGAGAGAGAGAGAGAGAGAGAGAGAGAGAGAAGCATGGGGAGAGAGAGGGAGGGAAGAAGAAAGGAAGGAGGGAAGGAAGAGAGAGCAGGGATAGGAAGGGAGGGAGGGAAGAAGGAAGGGAGGAAGAGAGAGAAGCATAGGGAGGGAGGGAGGAAAGAAGGAAGGAAGGAAGGAAGGAAGAGAAAGAAGGGATACGGAAGGAAGGAAGGAGGGAAGGAAGAGAGGAGGGATAGGGAGGGAGGGAAGAAGGAAGGGAGGAAGAGAGAGAAGCATGGGGAGGGAGGGAAGAAGAAAGGAAGGAGGGAAGGAAGGAAGAGAAAGAAGGGATAGGAAGGGAAGGAAGGAAGAGAGAGATAGGGAGGGAGGGAGGGAGGGAAGAAGGAAGGAAGAGAGAGAAGGGATAGGGAGGGAAGGAAGGAAGGAAGAGGAAGGAAGGAAGGAAGGAAAGTCTAATAAGAGGAAATTTGAGGATAGGAGAAGGACAAATAACCCTGGACAAGTACAAGAAGCTGGACCTCATGAAAGCACCCTTCCCTTCCCGTGAAAGCACAACGTCATCATCTTCGCTTTGACTTCCCTGCTGCAGGAATTCAGCTCCTCTTCGCTTTGCACCACCCCAGCTGTTTCAGCATTGCCCTGTGAGGCTCGGAAGCGTTTCGCCACCTCTGCCCTTTTTTTGTTGACGCCTCCCTCTTAACATCTACCCACTTTTCCCAGCAATGGCTAGGCTGAGGCCAGCAAATGCTGCTGCTTTGTCTCCGCCAACCCTCCGCCGTAGCCTATCTCCCTTCGGGATTATCCCCGCCTCCTTTTTCCCTCTCCGCCTCCTTGATTGGGTCGCCAAGGTGATTTGATGGGAGTAATCTGCAGAATCTGGGGACATTTTGCCCTGCCGGCATAAATGATTGCCCGTGCTGGCATAACTTTTAAGTTTCCTGCTTGAGTAATGGAAGAAGCCGCTTAATAGGAGGAAGGTTTTGGACTCCGTTAGCTGCCAGCCCTGCCGTTTTCAGCTGGATGTTGGGGGCGCTTACCTGCTCCCTCGGGCGTTTTTCGGGCCGTTTTCGCGAGCCTGGTGGTTGCGGCGGCCGGCGGCTTCGGCGGCGGCGTCCTCGGCGATGGCGGACCCGGCGTTCACGGGAGGTCCCTGGCTGCTGGCGGCCTTGGTGGCCTTGGCGGAGGCGTTTCGGGCCGTTCCGGGCCGCTTCTGTGGCCGGATTGGTCTTCCGCGGCTCTCCCTCGGCTGTGGCGGCGGCGGCGTTGCTGGTTCGTTCCGGGGACGACGGGGACGGCGGCGGCGGCGGCGGCGTTCTCCGGGGCCGTTCTGGGCCTGCCTTTCCATCGGCCGTTTGCTGGGTGTCCTCGGCGGTTGCGGAGCCGACCTTCGGATGGTCCCTCGCCTCTGGCGGCTTCGGTGGAGGCGTTTCGGGCCGTTCGGGCCGCTTCTGTGGTCAGCCTGGTCTCCCTCGGCTGTGGCGGCGGCGGCGTTCCTGGCTCGCTTGGATGGCGACGGGGATGGCGGCGGCGGCGGCGTTGTGCCGGGGCCGCTTTAGGCCTCCCTTTCCATCGAATGTTTATTATTCTCGGCTCCATCAGCGTCCTGGCGGCGGCAGCAATGGCGGTGGCGTCTGCAGCAATACTCCGGTGGTGGCGGTCGCCCTGGTGGCTCAGCGGCGACGCTGTAATCAACTTATTGTTTCCTCTGCTTGCTTTGTTCTTTCTGGATGGCCTGGTACTCTTACTGCTGCTGGTGGCCTCGAGGGTTCCTGGGCTAGCCGGTTAATGCCGGTGGATCCCAGTGGAGCCCAGTGGTCCCTTGAAAGATCTATGTTTCCCGTGACACCAGTTGTGACTCTGGTTGGTGCCATCGGATTTGTGGACCTAAAAGAATTAGATAACTTGGAAGACCCCAATGACTGCAGGATTGGCCA
Organism: Vipera ursinii; assembly: GCF_947247035.1. NCBI lineage: Eukaryota > Metazoa > Chordata > Lepidosauria > Squamata > Viperidae > Vipera > Vipera ursinii. The sequence goes on along the minus strand of NC_139515.1, from coordinate 86,822,737 downwards.
TGATAAATTTTTTCGAAGGACAGAGCAGCGGAGGATTTGGCCACCTAGTATTGCAGACTTTGATGATGTATTATATTATCTTATCCCTGCCTTCGGACTGTTCTTTATTGCCATTCACATATCGGCCCCAAAGGATTCAGAGTTCCCTAGGTATTGGCCACAGTGAGAGGGTGGCCTGAACTTACATCTGCTGCCCCTAGAGGTGAGAGCTCTAGGGGTCATGCTGTACCCAGGATGGATGTTTCGGACTATTCCCCCCTGGTATAGGCTTTCCAACTGTCGTGAGGGGGCGGTGGTTGGCCTGTCTTGGGGTGACACCCAGCTGAGTGGCAGTGGCTGGGTGGAGGCTCGGGACATCTACTTGCTCTCTGTTTGGTTCCTCCTTAAATCAATTGATTATGGACTGCCTATATCTGGACTGCTTTATGCCTTGTTTGAGGTACTCCTCTACGGACTTGCTCGCCCTCAGGGGTGCTCCCCCCTCCTGGAGGCGGCCCGCCTTTCCAGCCGAGTATAATCTCGAGGAAGGTCCCATCTATTGGGATCCTGAGAGATGGCCGGGCACGGTTACGGACCTCCGACGTAGACCTAACAGGAGGTCTTTGATTTGTTTTCTGTCAAAAAATTTTGGGGGGTTAGGGAGGAGGGAGGGTTCTTTTCTTGGTTGTTTGGACGAGGGGGGCAGTCCATCTACCGTTGTTCAGGCTAGTGCTGAGGCTGATCGCGATGGGGAGGAGCGGGGGTCGGCTGCTTCTGGGGCTCCAGGGCCAGTCGTGGGATTGCCCATTCCCACGACGATAGGGAATGGCAGCAGGTGTAGGAACAGAGGGCCGTATCGGTCTCAGGGAAGGCCTCTCCGCTGCTTACAAGCGGTGAGGCACTCCGACCCTCTGGTTCCGCCCCGAGGTCCCGGGAGTGAGGATGTGCAGCCTCCTGAGCTCCGGCTGGTGTATTTGAATGCCAGGTCGGTCGTTAATAAGGCTCCTCTCGTTCGAGACTTGGTCGAGGGTGAGCAGGCTGACCTGGCTTGCATCTCGGAGACCTGGTTGGGCCCAGAGGGCGGTGTTCCTCTGGTTGATCTTTGCCCACCAGGTTTCCGAGTGCTGCACCGGCCTCGGGCTCAGGGTAGGGGTGGGGGAGTGGCTGTTGTTGTGAGGGAGACCTTGTGTTTGCGGGAGGCCACCGTTCCCCAGACAGTCGGGTGTGAGTCTCTCTTTTTGAGATGCGGCCCTGGTGCGCAGTTGGGCTTGCTGCTGGTGTACCTTTCGCCTAGTCACGCAGCAGCAGCCCTGCCTGAGCTGCTTGATGTCCTCTCGGGGCTGGTGGTTGAGTTCCCGAAACTTATAGTTTTGGGGGACTTCAACCTACCATCGCTGGGAGGATCATCTGAGTTAGCTCGGGAGTTCATGGCCTCCATGACGGCCATGGACCTGACGCAAGTAATTACGGGACCGACTCATGAAGGAGGCCACACCCTTGACCTTGTTTTCTTGTCTGGACGGTGGTTAGATGATCTTGGTGGGGGCTCTCCAATTATTATGCCCCTGTCATGGACCGATCATCATCTCCTGCGGCTGGTCTTCCGTTTTGCCACCCCCCGCCGTGGGTGTGTGGAACCTATCAAATGGTACCGCCCCAGACGCTTAATGGATCCCCAAAGGTTCCAGGCGGCGCTGGGGTCCCCACCTGCCTCCCTCACTCACAGCTCGGCCGAGGCCCTAGTGGAGGCCTGGGAAAGGACGGCCACTGAGGCCCTTGACCGAGTTGTACCCTTGCGGCCCCTGACCCGGTGCAGATCCCGTCGGGCTCCATGGTTTTCTGCGGAGCTCCGGGAGATGAAGCGTCGGAGACGGGGCCTAGAGAGCGGTTGGAGGTCCAGCCGATCCGAACCCGACCGATTGCGACTAAGAGCCTATATTAGGTCTTATCTCGCTGCAATTAGGGAGGCGAGGTCTAACCACTTCGCCACCCTTATTGCGTCCGCAGATAATCGCCCGGCCGCCCTGTTTAGGGTGACTCGCTCCCTCCTAAATCAGGAGGTGAGGGAGGATCCCTTGCAGGGACGTGCCGAGGAGTTTAACCAACATCTGTCGGACAAAATCGCTCGGATTCGGACCGGTTTGGACTCTGACTGGGCAGAGTCTGACGATCAGGACGCGGGTGGTCTTGTCGATACCATCTGGGAGGAGTTTGATTCTGTAACTCCGGAGGAAGTGGACAGGATCATGGGGAGGCTGAGCACCACCACATGTTTACTGGACCCGTGCCCTTCCTGGCTGGTTTATGCAGCCCGGGAGAGGACACGCATCTGGTTCCAGGCAGTTATATCGGCCTCTTTGAGTGAGGGTATCTTCCCCGCCGTCTTGAAGGAGGCGGTGGTGAGGCCTCTCCTCAAGAAGCCTGTCCTGGACCCGGCTGTATTGAACAACTTTCGTCCTGTCTCCAACCTTCGCTTTCTTGCGAAGGTTGTTGAGAGTGTGGTGGCGCATCAGCTCCCTTTGGTCCTGGATGAAGCGGATTATCTAGACCCGTACCAATCGGGTTTCAGGCCCGGGTACAGCACGGAGACGGCATTGGTCGCGCTGGTGAATGATCTCTGGAGGGCTCGGGACAGGGGGCATTCCTCTGTCCTAGTCCTATTAGACCTCTCGGCGGCTTTCGATACCATCGACCATGGTATCTTGCTGCGGCGTCTCAGGGGATTGGGAGTGGGAGGCACAGTTTTACAGTGGTTCTCCTCCTATCTCTTGGGACGTTCGCAGTCGGTGTTGGCAGGGGGGCAGAGGTCGACCGCGAGGTCTCTCATTTGTGGAGTTCCTCAGGGGTCGGTCCTCTCGCCTCTCCTGTTCAACATCTACATGAAGCCGCTGGGTGAGATCATTCGTGGCTTTGGAGTTGGGTATCATCAGTACGCTGATGATACCCAACTTTTCTTTTCGACCCCAAACCACCCCAGTGATGCCCTCAACGTGATGTCCCGTTGCCTGGAGGCGGTTCGGGTCTGGATGGGGAGGAACAGACTCCAGCTCAACCCCGACAAGACTGAGTGGCTTTGCATACCTTCGTCCCGGGTTTATTCGGACATTCCACCTCTAGTTATGGGGGGTGAACTATTACCCCCCGTAGATAGGGCTCGCAACTTGGGGGTCCTCCTAGATTCACGGCTCACTTTGGAAGACCATATAGGAGCCGTGACTAGGGGGGCCTTCGCACAGGTTCGCCTGGTGCGTCAGTTGCGGCCCTATCTTAGCCGGGACGATTTATGCACGGTCACTCATGCGCTCGTGTCCTCTCGTCTGGACTACTGCAACGCTCTCTACATGGGGCTGCCCTTGAGGACTACTCGGAAGCTCCAACTGGTACAGAATGCAGCCGCGAGAGTGGTGTTGGGAGTCTCCCGATACTCCCACGTTACGCCTCTGCTCCGTGAGCTGCATTGGTTGCCAGTTGTCTTCCGGGTGAGATTCAAGGTACTGGTAACGGTATTTAAAGCACTCCATGGCATGGGGCCGGAGTACCTCAGGGAACATCTGCTGCCGGCATCAAGCTCCCAGCGCCCTGTGCGTTCCCACAGAGAGGGCCTCCTCAGGGTGCCACCGATCAGAGAATGTCGATTGGTGGCCCCCAGGGGGAGATCCTTCTCTGTGGGCGCTCCGGAGCTGTGGAATCAGCTACCGGTTGAGCTCCGGATGGCGCCCGATCTTCGCTCCTTTCGTCGCGATCTTAAGACATTTCTGTTTGTACAAGCCGGCCTAGCCTGAGGGGGAGTGTTGGGGTTATTTTATTTTTTGTTTTTTAACTTTTCTGGGGGTTTTTAGTGTTGTATTTATATTGTTTTTAACTAGGGCAATTTGTTTAATCTTTTTTAATGTTTGTATTCACTATTTTATTCTGCCCTGTGAACCGCCCTGAGTCCTCAGGGAGAAGGGCGGTATATAAATGTTATTAAATTAAATTAAATTAAATTAATAAACTCGGTTAAAAACTCTCCCTTTGGTTTCGCAGTCCAGAAGCTTGTCTGTCTGTGGAGCCCAGAGGCTCGCTTCCACGTGAAGTGTTACTACCGGTTAGTAAGGCCACGCCTAGAATACTCCATCCAATTTTGGTCACCGTATTATAAAAAAAAAAAAAAAGATGTTGAGACTCTGGAAAAAGTACAAAGAAGAGCAGCTAAGAGGATTAAAGGACCTGGAGACTAAAACACACAAATAACAGTTGCTGGAATTGGGGATGTGTAGTTTAATGAAGAGAAGGGTGAGGGGTGACATGATAGCAGTGTCCCAATATCTCAGGGGCTGCCCCAAAGAAGAGGGAGTCAAGCTATTCTCCAAAGCATCAAAGGACAGGACCAGAAGCAACAGATGGAAACTAAGGAGAGAAGCAACCTAGAACTAAGGAGAAACTTCCTGACAGTCAGAACAATTAACCAGTGGAACTCCTTGCCTACAGAAGCTGTGAATGCTCCAACACTGGAGGCTTTTAAGAAGAGACTGGACAGCCATTTGTCTGAAATGATAGCGGTCTCCTGCTTGAGCAGGGGGTTGGACTAGATGACCTCCAAGGTCCCTTCCAGCTCTATTCTGATCGATCGATTGTTTGATTGAAATGGTCTAGGTCTGCAACCTGCGGCTCCCAGTCCTCTGCCATGTGCAGTCCAAAAAAAAAAAAAAAAGTGGGACTAAAAAAGTTCAACCAATCAATTCAAATATGCAGGGTAGGTGCATATCTCGCCTTGGCTCCACTCTTCAGTCAAACCCTGTTCTGTGCATGCACGCACACGTGCACACATTTTTTGCGGCTCCCAGTTTTTCCTTTTGTGAGGGAACCGGTTCCGAGTGGCTCTTTCACTGTTTCAGGTTGCTGACCCCTGGTCTAGGGCAGGGATAGGCAACCTTGGCTCTTTTATGACTCGTGGACTTCCACTCCCAGAATTCCTGAGCCAGCATGACTCAGCATGGAAACCTCTCCCTTTCCCCTCAGCATGGCTGGCTCAGGAATTCTGGGAGTTGCAGTCCATGAGTCATGAAGGGTCCATAGATTCCCCCATGCTGGCTCAGGAATGCTGGGAGTTGAAGTCCACGAGTCATAAAAGAGCCAAGGTTGCCCACCCCTGGTCTAGGCCAACCTTGGCATGTCTACGACTCGTGGACTTCAACTCCCAGAATTCCTGAGCCAGCCTGGCTCAGCGTGGAAACTTCTCCCTTTTCCCCTCAGCATGGCTGGCTCTGGAATTCTGGGAGTTGAAGTCCACGACTCCTAAAAGAGCCAAGGTTGCCTACCCCTGGTCTAGTGTCTCCTGCTCAAGCAGGGGGTTGGACTAGAAGACCTCCAAGGTCCCTTCCAGCTCGATTCTGATTGATGGAGGCAATTCGGCTTGTTGTCGCCAGTTCTTCTTCCGTCCCCATCTCTTAACTATTTCCTTAGGGAACAGGATAATCCTCTGTAATAGAAAGGGGTGCCGGGTGGGGAATAGTCGCAAAGTGACCCCGGCTGTAAGGATTTTCTCTGAAAATATCTTGGCAATGTACACAAGGCAGGAGACTTAGAAACCTTAATCTCTGCCGCGGTTCCCAGACCTTGTTTGAAGAGGTCTATTTGATCGTCTTTCACTGGCGGGCGTATTTTCAGATGTTGACTTTGTGCTCAGTGGGAGAACATACATAAAGCCGGCGTATTTTATTATTTAATAAGTACTTTCTTCCTTGTACGAAAATGTGGAGCGTTAGAATGGCAGGGCTTATTTATTTTTATTTTTTTTAAAAGAAGATTTTGGTTCTTCTGGCAGTTTTTCAGAGTATGTATGCGCGAGTCCAATATTCAGTCTTTTGTGAATTAAATAATACGAGGCAGACAGCCATACAATTATTTGAGCAGGTTTTCTTCTACACAGCCGAGTATCTGAAGGCCCTAATATTATTATCTAGATCAGGGATAACCAACCTGTGGGCTGCGCACGGGGTAGTGGCCTATGGGACAGGCTGACCAGTGTGTTCCTTCCTTCCTTCCTTCCTTCCTTCCTTCCTTCCTTCCTTCCTTCCTTCCTTCCTTCTTTCCTTCCTTCCTTCCTTCCTCCCTTCCTTTCTTCCTTCCCTCTTCTCATTCTTCTCCTTTCCTTCCTCCATCCTTCTCTCCCTCCCTCCCTTCCTTTTCTCCTTCCCTCTTCTCATTCTCCTTCCTTCCTTCCTTCCTTCCTTCCTTCCTTCCTTCCTTCCTTCCTTCCTTCCTTCCTTCCTTTTCTCCTTCCCTCTTCTCATTTTCCTTCCTTCCTTCCCATTCTCCTTCCCATTTCTCATTCTCCTTTCCTTCCTTCCCTCCCTCCCTTCCCATTCTCCTTCCCTCTTCTCATTCTCCTTCCTTCTTTCCTTCTCATCTCCTTCCTTCTTCTCATTCTCCTTCCTTCCTGCTCTTCTGATTTTCATTTTCCTTCCCATTCTCCTTCCTTCCTTCCTTCCTTCCTTCCTTCCTTCCTTCCTTCCTTCCTTCCTTCCTTCCTTCCTTCCCTCCTATTCTCCTTCCCTCTTCTCATTCTCCTTCTTTCCTTCTTCCCTCCTTCCCTCCCTCCCTCGTTGTTGTTTTGGGCAAAAGAGGAGGAGGTTGTTGTATACGTTCAGCACCTTGAGTTGTTTATTAAAACGAGGCATACAAATAAAAATAAAAACATTGCAGGAAGTGGTTTTTAGGTATTGATTGATGGATGCCCAGGCATCTGGATTGGCCAGTTTTGACTCCTGTCTCTCTTGTGTGTGTCTGTCAGGAGAGGCTTCTGACGATAATCGAGCAGGAACTCAGGCATAAAGTTACGTGTGAGTTAAAACCTTTGATGATAAATATGACATATAAATCACTTTATTTTGAAGAAGACTGGCCCGGAATAAGGATAGCTCTGTGCTTAGATTACATGCTACGTGCTATCCAAGAAATATTAATAATGCATTTAATCTTCCTGGGAAATGGGATTTTTATAATCATCGTGATATTATATCGGCGTGCTGTGCTGATAAGTTGAAATCACATTACTTGCTAGAACCTGAAGCTTTATGCATCTCATAAAGGCCGGCATTCATGCTTAGAAGTGCCTTTGCCTTTTAAAAACCCCACAATTATACGTCTCTACCACAGCTCCTGGCTGCATGATGGCATTATCAGTAGGCACGAGCTGTGAGGAATGTTCTACCGCAGACACGTCAAACACAAGGCCCGGGGGCCGGATCCGGCCCGCGAAGTGGTTTCACGCGGCCCGCGAAGCCATCCTGGAAACAGTGAGGGAACGGCCCCCACTGCCTTGGCCCCGGCCCAGAGACCCTCCTTCTGCCAGAGACCCCCAGATCTGTCCCACTCATGCCCAGGCCCCCATAGGCACCCTTGATGCCAACGATGTAGAGCTGGCCACGCCCACCCAGTAGGGCATACGCACTCTAGCCACGCCCACCCAGTAGGCCACACCCACCCTGGCCACGCCCACCCGGACCCCTGAGGGCAACCGCAATGCTGATGCGGCCCTCAATGAAATTGATTTTGACACCCCTGTTCTACCGTGTCTCAGTGGGCTGGTTTCATTGAAATTCGAAATAAAACTTTGGGGAGGGGGGAAAAAAGTGCAGAGAAGAGCAACGAAGACGATCCAAGACCTGGAGACTAAAACATATGAAGAACGGTGGCAGGATTTGACTATGGCCAGCCTAGAGAAAAGAAGAAATAGGGGGAGGAAAGAAAAGAAGAAATAGGGGAGAAAAGAAGAAATAGCATTGTTCCAGTTTTTGAGGGGCTGCCCCAAAGAAGAGAGAGTCAAGCTGTTCTCCAAAGCGCCTGAAGGCAGGACAAGAAGCAACGGATGGAAACTCATCAAGGAGAGAAGCAACCTGGAACTAAGGAGAAAGTTTCTAACAGTGAGGATAATAATAATAATAATAATAATAATAATAATAATAATAATAATAATAATAATAATAAGAAGAAGAAGAAGAAGAAGAAGAAGAAGAAGAAGAAGAAGAAGAAGAAGAAGAAGAAGAAGAAGAAGTTGGAAGGGACCTTGGAGGTCCTCTAGTCCAACCCCCTGCTCAGGCAGGAAACCCTATACCATTTCAGACAAATAGCTGTCCAGTCTCTTCTTAAAAACTTCCAGTGTTGGAGCATTCACCACTTCTGGAGGCAGGTTGTTCCACTGGTTAGTTGTTCTAACTGTCAGGAAGTTTCTCCTTAGTTCTAGTTTGCTTCTCTCCTTGATGAGTTTCCATCCGTTGCTTCTTGTCCTGCTTTCGGGTGCTTTGGAGAATAGCTTGGCTCCCTCTTCTTTGTGGCAGCCCCTGAGAGATTGGAACAATTAACCAGTGGAACAGCTTGCCACCAGAAGTTGTGGATGCTCCATCCATGGAGGGTTTTCAAGAAAAGACTAGACAGCCCCCCGGTCTCAAATAACAGGATAATTTGAGTTGGAAGGGACCTTGGAGGTCCTCTAGTCCAGCCCCCTGCTAAAGCAGGAGACAATATACCATTTCAGACAAACGGGTGCCCAGCGTTTTCTTAAAAACCTCCAGTCATGGAGTACCCAAAACATCTGGAGGCAAGTTGTTCCACTGGTTTATTTTTTCTCCACTGTCAAGGAAATTCCTCTTTAGTTCTAGGTTGCTTCTTTCCTTGATTAGTTTCCATCCATTGTATGGTATAGGGCTGTTCTATTCCAGCCTACGACCGGCCCTGTTTGAATGTCAGGGTCAACCCCTTTTTATAGTCAACAGGCTGGAAACACCCAACCAAATTTATTTACAAAGAAATCAAAAGTTCAAACAAGAGTTAAACCAAAAGTTCAAACAAGAATTAAACAGGAATAACAGACCAGGATTCTAGCAGAAGATCTTCAAACGGTTGCCTTCAGCAACCAACACCTCCCACACCTTCCCCTTTTATCAGCAGTCTCAAGGCGTGGCTTCTCATTGCCTTCTCCTCCTCTCACCGAGTTGCCTCATTGCCTTTCTCTGTCCTGCTCTGCTGGATTGCCTCCTGCTCCTAGCGTCCCTGAATAGATCCAGCTGTGAATCATCTACGTCCAATACCTCGTGCTCACACGGCTGAGTCTGATGAGGAACATGACGGGAGGGGCCAGGCTGACAGTCCTGCAGTGCATCAGAGCCTCCCTCTGGCACCAAAGGCTCTCCAAACCCCTCCTCCTCTTCAGAATCATCAGACTGAGCTGCCGGTATCACAGGCTGACGCTGAATCACAACAAGGGCTGGCTCCTTGAGCAGGGGGCTGGACTAGAAGACCTCCAAGGTCCCTTCCAGCTCTATTCTGATTTGATTGACAGGAGAGGCCAATCAGCTCTGACAAATTTCTGGCTTGTTTTTGTGGTCCTTTTGGTTGGACATTTTAGGCCGACCTTCTGCTTTGACCATTCTGTATAATTCATTCATTCATTCATTCATTCATTCATTCATTCATTCATTCATTCAGTTTTCTATTGTTACTTTTCATTAGTGCTTGATAAACATCGTGTTATCTGGGTTACTTTTTGAGTAGCTTAATAATAACAAATTCTATTCCTAGCCTCTACACCGGTTTTCCGGCCATTGATAAAATAAATTCCGTGTTTGAAAATATTCTTTATCTTCTTTCTCTTTTAATTCTCGGCGTGTGTCTGTCCGTTTCAGCACAGTCTAATGTCTTCTTAACTAACCTCTTCATCCGACGGTGTTTCTTCCTTCTTCCAAGCGCTGAGCACATACAATCCTTCGCTGCCGTCCATATGTGCAGTGTTAGATACACTCTTCGCTTCTCGAATTTTTCTGCTCCTATACCTAATAAGAAAAGTTCAGGTTTAAAATCTATACGTTTCTCTAGCATTTTTTTTTTCTAACCACGTGTGAATTTTAACCCCTAATTTTCTTGCAAGTCCACCTCAGGTGGTAGGTAATATGCGCCCGGTCTTTTTTGGTTACATTTCCAACATTTACTTGAGTCCATTCCGTATAATTCTCCGTCTTGGCTCTTTTGCAGATTAAAACAAACCCAAACGTCCGTCCACGAGGAAATCACCAAAGCCCTTGACCGGGAGAGAGTTGCGTCCAGCGAGCAATTGGCTAGGGCCGTACTGCGCGAGAGAGCTTCAGCCGAAGATGAACGCATGAAATCGCAGCTGATGGTAAGTGTATGGTGGTTCCCACAACCATCCAGTTGCAAAAAAAAAGTGAGGCCCTCAGTTTGGCCATACAGGTCGTCCTCGCCTTAACAGTCATTCGTTGAGTGGCCCTTCAAAGTTGCAACGGTCACTGAAAAAACGTGACTTACGAGCTTTTTTCCACACTTCGGACTATGACCCCAGGGTCACACGCAGTGGTGGGACTCAGCCGGTTCGCACCAGTTCAGGAGAACCGGTAGCTAAATTTACCTGAATTCGGAGAACCGGCTGGCTTCTGGAAGTCCAGACTAGGCCTCGGAGGCCACCCAGGCCTAGAATGGCCCACCGGAAGTGCATTGATGCCATTTCCGGAAGTCTGTTCTAGGCATCGGAGGTGTGGAAGAGGCCACCCAGGCCTAGAACGGCCCACCAGATGTGCATGGATACCACTTCCAGAAGGCCGATCTAGGCATTGGAGGCCTGGAGGAGGCCTCCCTAGAACGCCCCACTGGAAGTGTATGGATACCACTTCCAGAAGTCCGTTCTAGGCATCAGAGGTGTGGAGGAGGCCACCCAGGCCTAGAATGGCCCACCGGAAGTGCGTTGATGCCATTTCCGGAAGTCTGTTCTAAGCATCGGAGGTGTGGAAGAGGCCACCCAGGCCTAGAACGGCCCACCAGATGTGCATGGATACCACTTCCAGAAGGCCGATCTAGGCATTGGAGGCCTGGAGGAGGCCTCCCTAGAACGCCCCACCGGAAGTGCATGGATACCACTTCCAGAAGTCCGTTCTAGGCATTGGAGGCCCAGGCCTGCATCCTATAATAGAACTGGTTGTTCAGGTATTTGAATCCCACCACTGGTCACGGGGTCGAAATTTGAACGCTTGGCAACTGGCATGTATTTATGACGGTTGCGATCTCCTGGGGTCATGTGATCCCCTTTTTGCCACCACCTTAGAAGCAACGTCAAGGGGGAAGCCGGATTCATTTAGCGACTGCGTTACCAGATTAACAACTGCAGTGATTCACTGAAAAAAAGGGGCTTTCAGTCGTTCCTCACGCTTACGACGGTCACAGCGTCCCCCACGATCCTGTGATCGAAATTTGGGGCTTGCCCACCCGCACGTATTTATGACGGTTACACATGAAATCCTGTGATCGCCATTTCCAACGTTCCCAGGTGGTTCCTGACCAGTAAAATGAACGGGGGTAGCCAGATTCCCTTCATGACCTCATGATTCATTTAATTGTGGTGATTCACTTAACAACCCTGACCCCAAAAAATAGGTCGTAAAATTCAGCACAGCTCACTTAACAGCTGTTTATGTTTAGCCACCAAAATTCAATTATGGTCCTAACAAGTCGAGGACTCCTTGTTACCCACAAATCATTATTTAAGGACGTCGGTGGTAATACACTAGAGACATTAATGCCAAATTAAGTACGTACATTTCCCCCCCCCCTGTAATATGACTTCTGCTTTTCTCTATTTCACTAAAATATAACATCAATATCTTTTTTGGGGGTGGGGGATAGAACCTCAGGGATTCCCTTCCTCCAAATTTTGCTTGAAGACTTTTTTTTTCCTTGTGGGTCCCCCCACTGCTTCTTCAGTACCCTCGCGTTCCTGCTCCTGAAACGTGCATTTAACTTTTCAGTTCTTTGAGGCACTTCAAATGGAAGGTAGCAATTTTCCATTTGAAAAGTGTGGTATTGTTGGCAAAATGTCAAGCTTTTCAAGGGAAGGCGCTCCCGGTTGATAGAAGGCAGGAAATGAATGGAGCCGCGGAAGGCTTCCACGTGCCCGGCGAAAAATGAACTCAATTTGATTTTTACCCCTCAAGGAAGCGTGGGTGTGATTGTAGCCTCGGAGAGCTTCAACCTTGTGGAATTTACCAACCTATGAAAGACAGGCGGAGGAAGGTTGTAATATGAAAAGGAGTAATATGGTATCCCTTGAGCTGATAACCCAGGAGATAGGGCATAAAATGGGTGGGGGGGAGGCACCAAAGGAAATAAGCCGTGCCGTCATTGCTTGGAACCCCAGCCTTAAAACAGTAATTTTAGGAGGAGTCCTTCAATTTTGAGCCCTCTTAACAATATTTGACGGCATGGTATTTCAGCCGGAGAATTCTTCAGGCTTTTGAGTTCTGTTAACGTCCCACGGAGTGGGGTTCCCACGCTGTTCTCCCGCAGCGATTTGGCCATAGTGAATTGGCCGTGGCAAGTTGGCCGTGGCTTGTTGTCGTGCAGCGATTTGGCCATAGTGAATTGGCCGTGGCAAGTTGGCCGTGGCTTGTTATCCTGCAGTGAGTCGGCCATAGTGAGTTGCCACAGACCCAACCCCCTGCTCAGGTAGGAGACCCTGTACCATTTCAGACAAATGGCTGTCCAGTCTCTTCTTAAAGACTTCCAGTGTTGGAGCATTCACCGCTTCTGGAGGCAGGTTGTTCCACTGGTTAATTGTTTTAACTGTCAGGAAATTCCTCCTTAGTTCCAGGTTGCTTCTCTCCTTGATGAGTTTCCATGATCTGTCGCTTCTTGTCCTGCCTTCAGGCACTTTGGAGAAGAGCTTGACTCCCTCTTCTTTGGGGCAGCCCCTGTGATACTGGGACACTGCTATCATGTCCCCCCTCGTCCTTCTCTTCATTAAACTTTGTTGTTGTTAGCTGCGAAGTCGTGTCCGACCTATTGGACAACGTTCTTCCAGGCCTTCCTGTCCTCTACCATCTTCTGGAGTCCCTTTAGGCTCATGCCTACTGATTCAGTGACTCCATCCAGGCACCTCCTCCTCTGTTGTCCCGTTCTTCTCTTGCCCTCAACCTTTCCCAGCATTAGGCTCTTCTCCAGTGAGTCCTTCCTTCTCATTAGGTGGCCAAAGGATTTGAGTTTCAGCTTCAGGATCTGGCCTTCTAAAGAGCAGTCAGGATTGATCTCCTCTAGGACCAACCGGTTTGATTGCCTTGCAGTCCAAGGGACTCACAGGAGTCTTCTCCAGCACCATAGTTCAAAGGCCTCAATTCTTTGGCGCTCAGCCTTTCTTATGGTCCAACTTTCACAGCCATACATTGCAACTGGGAAGACCATAGCCTTGAATATACGCACTTTTGTTGGCAGGGTGACGTCTCTGCTTTTTAGTGTGCTGTCTAGATTTGCATGGCTTTCCTCCCGAGGAGCAAGCATCTTTGAATTTCTTGGCTGCAGTCCCCATCTGCGGTGATCTTGGAGCCCAGGAAAATAAAATCTGTCACTACCTCCATTTCTTCCCCATCTATTTGCCAGGAATTGAAAAGGGCCGGATGCCATGATCTTGGTTTTCTTAATGTTTAGTTTCAATCCAAGTTTTGCACTCTCCTTCTTCACCCGCAACAAGAGGCTCTTTAGTTCTTCTTCACTTTCTGCCATTAGAGTGGTATCATCTGCATATCTTAGGTTCTTGATATTTCTCCCGGCAATTTTAATTCCAACTTTTGATTCATCTAGCCCTGCCTTTCTCATGATGTGCTCTGCATATAAGTTAAATAGGCAGGGCGACAGTATACAACCTTGCCGGACTCCTTTCCCAATTTTGAACCTATCAGTGTTTCCGTGTCCAGTTCTCACATATAGGTTTTTCAAGAGACAAATAAGATGGTCTGGTACTCCCATCTCTTTAAGAACTTGCCACAGGTTGTTGTGATCCACACAATCAAAGGCTTTAGCATAGTCGATGAAGCAGAAGTACATGTTTTTCTTGAAATCCCTAGCTTTCTCCATGATCCAGCGAATGTTGACAATTTGATCTCTAGTTCCTCTTCCTCTTCGAAATTCTGCCTGTACTTCTGGTAGTTCTCGATCCACATACTGCTGGAGTCTAGCTTGTAGGATTTTAAGCATAACTTTACTAGCATGAGAAATGAGTGCAATGGTGTGATAGTTTGAACATTCTTTGGCACTGCTTTTCTTTGGAATTGGAATGTAAACTGATCTTTTCCAATCCTGTGGCCACTGTTGAGTTTTCCAAATTTGCTGGCAAATTGAGTGTAGCACTTTTACTGCATCGTCTTTTAAGATTTTGAATAGCTCAGCTGGAATACTGTCACCTCCACTAGCTTCGTTGTTGCTCAGCTTTTCTAAGGCCCACTTCACTGCATATTCTAGGATGTCTGGCTCGAGGTCAGTGACCACCTCATTGTGATTATCAGGGACGTTAAGCTCATTCTTGTATAGTTCTTCTGTGTAATTTTGCCACCTCTTCTTAATCTCTTCTGCCTCTGTTAGGTCCCTGCCATTTTGGTCCTTTATCATGCCCATTTTTGCATGAAACGTTCCCTTCATCTCTCCAATTTTCTTGAAGAGATCTCTGGTCCTCCCTATTCTATTGTTTTCTTCTATTTCTTTGCACTGTTCATTTAAGAAGGCATTCTTATCTCTTCTAGCTATTCTCTGGAATTCTGCATTCAATTGGGCATATCTTTCTTTTTCTCCTTTGCCTTTCGCTTCCCTCCTGTCCTCAGCTATTTGCAAAGCTTCCTCAGACAGCCATTTTGCTTTCTTGCATTTCTTTTTCTTTGGGATGGTTTTGGTTGCTACCTCTTGTACAATGTTGCGAACCTCTGTCCATAGTTCTTCAGGCACTCTGTCTATCAGATCTAATTCCTTAAATCTATTTGTCACCTCTACTGTATATTCAACAGGGATCTGATTTAATTCATACCTGAGTGGCCTAGTGCTTTTCCCTACTTTCTTCAGTTTAAGCCTAAACTTTGCAAGGAGAAGCTGATGGTCTGAGCCACAGTCAGCTCCTGGTCTTGTTTTTACTGACTGCATAGAGCTTCTCCATCTTTGGCTGCAGAGCACATAGTCAATCGGATTTCTGTGTTGACCGTTTGGTGATGTCCATGTCTAGAGCCGTCTCTTGGGTTGTTGGAAAAGAGTGTTTGCTATGACCATCGTATTCTCTTGACAAAATTCTATCAGCCTGTGCCCTGCTTCATTTTGTACTCCAAGGCCAAACTTGCCTGTTATTCCGCTTATCTTTTGGCTTCCTACTTTAGCATTCCAATCCCCCATGATGATAAGGACATCATTTTTTAGTGTTAGTTCTATAAGGTGCTGTAGGGCTTCATAGAACCGGTCAATTTCATCCTCTTCAGCACCGGTGGTTACGGCCCTTGTAATTTCCAAACTGAATTGTAAATCCCTCTGGGGAATGTCCATGGTAACTGTGAATGGCTGCTGTGGGACCAGTCATAAGTCAAGGACTACACGCACCACCTCCGCCTTTAATATTTCTCATTAAAGGTATCATGTTGAAAAACTTCATTTGAACCCCACTGAGATTTATAGCGGCTGGAATAGTTTTCACTGCGGTGACATGGCTATCAATAACTTATTGACAATCCATCAGTGGACGAATGATGAGGGCCAGCTTGGGCTCTGGAGCATCTGGAATTTAAAACGTAAATCTATGGATAACTGAAGTAACACAAAAGCGGCGCGCCGTATATCCATCTCCTTAATAATGACCTGGCATTTACCGTTCGCAGGATTGCTTCACGGCTCGGCAGAAGGAGCTGCTTTTAAGACATTATGTTTAGAAAACCGGTTTATTGGGTGGCCGCTGAGGATAAAACCTCATTTCCTGTTGGAGAGGCAAAGAAATATACAAGTCGTCCTTGATTTAGTGACCACAACTGAGCTCCAAATTTCTGTGGTTAAGTGAGATACGTGTGACGTCAGTTTTGCCCCATTTTACGACCCTTTCTTGCCACTGTTGTTAAGTGAATCACTGCAATGGTTAATTGAGTAACACGCTTAAGTGAAATTCCCAAATGTTCATATGGAATGGAATAGAAAATTGAATAGAATAGAATAGAATAGAAACTAGGACAGGACAGGACAGGATAGGATTGAAAATAGACTAGACTAGACTAGGAAATGGAATGGAATAGAATAGAATAGAAAATATGGAATGGAATGGAATAGAATTAGAGTTAGAATTAGAATAGAATAGAATAGAATAATAGAATAGAATAGAATAGAATAGAATAGAATAGAATAGAATAGAATAGAATAGAATAGAAAATATGGAGTGGAGTAGAGTGGAATGGAATAGAATAGAATAGAATAGAATAGAAAATATGGAATGGAGTGGAATGGAATGGAATAGAATAGAATAGAATAGAATAGAATAGAATAGAAAAGAAAATATGGAGTGGAATGGAATAGAATAGAATAGAATAGAATAGAATAGAATAGAATAGAATAGAATAGAATAGAATAACAACTTTATTGTCACTTTGAATGTACACTAATCGGCATACATTAAAATGAAATTTTGTTGCATTCAGCTCTCAAACAGTCGCCACCTCCGATATACACTACATAAATATGACAAATAAATAAATAGAGAATTAATTCATATACCCCTATATATAACCAAAGGCAGGGAGCCCTCCGTGTATGAGCACAATTGAGCCCAAAAATTCCTGTTGTTAAGTGAGACATTGGTGAAGTGAGTTTTGCCCCGTTTTACGACCTCCTTTGCCACAGTTATTAAGTGCAGTTGTCCATTTAACAACACGGTTGTCAAGTGAATCTGGCTTCCCCATTGACTTTGCTTGTCAGAAGGTCGCAAAAGGGGATGTACTGTCACCAGGACATTGCAACCGTCATAAATGTGAGTCTGTTGCCAAGCATGTGGCATTTTGATCACAGGACCGTGGGGATGCTGCAACGGTTGGAAATGTGGAAAAACGGCCCTAAGGCACTTTTTCCCAGTGCCGTTGTAACTTTGATCGGCCACCGAACAAACTGTGGTAAACAGGGGACTATCTGTACTTCTAGGGCAAATTTCGTCTGTGAAATCTGAAGTCTGCACACGCGAACAGGGCCACACATAGACGGGGCCGCCTGTACCCGCAGGGTGCTAGTGGCCCCATTTGCTTGTGCACGCATGTGCTAGCTGCCATCACTGCTAACACTTGCACAGATGCACAAATGGGCCGTGCAATCCGCACGGCGCTAGTGGCCCGGTTTGCGCAGGTGTGCAGGTGTTAGCTGCCGCCGCTAGGCCCGCACACATGCACAAACAGGTCCATGGGCGCTAGCACGAATGGGGGCAAATGCACACATTGGCCAGCCTGTGCTGCAGCCCAGATGTTCTGTACCAGCCTGCTACCGGCCCTGCAGAAAAGGCAGGGACAACCCCTTTTACAAGAAGGCAAGAGGCTGGAACTAAGTCTGCCAAATTTATTAACATAAAAACATAGAGCAAATAGAGCAAACACGAACCATGAAACAGGAGCTATTCAAGCGGTTGCCTTCAGCAAACCAGCCCTCCCACGCATTCCCCTTTTATACAGTTCAGGGCGTGGCTTCTCTCTGCCTCCTTCCGAGGTGCCCCATTGCCTTCCTCTGTTTACTCCTGATTGACTGCCTCCTGCGTCGGGCGTCCTTGAACAGGGCCAGCTGTGGGTCATCTTCATCCACGCTGTCAGGCTCACACAGCTGGGTCTCCGTCGTGACCAGGTGGGAGGGGCCTGGCTGAGGGCTCTGCGGAGCCCCAAGGCCATCATCAGCAAGCTCTTCGACACCCCCCTCCTCCTCCTCTGAGTCGTCCGACCCAACTGCCGAACCCACAGGCTGACCCTGAATCACAACACCAGGGGCCACAGCCCATAGATTGGGGACCTTTGCACTAAATGAATGGTCTGTTAAATTGAGTTTATTGCACTGCACGTTGGGATTTTGTTAGCGGCTCCATTCGTCGCTGGCTGATGTTCGACCGCAAGGAGGCTTCTGTTTTGCTTCCAAAGCAAATCACAGCTGATTTTTTTTTAATTTTATTTCCTTCCAGCTTTTTTTTTTTACCGTTTCTTTCTTCCTCTCCTGTGTTTTATTTAACAAGGGCTGGCTGAGAAAATGCCGCAGGGAGGGCGCGCTAAACGAGGTAGCCCGCTTGTCTTTTAAGAACAACCCCCCTCCCTTTGTTTACAAGCCTGCAGTATTTTATTACATACCTCATTTAGCTCATTCGTCATTTTAATAGGGGGGGAAAAGAAGGAGTCATTTTTGGTGAGTTTTGAAATAATTTGAGGGAAAACCACATAGCCTAAAACTGAATTACTTACTTCAGGCCTAGCCAAGTGGGAAGGACACCCGTAGCAGAACAGCAGAATAAGTTCAATAAATGATTATTTGCAATGAGGTGAAAATATCCATGAAATTAGTAGTGTTCATTCCTAAAGCTCAGGTCGGGGATCTCGAGCAGAATTAAGCCAATAATTTTATGTTTATAGCCAGGATATTCCCTTTTTGTTGTTATTACTATTTTTTTTTTAAAAAAAATTAAATATAACCATTAGAATAGCCCATATAGGCAATCCTCGACTTATATCCATTCGTTTAGCAACTTTTTGAAAGGCCCTGAAAAAAAAGTGACTTTTGACCTCATTTCGCACTTACGACTGTTACAACATCCACATGGTCACATGATTGACATTTGGACGCTTGACAACCGACTCATATTTACGACGGCTGCAGAGTCCCGAGATGAATTTCCGTTAAAGAAACAAATGGGACGTTTTTCTTTTACTAACATTCGGCGTCTATATTTGTCCTCCGTGGGATACTTACTTAGCACATTCTGTTTAGCGGGAGAAATCTTGGGCAAATTCACCTTGAGAAAAATGCAAAAGTCAATAAGGGAAGCCAGATTCACTTAACAACCCCTGTGACTAATTTAACAACTGCCACGCTTTCCTTAACGGGGAATGGGGCAAAACTCACTTGACAACTGTCTCACTTAGTGACATAAATTCTGGGCCGAATTGTGGTCATACGTAGACGACCACCCGTATCTCTTCGTCCTCTTCCTTTTTCCCACAGTAGAAGGAAAAAAAAAGTGATGAATTTCAGTTAAAGACACAAATGGGATGTTTTTCTTTTACTAACATTCAGCGTCTATATTTGTCCTCCGTGGGATACTTAATTAGCACATTCTGGTTAGCGGGAGAAATCTTGGGCAAATTCACCTTGAGAAAAATGCTTTTTAAAGAAGAAAGCCCAGCCAGGTTGTTTTGTTTTAATCGTTTGCGTCATAATGGTTATATAAAGGTAAAGGTTCCCCCGCACATGCGTGCTAGTCGTTTCCAACTGTAGGGGCCGGCGATCATCTCCGTTTCAAAGCCGAAGAGCCAAGGACGTCTCCGTGGTCACGTGGCCGGCATGACTGGACGCCAAAGGCACACGGAACGCTGTTCCCTTCCCACCGGAGTGTTCCCTATTTTTCTACTTGCATTTTTACGTGCTTTCGAACTGCTAGGTTGGCAGAAGCTGGGACGAGTAACAGGCGCTCACTCTGTTACGCGGCACTCGGGATTCGACCCGCCAAACTGCCGATCATCGGATCGACAAGCTCAGCATCCTAACCCACTGAGCCACCGCGTCCTTTAGTGGTTATATATAGAGATGTATTTAAGCACCTGTAGCCATCACAGATTTCTGGAAAGCAAATGTGCCATTTGAAGAATGAACCATCGAAAACAGCGCTAAGTTATTTGCATGCAAGGTCTAGAATCCTAGTAAAGCGGTGCCTGTTTCTAAGGAATAAATAATAATAATAATAATAATAATAATAATAATAATAATAATAATAATAATAATAGTAGTAGTAGTAGTAGTAGTAGTAGTAGTAGTAGTAGTAGTAGTAAAGGTTATGCATCTCACAAGACAGCCGAAAATCCCCAGTCCTATTTTTTTAGTGAGCTTACTCGGAAATCATATCCATTTGTTTTTAGTTGGGTTTGCTCTCTGCTAAGCATTTTTTTTAAACAAAACTGGAGGGTTGGTTTGTTGGAGTCCTGAAAATTCTGACTATTAAAGGGTTGTTTAAAAAAAAGAGAGAGCAAAAGGAGGATGAATCACACGCGGTTCAAGAGGCCCCCTTAATTGCTTGCAAAAATAAATAAAACAAATAATAGGCAGTTGGTGCCTAAATCATTGCATTAGCCAGATGTTCCAGAAGAATAATTAGATTTATCCGGATGGGAGAACCGGAGAGGGATTTCCCCCTTTGCCCTCTTCAAAAGCTTCATTTTCTCCCCAAGTCACAAATATGTAATCGATCTTAGACTCTGCTAGACTTCTCTTTGTGAAGAGGCGTAAGAATAAGGTGGGAGTTTGTCACCTGACTCCTCTCTCTCTGCTTCTATGACATCTCCTGAAAGGATGAGATAACCCTTTTGGAAAGAGCAGACCTGCGTTTGGGTGGGTCTTCTGGATTCGCCTTACCGGGGTCACGGGCGGCGTATAGATTTAATCAGTAAATAGGTAAATGCACCGCTCCTGCTAGAACAGGGGTGCCCAGCCTCGGCAACTTTTAAGACCTATGGTCCACAGCTCCCAAAATGGATGGATGGATAACTATTAGAGTCGTGTTGGGAGCACCGAGGGGCTTCTGGGTTCAAAGGATTGAATGTGGTGAGATCACCGTTGCCTGGAGAACGCCCAGGATGGACGGATAGAAGACAGACAGATGGACGGATGGGTAGGTAGGCAGGTAGGTACTGGTACATACATGACAAATGCATGAGTGGGTGGATAGATGGATTTAGATAGATAGATACTGTATGGATGGAGATAGATAGATGGATGGATGGATGGATGGATGGATGGATGGATGGATGTCAGGTGGGTGGATGGATAGATGATAGATAGATAGATAGATAGATAGATAGATAGATAGATAGATAGATAGATAATAGATAGATAGATAGATAGATAGATAGATAGATAGATAGATAGATAGGATAGACAGACAGACAGACAGATGATGGATGGGTGATGGATGGATGAGTGGGTAGGTGGGTGGATAGATAGATAGATAGATAGATAGATAGATAGATAGATAGATAGAAAGACACCAATAGATAGATGACGAATGGATGAGTGGGTGGATAGATGGATGTAGCGAGACAGACAGACAGACAGACAGACAGACAGACAGACACACACACACACACAAATAGATGATGGATGGGTGGGTGGATAGAGATGGATGGATAAATATAGATAGATAGATGATAGATAGATAGATAGATAGATAATAGAGATGGATGGATAAATATAGATAGATAGATAGATAGATAGATAGATAGATAGATAGATAGATAGATAGATGATAGATGATAGATAGATAGATAGATAGATGATAGATGATAGATAGATAGATAGATAGATAGATAGATAGATAGATAGATGATAGATAGATAGATAGATAGATAGATGTTCCAGTCCAGTTTTTGCTGTAAGTTGAGGACTACCGACATGGCTGTTCTCCGGTCCCTGGGGTCATCTGCCAGCCAAGATGCGTGACCTTCTGGCTTTCTTCTGACCTGGAGGAAGTTGCAGCCAATTAAGTTTTGCTGCTTCGTCAGTCCGTTCCCCACCCCCCCCCGCCCCCAAACACGCTGCCTTGCCCTCTTCACGCGAAGCCCTTCCGTTCGGATCCCTTTTTTTAAAGAAAGCATATTTCATCCCTTCTCATTCCCTTAATTATCACGCAGACAAACAGCGGGGGGATCGTGACATTAGGACAAATAAATGGCTTCTGATTTTGCCCCGGAGGAACTCCCCGGCTGTTCCTCTTCCCCTTGAGTGGAGCAGCAGTCATAACTGAGCAAGTTCAGAGTATTTTATGATGGATCGTTAATGGTGCTAGGAGTCAGCCAACAGGCCTCCGTTACTAGAGCATCTGTCACAATTCATAGTCATTAGCATACCTTTAATGGTTTCCTTCTCATCATAATCATTTTTCCTAGGGCATGTAGGAGATGGTAGGAACAAAAAAAAAAAGAGATTTCCAAATGCAAGGAAACGGTCTTGGCGGTTGGGAAAGCGAGAAGATACAGGCTCTCCTTGACTTACAACGCTTCATTTAGCGACCAACGTTATCGGAACCAGAATTTCCACTGCTAAGCAAGGTGCTTTTTTTTAGTGATCCACACCTGATTTTACCAGCCTTTCTCGCTACGATGCGAAGCAAATCACTGCAGCTCTTAAATGCACCGCGCAGTCGTTAAACGAATCCAGCTTTTCCCATTGTTCGCTTGTCGCCAGCCAGAGGACAGCGTCCCAAATGGCAATCACGTGAGCCTGAGACGGTGCGGCCGTCATAAATACAGGCCGATTACCAAGCACCCCAATGTTGATCCTACGACCCCAGGCTGCTGTAGTTGTCATAAGTACACACTGGTTGCCAAGTACCCCAGTTTTGCTCTCGTGACAGTCGCGATGCTACTACAGGTGTAAAATGAGGACCAGTTGTAAGAGGGGCTTGGTCTATTGTGCAAAGCATCCGAAGGCAGGACAAGAAGCAACGGATGGAAACTCATCAAGGAGAGAAGCAACCTGGGATTAAGGAGAAACTTCCTAACAGTGAGGACAATCAACCAGTGGAACGGGAGTTGCCTTCCGAAGTTGTCGGTCCTCACTGGAGGTTTTTAAGAAGAGGTTGGACACCCATTTGTCTGGAACGGTATAGAGTTTCCTGCTTGAACAAAGGTTAGACTAGAAGATCTTCAAGGTCCCTTCCAACTCTTTTACTCTGTTAAATGCCATCATGATCAACGACTAAGGGAACTCGGTATGATTGTCTAACAAAGAGCAATAGGGATAATAGGATAGCAGTCTCCCATGATTTGAGTTGCCCTCACAAAGAGTGGGTCAACCTCTTCTGCAAAGCCCCTGAAGGCAGGACAAGAAGCAACGGATGGAAACTTGTCAAGGAGAGAAGCAACCTGGAATTAAGGAGAAATTTCCTGACAGTGAGAACAATTAACCAGTGGAACAGGAGTTGCCTTCAGAAGTTGTGGGTCCTCACTGGAGATTTTAAGAAGAGATTGGGCAGTTATTTGTCCAGAATGCAATAGAGTTTCCTGCTTGAACAAGGGTTAGACTAGAAGACCTCCAAGGTCCCTTCCAACTCTGTGGTTCTATTGATACCATCATAATCAACGACTAAGGCAGGGGTCGGCAACCTTGGCTCTTTTATGACTCGTGGACTTCAACTCCCAGCATTCCTGAGCCAGCTTGGCTCAGCATGGACACCTCTCCCTTTCCCCTCAGCGTGGCTGGCTCAGGAATTCTGGGAGCTGAAGTCCACGAGTCATAAAGCGGCCTAGGCCAGGGGTAGGCAACCTTGGCTCTTTTATGACTCGTGGACTTCAACTCCCAGAATTCCTGAGCCAGCATGGCTAAGCATGGAAACCTCTCCCTTTCCCCTCAGCGTGGCTGGCTCAGGAATTCTGGGAGCTGAAGTCCACGAGTCATAAAGCGGCCTAGGCCAGGGGTAGGCAACCTTGGCTCTTTTATGACTCGTGGACTTCAACTCCCAGAATTCCTGAGCCGGCCTGGCTCAGCTTGGAAACCTCTCCCTTTCCCCTCAGCATGGCTGGCTCTGGAATTCTGGGAGCTGAAGTCCACGAGTCATAAAAGAGCCAAGGTTGCCTACCCCTGGACTAAGGGTACCAGGTATGATTGTCTAATGAAGAGGGCTAGGTATAATATGATAGCAGTCTTCCAATATCTCAGGGGCTGCCCCAAAGAAGAGGCAGTCAAGCTATTCTCCAAAGCGCCCGAAGGCAGGACAAGAAGCAACGGATGGAAATTAATTGAGAGAAGCAACCTAGAACTAAGGAGAAACTTCCTGACAGTCAGAACAATTAACCAGTGGAACTCCTTGCCTACAGAAGCTGTGAATGCTCCAACACTGGAAGTTTTTAAGAAGAGACTGGACAGCCATTTGCCTGAAATGGTATAGGGTTTCCTGCCTGAGCAGGGGGTTAGACTAGATGACCTCCAAGGTCCCTTCCAACTCTATTATTCCCTTAATACCATCGTGATCAATGACTAAGGGAACTAGGTATGATTGTCTAATGAAGAGAAAGACAGGGATAATGTGATAGCATTAGTATCTCAGGGGCTGCCCCAAAGAAGAGGGAGTCAAGCTATTCTCCAAAGCGCCTGAAGGCAGGACAAGAAGCAACAGATGGAAACCAATCAAGGAGAGAAGCAACCCAGAACTAAGGAGAAACTTCCTGACAGTGAGGACAATTAACCGGTGGAACAACCTGCCTCCAGAAGCTGTGAATGCTCCAACACTGGAAGTTTTTAAGAAGAGACTGGACAGCCATTTGTCTGAAATGGTATAGGGTTACCTGCCTGAGCAGGGGGTTGGACTAGAGGACCTCCGAGGTCCCTTCCCACTCTCTTGTTCTGACTCTTTTCAGCCCCGTCGTGAATTCGAACACTCGCTAAACGAAGGGTTGTGGGACCCTGCCTCCCGTGCGCAGCATCTTTCGTGCCTTCCAACAAGCCGTGCTGCTTTTGTTGAGTCGCTTTCTTCAAACCTTTTTACACGAAAGTTTGTCAGAAGTGATGAATTTCCTGAAAGACAGACACACACACACACACACACACACAAACACACACACACACCCTCCACCTAGCAACTGGATAGAGTCTTTGGCGGGGTTTCCGCTCGGTACCCCGATAAACAGCGGTTAAAGCCCACCGCAAGGAATTTCCTACATTCCGCTTGCCGTCGCTACGGGACCATTTTTTAAAATTGAGGCATCCGTCGTCATTTTAAACGGGTTAGGGGTGCACTGCCAAGTTTGGAAAACGCACGGAGGTGGGGGGGAGCGAAAACCCCACAACTTTTGCTAATAGGGAAGAAGGGGCGGGGGAAAAAAAAATCCATTTTACGCTCCGTGAAACTGTTACACGTCCTAAATAATTTATGCGCCGGCTTTGCGCCCTTCTGCAAGGGGGGGGGGATGATAAACGAGTCAATAAACTCTTAAATCTATCGCTCTCTAGCTCATATAAGATCACTACAAGCACTATTAATATTACATATAAAAAGAAAGAAAAAAGAAAAAAAAGAAAGGAAGACTTATTCCAATGCTAAATGAAACTTTTTAGTCCCATATTTGTTCTGGATATAATCAATCCATTTTTTCCACTCCACAGTATATCTCTGTTGCGAATGGTCTTTCAAGTACGCCGAGATCTTTGCCGTTTCCGCCAGGTCGGAAACCTTTAAAGTCCACTCTTCTATAGTCGGCAGCTCCCCCTTCTTCCAATATTGACCTATTAAAAGTCTTGCTGCTGTAATTAAGTTGTGGACACCAAGTTGATGTTGAACTTGATTTCCCGCTTTCTTAAAAGCGTGTCCGTAAGGAGTCTTCAAGTTCCCGCGATCGCCGCGGTATATAAATAAAATTATTATTATTATTATTATTATTATTATTATTATTATTATTATTATTATTATTATTAATTGTAAAGGGGGATGAAATAGAAATTTAATAAATATAGAAATTTAATAAATAAATAAATACAATGATCAGAAAGCGGATTTTTTTTTTGGGGGGGGGGGATACATAGGAAGCCGTTGGCCGACTACCGGTGGGTTTCTCTCTCTTCTCCCCCCCCCCCCCCGGTTCTGTGCCTTGGTAAATAATGGAAATGATAATAACTCCCGAAGCAAGTGCAAAAGGGAAGGGAAAAAAAAACACACCGCCTGCCTTGCTTGGACAAGGAGCAGCATTGGGGTGAAACACATGACCCCTGTATGCTGCTCCTTGGGTTCACCTTGCGTCCACAAGGACGGAGCAAGGAAAAGAGGAGAGCGTCCCACCTTTTGATGGGTCCTTGGTGCTCCCTGAGCTGGGTGGTTTCCTTGCAGAGGTTTCATGACCCAACTAGGGAACATCATCAGGGCTAGAAGGGAGGGGGGGTTTGTGGAGAGGAGGAGGAAGAGATAGAGGAAGAGGAAGGACTGTGGGGTCCTTGGTGCTCTCTGAGCTGGGTGGTTTTCTTGCAAACGTTTCATGACCCAACTAGGTAACGTCATCAGTGCTAGAAGGGAGTGCGGTTGAGGAGGAGGAGGAGGAGGAGGAAGAGGAGAGGACATGGATTGTGGGGTCCTGGGTGCTCTCTGAGCATGGCTGTTTTCTTGCAGACGTTTCATGACCCAACTAGGGAACATCATCAGTGCTAGAAGGCAGTGCGGTTGAGGAGGAGGAAGAGGAAGAGGAGAGGAGATGGATTGTAGGGTCCTTGGTGCTCTCTGAGCTGCGTGGTTTTCTTGCAGAGGTTTCACAACCTAGCTAGGTAACATCATCAGTTCTAGAAGGGAGGTGGAGGAGGAAGAGGAGGACTGTGGGGTCCCTGGTGCCTTCTGAGCTTGGTGGTTTCCTTGCAGGTGTTTCATGACCCAGCTAGGCAACATCATCAGTGTTAGAAGGGAGTGAGGTTTGATTTATGTTTACATAGAAGTATACAGGGGAAGCCACTCCTAATAAAGGAGAATATTTGTAGCTCAGGGTTGAAATGAGGGGTGGTCCTTGGTGCTCTCTGAACTTGGTGGAGGAGAAGGAAAAGGAGGAGAACCGTGGGATCCGTGGTACTCTCTAAGCTTGGTTGTTTTGTTACAGACATTTCATGATCCAACTAGGCAATATCGCCAATGCTATAAGAGAGTGAGATTTGTGGGGGGGGGAGGAGGAAGAGGAGAAAGAAGAGGAGGAGGAGGAGGAGGAGGAGGAGGAGGAGGAGGATGACGACTGTGGGGTTCCTGGTGCTCTCTGAGCTTGGTTGTTTTCTTGTAGAAGTTTCATGACCTAACTAGGTAACATCATCAATGCTTGAAGGGAGAGGGGTTTGTGGAAAGGAGGAGGAGGAGGAGGAGGAGGAGGAGGAGGAGGAGGAGGAGGAGGAGGAGGAGGAGGAGGAGGAGGAGAACTGTGGGGTCTTTGGTGCTCTCTGAGCTTGGTTGTTTTCTTGTAGAGGTTTCATGACCTAACTAGGTAACATCATCAATGCTTGAAGGGAGAGGGGTTTGTGGAAAGGAGGAGGAGGAGGAGGAGGAGGAGGAGGAGGAGGAGGAGGAGGAGGAGGAGGAGAACTGTGGGGTCTTTGGTGCTCTCTGAGCTTGGTTGTTTTCTTGTAGAGGTTTCATGACCTAACTAGGTAACATCATCAATGCTTGAAGGGAGAGGGGTTTGTGGAAAGGAGGAGGAGGAGGAGGAGGAGGAGGAGGAGGAGGAGGAGGAGGAGGAGGAGGAGGAGGAGGAGGAGAACTGTGGGGTCCTTGGTGCTCTCTGAGCTTGGTTGTTTTCTTGCAGACGTTTCATGACCTAACTAGGTAACATCATCAATGCTTGAAGGGAGAGGGGTTTGTGGAAAGGAGGAGGAGGAGGAGGAGGAGGAGGAGGAGGAGGAGGAGGAGGAGGAGGAGGAGGAGGAGGAGGAGGAGGAGAACTGTGGGGTCCTTGGTGCTCTCTGAGCTTGGTTGTTTTCTTGCAGACGTTTCATGACCTAACTAGGTAACATCATCAATGCTTGAAGGGAGAGGGGTTTGTGGAAAGGAGGAGGAGGAGGAGGAGGAGGAGGAGGAGGAGGAGGAGTGTGTTTTCTTGTAGACGTTTTATGACCCAACTAGTTATAGGACTACCTGTATTTGTTGGGCCCAAGGAAAACTTCAAAACAGAGAGAAACATTTGTCAGATGCAGGATTAGATTGGTCAGGATTTCAAAAGTCAAAATTTAAACATTTTAATGTAGCTCTTTGTGTGTGTGTGTGTGTGTGTGTGTGTGTTTGTGTGTGCGCGTGTGTGTGTGTGTGTGTGTGTGTGTGTGTGTGTGTGTGTGTGTTAGCCTTTATCTGTCCCTGGCATTCATACTTGGGATTTAGGCCATCTGCCTTTCTAATGGCTACCAATTAACCACATCCTCTTAAATGCCATATTAATGAAGAGTATTCACAAATTATTATTTTGTAAGGTAATGTAATTGGTATATAATAGAGCTCAGTTTACCATTTGGGGGGGGGGGAAACCCCACATACCTTTGTTGGGTTTATTTGCGATTCAGCGTAATCTCAGATTAACCCATATTATTAATTACGGCTTGCGTTTTATCAAAAGGTGTTAGCAAGTTTGCACGTTGCATGATAGCAACAAAAGCTGGTGGCGCTTGCTCCAAGCATGCTAATCAGTTGATTTCAAGGCTTGTTTTGCATCCATTCACTATGCAGAGGAAACGATTTCACCTGGAGCTTACAAGTGGCTGGTGTGCTGCTAGTAGTTCAGTGTACACCAGTCGTCAAAAGTATATAACGGCTGACTTAAGCGGTTGCCTTTGGAAAAAGGATTAAATACAGGTAGTCCTTGACTTACCACGACGGAGCACCACATTTCTGTCGCTAAGCGAGACATTCGTTCACTTTACGACTTTTCTCGCCACAGTGGCTCTGCTGGCTGAGGAATTCTGGGAGTTGAAGTCCACCCGTCTTAAGGTGGCCCAAGCTGAGAAACACCAATTTAAGGTTACCTGTCCCTAACCCGGTGCCCTCCTGCCATTGCCACCCCATCCCCATCCTCCCAGCCGGCGGGGAGGAGTGCACGATGGGTCCAGTCTGCCTTAAAACGTGCTGGTAATTGGTCAGCCTGTGCGATGATCTCTAGGTGCTGTGAGGTCTAGACCAGGGGTCTTCAAACTTGGCCCTTTTATGACTTGTGGACTTCAACTCCCAGAATTCCTCAGCCAGCGTACGCTGGCTGAGGAATTCTGGGAGTTGAAGTCCACAAGTCATAAAAGGGCCAAGTTTGAAGACCTCTGCTCTAGACCTTTTGAGTGCCAAGCTTATATCGATCATGATAGGGGTGACTTTTCAGTCAAAAGAAGAAAAAAAATTCTTCTCACCAAGATTTTACATATGCAGGAAGTTCTCGACTTACAACCGTTCATTTAGTGACGGTTCAAAGTTACAACGTCAGTGAGAAAACTGACCTGGAACCGTTTTTCCGCATTTACGACCGTCGCAGCATCCCCACTCGGTCACGTGATCAAAATTCAGAGGCTTGGCAACCGGCTCCTCTTTATGACGGTCGCGGGATCCCCGGGGATCACGGGATCCTCTTTTGCGACCTTCGGACCAACCAAAGTCAAGGGGCAACCCCGATCCGCTTAGCAACCGGCATCCTAACTTAACAGCTCCAGTGATTCGCCTAACAGCGGCGGCAAGAAAGCTCCTAAAATGGGGCGAAACTCACTTAACAAATGTCTCCCTTAGCCACAGAAAACCTGGACTCAGCTGTGGTCGTAAGTCGAGGACTACCTGTCTGTAGATAGATGGACATTTCTTAAGCGAATCGCTGCAGTTGTTGAGCAAATAACAAGGTTGTTAAGCGGATCTGGCTTCCCCACTTGCCAGAAGCTCATAAACCGCCCAGGACCCGGCAACCGTCGCAAGTACATGCCAGTTGCCAAGTGTCTGAATTTTGATCACCTGACCACGGGGGCGCCGCAACTGTCCTAAGCGTGAGAAACAGGCCTAGGTCGCTTTTGGCAGTCCCGTTGTAACCTTGAGCGGCCACTCAACGGTTGTAATTCGAGGAGGAGCTGTAGTGCTTTTTTTTTTTTTTTTTGAACAAGCGCCTTTGGGTCATCTTGATAAATAGACCCTTTCTGGCATAACAACAACAACAACAACAACAATAATAAAGTTGGAAGGTACCTTGGAGATCTTCTAGTCCAACCCCCTGCTCAGGTAAGAAACCCTATACCATTACAGATGAATGGCTGTCCGGTCTTTCTTAAAAACTTCCAGTGTTGGAGCATTCACCACTTCTGGAGGCAGGTGGTTTCACTGGTTAATGCCTCCTTAAGTAACACCAGCTGCCTGCAATGAGTGCAGGTTCGAGTCCCACCAGGCTCAAGGTTGACTCAGCCTTCCATCCTTCCGAGGTAGGTAAAGTGAGGACCCAGA
>NC_139515.1:86757802-86787802 GCF_947247035.1 Vipera ursinii | reverse complement strand
CACACACACACACCCCAGGGAGCACGTGGTTTTCAGGCGAATACAATTGAAAACCCGCCTTTCCCCCAGCGAAATATTTTGACGAGATAATGCCTCCCCCCCCCCCCCGACCAATTAGAGATAATTTTTGTTCCACGCCATTCCGGCCGTATTAAATCTTAATCAATAACAATGCTTTGACTAATTGCTCGAAAGTGTTTATATATTGGGTAAATGGGCTGTTTGTAAACGTTGGGTTTGAGATTAACCAAAGCGGCTAATTACAAAGCTGCAGAATCAACATGAGGTTTGCTAAAGGCTTCCCCATTCCTAGCTCGAAGCAGAGTTGGGGCTGCTTGGTGCCGCCGTCAGCCCTGAAAAAAAACGATATAAAATGAGATTGTGCAGGCATCTATAACGCAAGGAGATTTCCTTCCACAATGCATGTGTTCAGTGTCGTGGCTTCACCGGAACGATGTGTGGTGTGGTTGATGTCATGCGACACGGTCTTCCTGATGCTAAAATGTCACTGGGATGAGTCTGTGCTGGGATGAGACGGGGTAACATTAGGATGTGGATTGCGATCTAAAGTACTTGCAATTTTAAAGAATGGGTCCAGATATGAGAAAGGTGATAAGAAGTACAATCTGGTAACAGGAAGTAATAATAACAACAACAGCAACAACAACAACAGCAACAACAATAGTAACAGGCGCCTTGGGTGCAATTCCAAAACAACTGGAGTACCACTTGAACACTATCATCGGCATTGACAAATTCGCCATTAGTCAATTGCAAAAGGCAGCCTTACTGGGAACTGCTTCCATCCTACAACGAGATCTGTAATACCATCCAACATCCACATCTGCCTATCCCAGGTCCTTGGTAAGGACTCGATTGGTAGACAAAAATGCCAAATCTGACTCTGCGATTAATAATAATAATAATAATAATAATAATAATATCATCATCATCTTCCCCCTTCATGGATTACTGCCTTGTCGTGGCGAAGGGGCTTGCGTAATTCAATGAAGCTATGAGCTATGCCGTGCAGGGCCACCCAAGACGGACAGGTCATAGCAGAGAGTTCTGACAAAACGTGATCCACTGGAGAAGGAAATGGCAACCCACTCCAGTATCTTTGCCATGAAAACCCTATGGACAGTACCAAAAGGCAAAACGATATGATGCTGGAAGATGAGCCCCTCAGGTCGGAAGGCGTCCAATATGCTACTGGGGAAGAGCAGAGGGCTAGTACTAGTAGCGCCAGAAAGAATGAAGCGACTGGGCCAAAGCCGAAAGGACGCTCAGCTGTGGATGTGTCTGGTGGTGAAAGGAAAGTCCAATGCTGTAAAGATTTTTTCTCCATAGGAACCTGGAATGTAAGATCCATGAATCAAAGAAAACTGGATGTGGTCAAACAAGAGATGACAAGACTGAACATTGACATCTTAGGTATCAGTGAACTAAAATGGACAGGAATGGGTGAATTTAATTCAGATGACCATCAGGTATACTATTGTGGGCAAGAATCCTTCAGAAGAAATGGAGTAGCCTTCATAGTCAATAAAATAGTAGGAAAAGCAATACTGGGATACAATCCTCAAAATGACAGAATGATCTCAGTTCGAATCCAAGGCAAACCATTCAATATCACAGTAGTCCAGGTCTATGCCCCAACCACCAGTGCTGAAGAGGATGAAATTGACCAGTTCTATGAAGCACTACAGCACCTTATAGAACTAACACCAAAAAATGATGTTCTTATCATCATGGGGGATTGGAATGCTAAAGTAGGAAGCCAAAAGATAACTGGAATAACAGGCAAGTTTGGCCTTGGAGTGCAAAATGAAGCAGGGCACAGGCTGATAGAATTCTGTCAAGAGAATACGATGGTCATAGCAAACACTCTTTTTCAACAACCCAAGAGACGGCTCTACACATGGACATCACCAGATGGTCAACACAGAAATCAGATTGACTATATGCTCTGCAGCCAAAGATGGAGAAGCTCTATACAGTCAGTAAAAACAAGACCAGGAGCTGACTGTGGCTCAGACCATGAGCTTCTCCTTGCAAAGTTTAGGCTTAAGCTGAAGAAAGTAGGGAAAAGCACTAGGCCACTCAGGTATGAATTAAATCATATCCCTGTTGAATATACAGTAGAGGTGACAAATAGATTTAAGGAATTAGATCTGATAGACAGAGTGCCTGAAGAACTATGGACAGAGGTTCGCGACATTGTACAAGAGGTAGCAACCAAAACCATCCCAAAGAAAAAGAAATGCAAGAAAGCAAAATGGCTGTCTGAGGAAGCTTTGCAAATAGCTGAGGAAAGGAGGGAAGCGAAAGGCAAGGGAGAAAAAGAAAGATACACCCAATTGAATGCAGAATTCCAGAGAATAGCTAGAAGAGATAAGAATGCCTTCTTAAATGAACAGTGCAAAGAAATAGAAGAAAACAATAGAATAGGGAGGACCAGAGATCTTTTCAAGAAAATTGGAGAAATGAAGGGAACGTTTAATGCAAAAATGGGCATGATAAAGGACCAAAATGGCAGGGACCTAACAGAGGCAGAAGAGATTAAGAAGAGGTGGCAAAATTACACAGAAGAACTATACAAGAATGAGCTTAACGTCCCTGATAATCACAATGAGGTGGTCACTGACCTCGAGCCAGACATCCTAGAATGTGAAGTGAAGTGGGCCTTAGAAAAGCTGAGCAACAACAAAGCTAGTGGAAGTGACAGTATTCCAGCTGAGCTATTCAAAATCTTAAAAGACAATGCAGTAAAAGTGCTACACTCAATTTGCCAGCAAATTTGGAAAACTCAACAATGGCCACAGGATTGGAAAAGATCAGTTTACATTCCAATTCCAAAGAAAGGCAGTGCCAAAGAATGTTCAAACTATCGCACCATTGCACTCATTTCTCATGCTAGTAAAGTCATGCTTAAAATCCTACAAGCTAGACTTCAGCAGTATGTGGATCGAGAACTACCAGAAGTACAGGCAGGATTTCGAAGAGGCAGAGGAACTAGAGATCAAATTGCCAACATACGCTGGATCATGGAGAAAGCTAGGGAGTTCCAGAAAAACATCTACTTCTGCTTCATTGACTATGCTAAAGCCTTTGATTGTGTGGATCATAACAAACTGTGGCAAGTTCTTAAAGAGATGGGAGTACCAGACCATCTTATTTGTCTCTTGAGAAACCTATATGCGGGTCAAGAAGCAACAGTGAGAACTGGACACGGAACCACTGATTGGTTCAAAATTGGGAAAGGAGTCCGGCAAGGATGTATACTGTCGCCCTGCCTATTTAACTTATATGCAGAGCACATCATGAGAAAGGCAGGGCTAGATGAATCAAAAGTTGGAATTAAGATTGCCGGAAGAAATATCAACAACCTGAGATACGCAGATGATACCACTCTAATGGCAGAAAGTGAAGAAGAACTAAAGAGCCTCTTGTTGCGGGTGAAGAAGGAGAGTGCAAAACTTGGGTTGAAACTTAACATTAAGAAAACCAAGATCATGGCATCTGGCCCTCTCAATTCCTGGCAAATAGACGGGGAAGAAATGGAAGTAGTGACAGATTTTATTTTTCTGGGCTCCAAGATCACTGCAGATGGGGACTGTAGCCAAGAAATCAAAAGACGTTTGCTCCTGGGGCGGAAAGCCATGGCAAATCTAGACAGCACACTAAAAAGCAGAGACGTCACCCTGTCAACAAAAGTGCGTATAGTCAAGGCTATGGTCTTCCCAGTTGCAATGTATGGCAGTGAAAGTTGGACCATAAGAAAGGCTGAGCGCCAAAGAATTGAGGCCTTTGAACTCTGGTGCTGGAGAAGACTTCTGCGAGTCCCTTGGACTGCAAGGCGATCAAACCGGTCAGTCCTAGAGGAGATCAACCCTGACTGCTCTTTAGAAGGCCAGATCCTGAAGCTAAAACTCAAATACTTTGGCCACCTAATGAGAAGGAAGGACTCACTGGAGAAGAGCCTAATGCTGGGAAAGATCGAGGGCAATAGAAGAAGGGGACGACAGAGAATGAGGTGGCTGGATGGAGTCACTGAAGCAGTAGGCGTGAGCTTAAATGGACTCCAGAAGATGGTAGAGGACAGGAAGGCCTGGAGGAATGTTGTCCATAGGGTCGCGATGGGTTGGACACGACTTCGCAGCTAACAACAAAAATCATCATCATCATCTGTAATACCATCAAACATCCACATCTGCCTATCCCAGGTCCTTGGTAAGGACTCGATTGGTAGACAAAGTGCCAAATCCAGTCTGAACATCTGGCTGACTGTGCAATGATCAATAATGATGATGATGATGATGATGATGATGATGATGATGATGATGATGATAAAAAGAGTGGTGACCTTGGAGGTCTTCTAGTCCAGCCCGCTGTTCAGGCAGGAAATCCTATTCCAGAGGTCCCCAACTTTTTGGGCACTAGAGACCGGTTCTGTGGAGAAAGGTTTTTCCACAGACTGGAGGGTGTGTGGTTTTGTATACTGCCTGCATCCTGGGGCTGGGGCTTTGCTTGCTTTTGTGGACCAGTTGCTGGCATGCCACAGCCCGGTAGTGGTCCATGGACCAGGGGTTGGAGACCCCTGCCCTATACCATTTCAGACAAATGGTTGTCCAATCTTTTCTTAAAAGCTTCCAGGATTGGAGCGTTCACCGCTTTTGGAGGCAAGGAGTTCCACTGATTAATTGTCCTCACTGTCAGGAAGTTTCTCCTCAGTTCTAGGTTGCTTCTCTCCTTGGTTAGTTTCCATCCTTTGCTTCTTCTCCTGCCTTCAGGCGCTTTGGAGAATAGCTTGACTCCCTCTTCTTTGGGGCAGCCCCTGAGATATTGGAAGGCTGCTATCATGTCACCCCTCGTCCTTCTCTTCATTAAAGCAGACATTCCCAATTCCAGCAACCGTTCCTTATATGTTTTAGCCTCCAGTCCCCTGATCATCTTTGTTGCTCTTCTCTGCACTCTTTCTAGAGTCTCAACATCTTTTTTACATCGTGGTGACCAAAACTGGATGCAGGATTCCAAGTGCGGCCTTACCAAGGCCTTGTAAAGTGGCATTAACTGTCCATGAATTTTGAGAACGGTTCTCCTAAGCCATTTGGAGGGTACCAATTTGAAAAAAACTGGACCCATCTCATAACCCTTTTTCTGTTAGAAACAGGAAGAAAAGATTTGATGCCTTGCAGGGCATGTGGGCGACGTGTAAAGTTTTCCCGCAAGCTGTTTTAAACACGGTGCTGCCTACAGAAAGAGAAAATGTCCAGAAATTGGAAGTAATTAACCGATATATATTTTTTTCCCCAAAAGAAAAAAAGGTGGGGTGGAGGGGGAAGAATTTGAAATATGTCAAATAACGAATTTACAACTATTGAGTCGCTTTTAGCGTTTTGCGAATTGTATATCCTGGATGTTGCCCTCCGCTGTGTGGAAGGAGACCAAAAGCTGTAATTTTCCCGGGCAGGGAAAACTTGAAATGAATTGGGGGAGAGGAAAAAAAAAAGAAAGAAAGAAAAGAAAAGTGAACAGCTTCCTTAAATAAAACGGTCGTAAAAGAAATGGCTCTGTCTTTGGAAATGCACCAAATCAAGAAATAGGCTGACATTTGAAAGGTTAACGCAGCTTGTCTAAACACAAGCAAATCTCTTTTGAGTCCATGGAAAATAAAAATACAAGATGAGAAGGAACGGAGCTTAGTCATAGCGTTCTGGGTTTCATAGAACTGGACGGCTTCAGCTGTCAGGCACAAGCAGCCCAAGTCCATACACAAAGAAGTCAACCATACCACCGCACGTCCTCAACGTACGACCGCAATTGAGCCCCAATTTTCGGTTGTTAAGTCAGACATTTGTTCACTGAGTTTTGCTCCCCGTTTGACGACTTTTCTTCATGCCCAAGTTGTTAAGTGAATCGCTGCAGTTGATCAGTTAGTAGAAGCCGGTTGTTAAGTGAATCTTGCTTCCTCCTCTTTCCCCCCCCCCTCGCTCCCAATTGACTTTGCTTGTCAGAAGGTCGCAAAAGGGGATCACGTGATCCCACCGGGTCACAGCGACCGTCATAAGCACGAACCAGCCGCCGAGCATCTGAATTTTCAATCCCCCGACCCTGGGGACGCTACGAAAGTTGCAGCTGTAGTCGTAGCAAGTCACATGTTGCCGTTGCAATTTGGAACAGTCACTAAATGGGCTGTCGTATGTTGAGGACTGCCTCCAGTTCATTTATTGCTCAAGCTGATGCAGAGGAATCTTCTCCGAATAAGGCTTTGCCTCTGGATGAGACAAGGCAGCGTTCGATGGCAGTCAAAAAGAGTTAGACTTTGCCCTCTTTTGCCCACGTAGAAATTCCAGACTAGTTCCCCGCTTGACTCTTTCCTCTGGCTTGACTAGTCTCTCTCCTACAATGCTACATCTGTACAGTTCAGGTACAGATCAGGTGAAACCTGGGTCAATAGCAATAACTGCAAGAGGGATCTCGGTGGTGAAAACAGGCAGGATTTCTAGAGTCTCAACATTTTTTTAAAAAATTCCATTTATATCCCGCCCTACTTCGAAGACTCAGGGCGGCTTACAAGCCTAGCCGCCTTGCTTAGCAACAAAAGTGCTGGTCCTAATTACTTGAACCCCGGCTGCTATCTAACAAAATGAAATTCAGCGGTGAAAAAAGTCAGGTTCTACATTCAGGCAAGAAAAACCAAATGCCCAGGTACAGTAAAGGGGGTACCTTGCTCAATAGAAGCAACTGTGAGAGGGATCTCGGAGTCCTACTGGACAATCCCTTAAATGTGAGCCAGCCGTGTGCTGCAGCTGCCAAAAAGGCCAACACAGTGCTGGGCTGCATTAAGAGAGCGGTAGAATCGAGATCACGTGAAGGGTTGATACCACTTTACAAGGCCTTGGTAAGGCCACACTTGGAATACGGCATCCAGTTTTGGTCACCACGATGTAAAAAAAGATGTTGAGACTCTGGAAAGAGTGCAGAGACGAGCGGCAAAGATTATCAGGGGACTGGAGGCTAAAACATACAAGGAACGGTGGCTGGAATTGGATATGTCCAGTTTAATTTATTGATTTTTTAATTTTAATTCCATTTATATCCCGCCCTTTTCCGAAGACTCAGGGCGGCTTACAAGCTTAGCAGTAGCCTTCATTCTATATATATGCCTGCTTATTAGGGCTTTCACACACACACACCAAGTGGCATTATTACAAAGTCAGCTTAATTGCCCCCAACAATCTGGCTCCTCATTTTACCTACCTCGGAAGGATGGAAGGCTGAGTCAACCTTGAGCCTGGTGGGACTCGAACCTGCACTAATTGCAGGCAGCTGGTGTTACTTAAGGAGGCGTCAGCCCACTGCTCCACCAAGGCTCTTAATGAAGAGAAGGCCCAGGGGTGACATGATAACTGTGCTACAGTACCTCAGGGGCAGCCCCAAAGAAGAGGGAGTCAAGCTATTCTCCAAAGCGCCTGAAGGCAGGAGAAGAAGCAACAGATGGAAACTAATTAAGGAGAGAAGCAACCTAGAACTAAGGAGAAACTTCCTGACTGTTAGAACAATTAACCAGTGGAACAACCTGCCTCCAGAAGCGGTGAATGCTCCAACAATGGAAGTTTTTAAGAAGAGACTGGCCAGCCATTTGCCTGAAATGGTATAGGGTTTCCTGCTTGAGCAGGGGGTTGGACTAGATGACCACCAAGGTCCCTTCCAACTTTTTATTGTTGTTGTTGTTATTATTAAATGAGCTCCTATCCTGGTAGCTGATGAGCTTGGTTCCACCTTGAGAAGAGCCGTGTGATTCTTCACCCAGGGAACCATTTATGACACTCCCAACTGAGCAGTCCAGGTAACACTTTACTACTTGGTTTTGGGGCATAAAGATGGGCCAGCTCAAGTGGAACGTTGCCGGGTGATTTTTGACTGCCGCTTAAATTGCTTCTCAATTAGGACCGATAAAAAGTGTGGAAGGGAAAAAGGAGCGTGTAGTTTTGCGGCCTCAAGGAAGCCCGTGACTCATTTTGCAAACCACGCTTGAGATGATCCTCCGAATGAGCCCCCAGCGTCATATTTTATTTAGAAGCATCTGTAAGTGCAACTTGCAAAGAGCTCGGGGTTGTGACGAGCTTAGCATTTTTTTTCTCCTGGTCGTTTGTTTAACGATCCACGTCTCACAACTGCACTTTGCGCGGCGGTTGAGTGCCGAGAATGTTCTTCAGAACTGGTGGTAAGAAAAGTCCGTCCGTCCCAGGAACGGTGGCCTTAGGGGCAAAGACTTTGGAGGGTACTGAGAGACAACAGGCTGATAGGACAGACTTTTAAAAAATAAAAGAGACTAGAACTCTCAGTCTCCTGGTGATTGGCCCAAAGTCACCCAGGTGGCTTTCATGCCTAAGGCAGGACTAGAACTCATCTCCTGGCGATTGGCCCAAAATCATTCATGTGGCTTTCATGTCTAAGGGGGGACTAGAACTCTCCATCTCTTGGTGGTTGGCCCAAAGTCACCCATCTGGCTTTCATGTCTAAGGGGGGACTAGAACTCACCGTCTCCTGGTGATTGGCCCAAAGTCACCCAACAGGCTTTCATATCTAAGGCGGAACTAGAGCTCTCCGTCTCCTGGTGATTGGCCCAAAATCACCCATCTGGCTTTCATGACTACCGGTGTGTGTGTGTGTGTGTGTGTGTGTGTGTGTGTGTGTGTGAGTGAGTGTGTGTGTGTGTGTGTGTGTGAAAGAGAGAGAGAGAGAGAGAGAAAACTAGAACTCCCTGTCATCTAAAATTGGTTCAAAATCACCCAGGTGGCTTTCGTGCCTGAGGCGGGACTAGAACTCGCCATCTCCCAGTTGCTAGCTTGGTGCTTTAACCACAGTGAGACCCAGTTTGGTGTAGCGGTTAAGGGTCCAGGCTAGGTGATTCGGGGCCCAAGTCACTCTGTCAGCCGTAGGTAGAAGGAAGCCACGGCAACGCCCTTCCGAAAATCTTGCTCAGAAAACCGCCAAGATTGGTCCAGGAATTTGCCAGGAATCAGCCCCAGTTGGGGACCATAAACAAGCCAACTCAAAACACAACGTCAGTACCTGAAAATATCTTTGATCCAGATGTTTCATTAACATCTTAGATTCCCAACTAGAACCCACCAGTTGATTGTACCGAAAGTCATTTATCGTTTTTGGCTAAGCCAAAAGGGGTGGCCTTATTTTGGCAGTTGTAAGATTTGATCCTGGAACCGAAATAATAATAATAATTAAAAAAACAAAAAAACAACTCCCAATTTCCTATCAGTAGTCAAAATGGGCTTTGGGTGATTCTTAAATATTTGCGTAGAGCAATGGCGTTAAGGCACATTGTTAAAGGGTTATTGGTTATTTGCAAAAAGCCGGGAGGAAAGAGTTCGCTTGCTCACATATTGATAAAATCAGAGGTTAAGAATCTTGTAGAATATGACGTAGGTCCCAAATGATCTTGAGATGAGATTCATTCATCATCTTTCTCCCCCCACCCCACCCCACCCCAATCTCTGAATGTTGATTGTCGACTTCATTGTGCTGTCGGTAGAAAAATGGCACAGTTGCTTCTGTGCGCGATGTGGGCTTAACCCCACTATTCTGTTTCGATTTAATCCTCGTTGGCTTATTAATGATCTTATGATGGAAAGACAAGGCCGCCTCGGGTTTCTCAGCCCTGGATTGATGCTTACGATTTGGCTTTGTATCACTATTATGAAAGGACCGATCGATGTTCTTCCGTGTGGTCCAGATTTAATGCTGCGTTCAACAGCGGAGCTAGCTGTCTGTTACACCTTCTACCTTTTACCGTATTTTTATTCGTGTCTCTATTTATTTATTTATTTTATTTTATTTTATTTTAATTCCATTTATATCCCGCCCTTCTCCGAAGACTCAGGGCGGCTTACAAGCTTAGCAGTAGCCTTCATTCTATGTACATGCCTGCTTATTAGGGCTTTCACACACACCCACCCCAAGCGGCATTATTACAAAGACAGTTTAATTGCTCCCAACAATCTGGGTCCTCATTTTACCTACCTGGGAAGGATGGAAGGCTGAGTCAACCTTGAGCCTGGTGGGACTCGAACCTGCACTAATGGCAGGCAGCTGGTGTTACTTAAGGAGGCATTAGCCCACTGCTGCACCAATTTATTTTTATTTTATTTTTTTTAGTTTTGTCTGTCTTTTTCTTGCTTGTGTAGTCAGGAATTA
The DNA here is from genome assembly GCF_947247035.1 of Vipera ursinii. Classification (NCBI taxonomy): domain Eukaryota; kingdom Metazoa; phylum Chordata; class Lepidosauria; order Squamata; family Viperidae; genus Vipera; species Vipera ursinii. The sequence goes on along the minus strand of NC_139515.1, from coordinate 86,777,581 downwards.
AACATGCATTCAAAATTGCTGGAAAATTTTTAAAAGAGATCCGTTTCTCCCCCCCCCCCCCGCCCCCGACCACCACCACCACCCAATTTGGCTCGAGATTCAGTTCCACGTTTGGGTTAGCCAATAAGCGGGGACCAAAACGGGGGTAAGCCCTCGACTTAAGAACACGGTCCCACATTTCCGTCGCTAAGCGAGACGGTGGCTGAATGTTGCCCCGTTTTACGATCTTTCCTTGCCGTAGTTAAGTGAATCCTGGCTTTGCTTGTCAGAAGGTCACAAAGGGGGATCACGTGATCCCTGGACGCTGCGACCGTCGTAAATAGGAGCCAGTTGCCCAAATTCCTCAATTTTGATCAGGTGACCCTGGGGATGGTGCAACGGTAGTAAGTGTGAAAAAAGGGTCCTAAGTCACTTTTTCCAATGCCATTGTTTTTCAAACGGTCACTAAATGAATTGTTGTAAGTTGAGGGCTAGTTCTTGACTTATCATTCCTTCAGCAACCGTTTGAAATTACAGTGGCGTTGGAAGAGGTGACTTGCAATCGGTCCTTGCACTTACAGCGTACCCAGGTTTAACGGGAACAAAATTGGGGGGGCTTGGCAACCAGTAAACATGACGTTGGCAGTGTCCCAGGGTCAGGTGATCGCCATTTGCAACCTCCCCAGCCGGGCTTCCCGCAAGCAAAGTCCACGGGGAAAGCGGGATTCGCTTAACGGCCGCACGGTTCATTTAACAACGGCCGTGATTGGCTTGACAACTCCCTCAAAGAAGGCGGGGAAATCAGGCAGGATTCTCCTAGCCGCCTTGCTTAGCAACAAAAATGCTGGTCCTAATTACTTGAACACCGGGCGCTATCTAACAAAATGAAATTCAACGGTGAAGAAAGTAAGGTTCTACGTTTAGGCAAGAAAAACCAAAGGCCCAGGTACAGTATGGGTGGTACCTGGCTCAATAGTAGCGACTGCGAGAGGGATCTCGGAGTCCTAGTGGACAATCACTTAAATATGAGCCAGCAGTGTGCTGCAGCTGCCAAAAAAGCCAAGACAGTGCTAGGCTGCATTAACAGAGGGATAGAATCAGGATCACGTGAAGTGCTAATACCACTTTACAAGGCCTTGGGAAGGCCACACTTGGAATACGGCATCCAGTTTTGGTTAACACAATATAAACAAGAGGATGGGACTCTAGAAAGAGGGCAGAGAAGAGCCACAAAGAGGATTAGTGGACCGGAGGCTAAAACATATAAGGAACGGCTGCTGGAATTGGGTGTGTCTAGTTTAATGAAGAGAAGGGTGAGGGGTGACATGATAGCAGACTTCCAATATCTCAGGGGCTGCCCCAAAGAAGAGGCAGTCAAGCTATTCTCCAAAGCACCTGAAGGCAGGACAAGAAGCAACGGATGCAAACTAATCAAGGAGAGAAGCAACCTAGAACTAAGGAGAAACTTCCTGACAGTGAGGACAATTAACCAGTGGAACAACCTGCCTCCAGAAGCTGTGAATGCTCCAACACTGGAAGTTTTTAAGAAGAGACTGGACAGCCATTTGTCCGAAATGGTATAGGGTTTCCTGCCTGAGCAGGGGGTTGGACTAGATGAACTCCAAGGTCCCTTCCAACTTTATTATTATTATTATCAACACCTTCTCGCCGTTTTGAGAGCCTTCTGCTATCTCCTTCACACTGGTTAGAATGTCCTTGAAAGTTTCCGTACATCGGTGCAGAACTACTAACCCACTTGAAGCCTCATCTCTCCCCCCCCTGCCTTACTCTAATGACAAGATGAAAACAGCAAGGCACGTATCTGCCAGGCTTTCATCCTTGGTATGGAGGTTTTTAAGAAGAGACAAGACCACCGTTTGTCTGAAACGGTATAGAGTTTCTTGCCTGAGCAGGGGGTTGGACTAGAAGATCTCCAAAGTCCCTTCCTTCATCAAGGTTGTTGTTGTTGTTATGGTCGTAAGTTAAGGGCCACCTGTCTCTTGTCCTGTCCCGCTTTCACCAATGGCCACAGGCCTGGCGCTCCCTCGGTGTCTCCATCCCTCCGTCTCCGGCCCCCTCTTCGCCCAGTCCTGTTCCCTTTACATCTATCTGGCTTTTCATCCATTATAAATTGTTTTCATTTGAAGATGTCATTTTTGCTTTTCTCTCACAATGGAGATCAAAGTGACGGGGCTTCCACCGCTGGTTTCCTGCAGCTCTTTGTGCTCCTGGACCTGCAAGTAATAGGATCCACTTTAATTTGCCGCTGTCTCAGATCTCTTCCGAAAGGGCCTCTGGAATTGTTTTGGGCTTGGTGATGGATTCCTGTTATTTAAAAACGAAAATAATAGATAGGAGATTTTTTTTTCCACGCGTTCCGGCCCTGGTGACAAGAGGACTTGACGCAGGAATGTGGGAGGCACAAAAGAGCCCTGCCTCTATTTTAAAATGGAATTGCGCCTTCGGAAAGCCATTTTGAGGCCTAAATTGAAAAATTCCAGGGCATTCGTCTGCAGGATTATGCGATGCCATTTTTTTTCCTCCTCGAATTTCTGTCACGATGGCTTCTCGGCTGGGAGAAATGCTGAAATCTTTACTTTATCATCTCACGACCTGTCGTCTCGGAGAGAATTTCACGAGGAACAGCTATTTTTCAAAGTTGTGCGGCTTGTGTGTGTGGGGAGATGTACATCCCCTTATATATATCAATGATTTAAGGCAAGGTCACCACAATATTGAAAATAGGCTGAGTATGTACGCTTGCGCTGGAGCCCAAGAGTTGCAAAACTAAGTGGCTCCCAAAACGTCCTACTGTGGGACGGGTGATTTTTGTGACTTCAAGAGGGCATCAGTCATGTGATTTCCCCCCCTCCCACTTAGCAGGTAGGAGTTGCTAGTCCCTATTGTGGTCACTGAGTGAGGACTCTCTGTCCTGTTGGTATCTAACCCCATGCCAGGGGATAACCTTATGGAGTGGTCTCATGTAGATGTTAAATCGGTGTTCTCGGCAACTTTAAGATGTCTGGACGTCAACTCCCAGAATTCCCCAGCCAACCAATGCTTGGGTGCTCTCTGAGCTGGGTGGTTTCCTTGCAGACGTTTCATGACCCAACTAGGTAACATCATCAGTGCTAGAAGGGAGGTGGAGGAGGAAGAGGAGGACTGTGGGGTCCTGGGTGCTTTCTGAGCTTGGCTGTTTCCTTGCAGACGTTTCATGACCCAACTAGGTAACATCATCAGGGCTAGAAGGGAATGGCAGGAGGAGGAGGAGGAGGAGGAGGAGGAGGAGGAGCTCTCTGACCTTGGTGGATTTCTTGCAGACATTTCATGACCCAACTAGCGAACAGCATCAGGGCTAGAAGGCAGTGGGGTTTATGGTGAGGAGGAGGAGAAGGAGGAGCACTCTGATCTTGGTTTCCTTGCAGACGTTTCATGACCCAACCAGGGAACATCATCAGTGCTAGAAGGGAAGGGGGATTGTGGAGAGAGGAGGAGGAGGAGGAGGACAGTGCAGACATTTCATGACCCAAGTGGGGAACATCATCATCAGGGCTATAAGGGAATGGCAGGAGGAAGAGGAGGACTGTGGGGTCCTTGGTGCTCTCTGAGCTTGGCTGTTTTCTTGCAGACGTTTCATGACCCAACTAGGTAACATCATCAGGGCTAGAAGGGAAGTGGAGGAGGAGAAGCGGAAGGAGAAGGAATGAAGGGGAAGAAGGAGGAGAACGAGAAGGAGGAGGTGAAGGAGAACAACTATGGAGTCCTTGGCGCTCTCTGAAGTTGGTGGTTTTTTTTGCAGACGTCTCATGACCCAACGATGTTGTTAAGTGAATCACTGCAGTTCTTAACTTAGTAATATGGACGTTAACTGAATTCGGCTTCGCCCACTGACTTTGCTTGTCGGAAGGTCGCAAAAAAGGGGTGGTATGACGCCGGGACATTGCAGCCGTCCTAAATACGAGTCGGTTGCCAAGCGTTTCAAGTTTGATCACGTGACCACGGGGATGCCGCAACGGCCGTAAGTGTGGAAAACGGTCACAAGTTCTTTTTTCCCAGTGCCGCTGTGACATGGAGTGGTCGCTAAAGGAGGAACGCTTGCAAGTCGAGCGTTACCAATATACAGACAGCCCTTTTGCTGGATGAGAGCAGCAAGAGCCTGATAGTCAGTTATTTAGGTAACTCCGGTCCTCGAGTTACAACCGTTCAGTTTAGCGATCGTTTAAAGTTACAACCGCACTGGAAGAAAATAAAAGGGGGGGGGGACTTGTGGCCATTTTTCACACTTAACGACCGCTGCTGGTCACGTGATCAAAATATGACTTAACAGCCGGGTGTCTCACTCCACAACTGCAGCAAGGAAGGCCGTAAAAGCGGGACAAAACTCGCCTAGCAATTGTCTCGCTTAGTGACGGAAATCTGGGGCTCCGTTGTGGCCATAAGTCGAGGACTCCCTGTCGTTAGGCAATTGGAAGAGATGTAAAAGCACCACGACGGCGTTTAAGCTCAGCTGCCCAGCTGCTCCTTTGCTAAGCCTGCCAGCGCCCATAAAACGGAGAGGGCTGTAAAATACTTGTCCAAATTATTCTTTCCCACAAATTGCACTCTGCACACCACTTGGCTGGGCAGCACTAACATTTCTCTTGCCTAAAAAAAAAAAACCTGCACCGTTCTTTTGTTTTGCTTTTTATACTTATGGGTAGACAGGGCTTTGCGACTCCTCCCTTCCCATTAGCTGGCCCTTAAATAAATAAATAATAATTAAAAAAAACCCCAAGGCAAACACACGTTTCCGTGGATAAATGCTGATTTTTGGATACGGCGTGGAAGAGAGCAATTTTATTTATTTATTTATTTATTTGCAGCAAACCATGCCTTCTTGTGTCTTGACATTGCTATGAAAATAGTGTAAAACAAGACCCGGGAGACAATTGGTCTCATCCACCCAGGTTGGCGTAATGACAGATGGCGTGGAGACGATCTCCTCAGCGGGACGAGATATTTATTAAAAATAGATAGGATTATAACTGCCTGGCTATCACAAGCTCTTACGCTGAGGGAGAATTTGAAGGGAAAAAAACAGAAATGAAAAATACACGCATTTCTCACACATGTACAGGCAGGTCCTCGATTTGCGACTGTAACGGAACCTGCCCGTCACGGTCGTACGTCAAGACAGTCGTCAGCCAGGTGACTGACCCACTTTATGACCTTCATTGCAGCCGTCGTAAAGTGGGCTGGGTTTGAATTTGAATTTGAATTTTATTGAATTTATATACCCGTAGGACTCAGGGTATATAAGGGTATATAAGGTTTAAAGGTAAAGGTAAAGGTTCCCCCGCGCATGCGTGCTAGTCATTTCTGACTCTAGGGGCCGGTGCTCATCTCCGTTTCAAAGCCGAAGAGCCAGCGCTTGTCCAAGGACGTCTCCGTGGTCATGTGGCCGGCATGACTAGACGCCAAAGGCGCACGGAACGCCGTTACCTTCCCACCGGAGCGGTCCCTATTTTTCTACTTGCCTTTTTACGTGCTTTCAAACTGCTAGGTTGGCAGAAGCTGGGACGAGTAACAGGCGCTCACTCTGCTACGCGGCACTCGGGATTCGACCCGCCAAACTGCCGACCTTCTGGTTGACAAGCTCAGCGTCCTAACCCACTGAGCCACCGTGTCCCTTGGCACGCTGGCTGAGGAATTCTGGGAGTTGAAGTCCACAAGTCATGAAAGGGCCAAGTTTGAAGACCCCTGGTTTATAGTGACTATGTAAAGTTACAGCCTCACTGAAAACAGTGACCTGTGACCGTATTTCACACTTAACGACCATTGCACCATCCCCATGGTCAGATGATCAGAATCGGGGCCTTTGGCAACTGACTCGTATTTAGGATGGTCGCAGCATTCGGGCGTCACGTGATCCTCTTTCGTGAACTTCTGACAATGGGGGAAGCCACGTTCACATCACCACCATGCAACTAACTCACTTGTCTCGCCCTGCCGTAGAAATTTTGCACTCAATTGTGCTTGTAAGTTGAGGACTACATATATGTGTGTACGTATTACGGATAGCTACGGATGCTTGAAATATAGGGGAAAAAAATCAGTTTAAGTAATCTTTTATCATTGATCAACACTGCAGCAGGTCTTGTGGAAGTTTGCATTGATAGGGACAGTTTGAAAGCATGAAATACTTCCCCCCCCAGTATTGTATATCTACACCACGGAGTCAGCCATGATGTCAGTTATTTGATAAATCTCCATTAACTAGAATCCTTTTTTTTAATACCGAAATATAAGAACGATGAAACAAATGGAGCGATTGCTTTGTAAGTTCAACAGCAAATTGCAGCCTTTTCTTTGCTTTTCGGGGAGGCTCTTTTTTGGTAAGTACTTTCAGAAAATTCAAATATTAGTTTCATGCGATACTTCAGCACAGAGCTAGAGAGGAAAATGGGAACGGCTTAAGAGAGTTGAATGAGGAGAAATGAAGTCACCAACTGTTTCAGGAGCAATTTACAGGATCTAAATGGCTTTTATCTCCGGTGCGGAGCCATCGCTAAAAACACAAATATTAAGGGAGTAAATTATATCGTTGCAGCTGTAGCGTGTTGTGGGGGGGTGGGGAAAAAATGCACAGCTGCTTTAAGGAATTGTGGATAGGTGCTTTGTTCGCCCAAGTACCTACTTCCAAATCCAAAATGGATTTGTGTGTGTGTGTGAAAATCTGCAGGTGCTCATATGGAAGGAGTGAAATTGTGATCCCAGTACTCTGCACCTGCCATCTTGCAGACTCACTCTCTCTCTCTCTCTCTCTCTCTCTCTCTCTCTCTCTCTCTCTCTCTCACACACACACACACACACACACACACACACACACGCACACCAGTGTGTGCACAGCCTTGGTCTACCAACATCGAGATCAAACAATTAGGAAATGCATTTGAAAAGTTTTAGTTTAGTTTAGTTTTATTTGATTTCTATACCGCCCTTCTCCCTAGGGACTCAGGGCGGTTCACAGGGCATATATAAATAAATATACAAAAATTAAAAGAAAATTAAACTGTGCCCAATTAAAATACAGCAATAAAAATAATAAAACCAGTTAAAAAACCCATATTCCCCTTCAGGCCAGACCAGCTAACTCGAACAAGTGGGTCTTCAACCCGCGACGGAAGGATCGGAGGTCCGATGCCATCCGGAGCTCAACCGGCAGTTGGTTCCATAAAGCCGGGGCACCCACAGAGAAGGCCCTCCCCCTGGGGGCCACCAGTCGACATTCCCTGACCGGAGGCACCCTGAGGAGGCCCTCTCTATGGACACGCACAGGGCGGAGGGGAGTTGACGCCGGCAGCAGGTGGTCCTCGAGGTATCCCGGACCCATGCCATGTAAGGACTTAAAGATCATAACCAAGACCTTGAACCTCACCCGGAAGACAACTGGTAGCCAATGCAGCTCGCGGAGCAAAGGTGTAACATGGGAGTACCGGGAAACTCCCAAGACAACTCTCGCGGCCGCATTCTGTACCAGTTGGAGCCTCCGAGTGGTCTTCAAGGGAAGCCCCATGTAGAGAGCATTACAGTAGTCCAGGCGAGAGGTCACGAGCGCATGAGTGACCGTACACAGGGCATCCCGGTCCAGATAGGGCCGCAACTGGCGCACCAGGCGAACCTGGGCAAAAGCCCCCCTAGTCACGGCCACTATATGATCTTCCAAGGTAAGTCGTGAATCTAGGAGGACTCCCAAGTTGCGAGCCCTATCCACGGGGGGTAAGAGCTCACCCCCCATAGAAAGCGATGGAACATTTTGAATGTCCCGGGATGCCGGAATGTACAGCCACTCAGTCTTATCAGGGTTGAGTTGAAGTCTGTTCCTCCCCATCCAGACCCGAACCGCCTCCAGGCAACGGGACATCACAGCGAGGGCATCACTGGGGTGGTTTGGGGTCGAAATGAAAAGTTGTGTATCATCGGCGTATTGATGATACCCAACTCCAAAACCACGAATGATCTCACCCAGCGGTTTCATGTAGATGTTGAACAGCAGAGGCGAGAGAACCGACCCCTGAGGAACTCCACAAACGAGAGACCTAGGGGCCGATCTCTGCCCCCCTGCCAACACCGACTGCGAGCGTCCCAGGAGATAGGAGGAGAACCACTGAAGAACTGTGCCTTCCACTCCCAATCCCCTGAGATGCCGCAGCAAGATACCATGGTCGATGGTATCGAAAGCCGCCGAGAGGTCTAATAGGACTAGGACAGAGGAATATCCCCTATCCCGATCCCTCCAGAGATCATTCACCAGAGCGACCAATGCCGTCTCCGTGCTGTACCCGGGCCTGAAACCCGATTGGTACGGGTCCAAATAATCCGCTTCATCCAGGACCAGAGGGAGCTGATGCGCCACCACACTCTCAACAACCTTCGCAAGGAAGCGAAGGTTGGAGACTGGACGAAAGTTGTTCAATACAGCTGGGTCCAAGGCAGGCTTCTTGAGGAGAGGTCTCACCACCGCCTCCTTCAAGACGGTGGGGAAATTACCCTCACTCAAGGAAGCTGATATAACCACCTGGAGCCAGCCTCGTGTCCTCTCCCTAGCTGCATAAACCAGCCAAGAAGGGCACGGATCCAATAAACATGTGGTGGAGCTCAGCCTCCCCATAATCCTGTCCACTTCATCAGGGGTCACAGAATCAAACTCCTCCCAGATAACATTGACAAGACCGCCCGTGTCCTGATCGTCAGACTCTGCCCAGCTGGAGTCCAAACCGGTCCGAATCCGAGCGATTTTATCCGACAGATGTTGACTAAATTCCTCAGCACGACCCTGCAAGGGATCCTCCCTCACCTCCTGATTAAGGAGGGAGCGAGTCACCCTAAACAGGGCGGCCGGGCGATTATCTGCGGACGCGATGAGGGTAGAGAAGTAATTACACCTCGCCGCCCTCATCGCTGCGAGATAAGACCTAATATAGGTTCTTAACCGCAATCGGTCGGATTCGGATCGGCTGGACCTCCAGCAGCTCTCTAGGCCCCGTTTCCGACGCTTCATCTCCCGGAGCTCCGCGGAGAACCATGGAGCTCGCTGGGATCTGCACCGGGTCAGGGGCCGCAAGGGTACAAGCTGGTCAAGTGCCTCAGTGGCTGCCCTTTCCCAGGCTTCCACTAAGGCATCCGCCGAGTTGTGAGCAATGGAGGCAGGTGGGGACCCCAGCGCCGCTTGGAATCTATCAGGATCCATTAAGCGTCTGGGGCGGTACCATCTAATTGGCTTCGTACCCCCACGGCGGGGGGTGGCAAAACGGAAGACCAGCCGCATGAGGTGATGATCGGTTCATGACAGGGGCATAATAAATGGAGAGCCCCCACCAAGATCGTCCAACCACCGTCCAGATAAAAAAATCAGGTCAAGGGTGTGGCCTCCCTCATGAGTTGGTTCAGAAATTACTTGTGTCAGGTCCATGGCCGTCATGGAAGCCATGAACTCCCGAGCTAGCTCAGATGAGCCTCCCAGGGATGGTAGATTGAAGTCTCCCAAAACTATAAGTTTGGGGAACTCAACCACCAACCCCGAGAGGATATCGAGCAGCTCGGGCAGGGCTGCCGCTGCGCGACTAGGCGAAATGTACACCAGCAGCAAGCCCAACTGCGCCCCAGAACCAAATCTCACAAAGAGAGACTCACACCCGACTATCTGAAGAACGGTGGTCTCCCGCGGACGTAAGGTCTCCCTGACAATCACCGCCACACCCCCACCCCTACCTTGAGCTTGTGGCCGGTGTAGCACCCGGAAACCTGGTGGGCAAAGGTCAACCAAAGGGACCCCACCCTCTGGGCCCAACCAAGTCTCTGTGATGCAAGCCAGGTCCGCGTGCTCACCCTCAAGTAAATCCCTAACAAGGGGAGCTTTGTTAACCACGGACCTGGCATTCAGGTACACCAGCCGGAGCTCAGGAGGCTGCACATCCTCGCTCCCGGAACCTCGGGGAAGAAGCAGAGGGTCGGAGCGCCTCACCGCTTGCAAATAGCGGAGACGGCCCTCCCAGTAACGATACGGCCCTCTGTCTATCCACCTGCTGCCATTCCCCGTCGTGGGAATCGGTAATCCCACGACCCGCTCATGAGCCCCGGAGACAACCAGACCCTGTTCTCCCCCCGCGCGGTCAGACCCAAGTCTGGCCTGAGCCATGGTTGATTGGCCACCCCCCATAGCCAAACAACCCCCATCTCCCACCCCTCTCCCTAGCCCCATAAAAAATTTCGATAAAAAATTAATCAGGGTCCCCTGCCCCTGCCCAGCCATCTCTCAGGGTCCCAGAACTCGGGCCCTTCATCGAGATTAGTAATTGGGCACTAAACAGAAAGAACAGTTAACCGAGTAACAGAGTTGGAAGGGACCTTGTAGGGCATCTAGTCCAACCCTCCGCCCTATACCAGGGGTCTTCAAACTTGGCAACTGTAAGTAAGACTTGTGGACTACAACTCCCAGAATTCCTCAGCCAGCCCATCTTCAGGGAACTCCTCTCTACTGGAATATGCGTTTTGGGCTATTCTATGAGTTGTATTTATGTGGTGCCTTCCTATTGGCTGATTGGTGTTTTGATGGCCAGCGATTGGCTGCCGTTTCTTTGTGCTGCCAAACCCTCACTTCCTAAGTATTTGATAGGCTGGTGGTAAATCAGCACGCCTGTTGATTGACGGGGGCCCTGTTGTGGAGTTGAAGTCCACAAGCCTTAAAGTTGCCAAGTTTGAAAACCCCTGCCCTACACCATTGTAGCTTGATCAAGGCCTTAGGTCAAGGGTCGGCAACCTTGGCTCATTTGTGACTCGTGGACTTCAACTCCCAGAATTCCTGAGCCAGCATGGGGGAACTGTGGCCCCTTCATGACTTGTGGGCCTCAGCTCCCAGAATTCCTGAGGCAGCATGGCTCAGCTTGGAAACCTCTCCCTTTCCCCTCAGCATGGCTGGCTCAGGAATTCTGGGAGTTGAAGTCCACGAGTCATGAAGGGGCCATAGTTCCCCCCTGCTGGCTCAGGAATTCTGGGAGTTAAAGTCCACGAGTCATGAAGGGGGCCATAGTTCCCCCCTGCTGGCTCAGGAATTCTGGGAGTTGAAGTCCACGAGTCATGAAGGGGGCCATAGTTCCGCCATGCTGGCTCAGGAATTCTGGGAGTTGAAGTCCACGAGTCATGAAGGGGGCCATAGTTCCGCCATGCTGGCTCAGGAATTCTGGGAGTTGAAGTCCACGAGTCATGAAGGGGGCCATAGTTCCCCCATGCTGGCTCAGGAATTCTGGGAGTTGAAGTCCACGAGTCACGAGGGGGCCATAGTTCTCCCATGCTGGCTCAGGAATTCTGGGAGTTGAAGTCCACGAGTCATGAGGGGGCCACAGTTCCCCCATGCTGGCTCAGGAATTCTGGGAGTTGAAGTCCACGAGTCATAAAAGAGCCAAGGGTGCCTACCCCTGGCATAGGTTCATGTGCAAGAACATCCTCTACAGCACCGGTCCAAAGCATGCCAGAAAACGGCCTGCACAATTAACTGAAGCCCCATCTGCGGGATGCAGGCAGGATGTGAAACCACGCCCCCTTTGGTCCGCGGGAAAATCTCCCTCCACAGAACCGGTCCCTGGTTGCCAAGTTTGGAGGCCTCTGCCCTGCAGAGTTCTAGAATACAGGTAGTCCTCACCTTACAACAGTCCGTTTAGTGACTGTTCGAAGTTACAACGGCACTGAAAAAGGGGCTTAAGACCGTCTTTCATACTTTTGCAGCATCCCTTCGGTCACCTGATCAACATTCAGAAAAGCCTGGCAACCGGCATGCACTTGCGACAGTTGCAGCATCCCGGGGTCACGCAAACCCCTTTGGCGACCTTCATACAAGCAAAGTCGATGGGGGAAAGCCGGATTCGCTTAACAGCCGTGTTACTAGATTAACAAGCGCAGTGATTGGCTTAAGAGATGTGGCAAGGAAAGTCGTATAGTGGGGCAAACGCTCACTTAGCAAAATTCTCACTGAGCAACATACATTTGGGGCTCAGTTGTTGGCCGTAAGTCGGGGACTAGCTGCACAGTAGAAAACCCGGGACGATCCCATCTTTAGGGACAGATGAGAAACCGTCGCTAAGTGCGAAACCCATCTTTAAATTTTCCAGTTTCTCTCCTGAGGTTTGCTAGGGCATAAAAGCACATAGCGGAGCATATTTGGTGGGAAACACACATGTAAAAATATATATATGTATTTTTTAATAACACTTTGCATCTTGGAATTGGATCTGGGTGCTCTTTTCACCTCGACCCGGCAGACGATTTTAGCACCTGTTTAATAATGTAAAAAAGCATAAATAAAAAGCCATCCCAAAGACTCGTTCTTTAAAAGCGGATTGTTTCCTTTAAAAAAAAATTAAAAAATGAAACCTCGTCCGTCTTAAGTACGATTCCAAACGTGGAGACTGCTTTTAACATTTCACCAAAGCTTTCTTTGTGTAGCCCAGTGGCCAGGAGTTCTTCAGGTTAAGTGTGCGTTTAATCAGCCTCTGTATTGTTGCATTGCAATTTCAGTTTCAACTCTTCACTGACCGTTGCCTTATTTCATCTTCACACAATGGGAGAGACACAAATGTTCGGCCCTCTAAGCCAGAAGGTTTGTCATGTCTTCTTATTCTCGGATTTGTTCTGTGCAAAGGGATGTTTGTTAGATTCCTAGTAGCCAGTCAGAAAAGAAAGCCGTATTGTGTTTCGCGAAGGAAGGCAAATATACCGTATATACTTGAGTATAAGCCGAATTTTTCAGCCCACTTTTTGGGCTGAAAAATTCCACTTCGGCTTATACTCCAGTCAACAAAAAAACTTACCGAGGACTTGTGCGCGGCCGAGGCTTTGGTGCTTCCGGGATCGCGCACACCTCTCCCAAGCCACCGCCGTCCGCAGACCTGCCGAAGTTTGGGGAGGTTTGGGGAGGTGCGCGCGCACCTCCCTAAACCTCCCCAAACGTCGGCAGGTCTCCGGACCTCCGTGCCCTGCCTGCCTGCTTCTTTCCGCTGCGGAAAGAAGCAGGCAGGCAGGGCACGGAGGTCTGCTTCTTTCCGCAGCGGAAAGAAGCAGGCAGGCAGGGCACGGAGGTCTGCTTCTTTCCGCAGCGGAAAGAAGCAGGCAGGCAGGGCGCGGAGGTCTGCTTCTTTCCGCAGCGGAAAGAAGCAGGCAGGCAGGGCACGGAGGTCTGCTTCTTTCCGCAGCGGAAAGAAGCAGGCAGGCAGGGCACGGAGGTCTGCTTCTTTCCGCAGCGGAAAGAAGCAGGCAGGCAGGGCACGGAGGTCCGGAGACCTGCCGACGTTTGGGGAGGTTTGGGGAGGTGCGCGCGCACCTCCCCAAACCTCCCCAAACTTCGGCAGGTCTCCGGACGGCGGCGGCTTGGGAGAGGTGCGCGCGATCCTGGAAGCACCGAAGCAAGTCCTTGGTAAGCTCCGGGTGGTCACTTGCTTCGCGTCTCCTGAGGGAAGGGGGGGCGACTGGAGCGGGCGTGTTTCCTTGCCTGCTGGGCGCCGCGATTTGCCCGGGGAACGCGCGGGCCCCGAATGGCAGCGTGCAGCGAGGAAGCGGACAGCCAGGGCTTCCCCGAGAGCCGCGGCCACACAGGGTATTCCTGTGTATTCAGGCTTGCAAAATGGCGGATCGAGCCTCTGCTGGCGGCAGAGGCTTGCAGAGCGCGGATCCAGCCTCCGCCGGTGGCGGAGGCTTGCAGAACGGCGGATCGGCTTATACTCGAGTCAACAACTTTTTCCAGTTTTTGGGGGTGAAATTGGTGGTCTCGGCTTATACTCGAGTCGGCTTATACTCAAGTATATACGGTATGTGTTCCAATATAACGTTGCAAGATCCAGTCTGCGTCGTTTGCCGGACCAGGGATTGATTTACTCTACCGAGCTTTTGAATTCATCTTCGGGGAATACGTGTTTTGGGCTATTCTATGAGTTGTATTTATGTGGTGCCTTCCTATTGGCTGATTGGCGTGTTGATGGCCAGCGATTGGCTGTCGTTCCCTTGTGCTGCCAAACCCTGACCTCCTAAGTACTTGATAGGCTGGTAGTAAATCAGCACGCCTGTTGATTGACAAGGGCCCCGTTTCCCAGGCTTCAATCATTTCCCTGGCTGTTTTTGTACCTGCTTGGCCAACAATCTTCATAGCTCCAAAGCTGAATGTATTGACTTTTATCCAACTCGTGGCTAATTGTTGTGGGCTGATACTCCTTTTGGGCCTGGTGATTAATGCTGTTAAACAGATGAATACATACAGGTAGTCCTCGACTTACAGCGGGTCACTCAGTGACTGTTCAAAGTTACGACAGACTCTTGAGAAAGCTACAGCTAGTCCTCGACTTAACAACCACAACCTGAGCTCGAAATTTCCACTGCCAAGCAAGACAGTTGTTAAGTGAATTTTGCCCCATTCTACGAGCTTTCTGGCCACAGTTGTTAAGTAAAACCACTGCAGTTGTTAAGTTAGCAACCCGGTTGTTAAGTGAATTTGGCTTCTCCCATACTTTGTTTGCCAGAAGGTTGCAAAAGACCCTGGGACACTGCAACCATCATAAATACGAGCCAGTTACCAAGCATTCAAATTTTGATCATGTGACCAAGGGAATCCAGCAATGATTGTAAGTATGAAAAACGGTCACAAGACGTTCCGTTCTTAACCCAGACCCCACGGTCATGCAACTGCATTTTGGGTGCTTGGCAACCCACTTGCATATTACAATTGTGTGTAACATGACTGCAATATACATCATTTTTGCCGAAAAGTAGCATTTACTTCGATCTTCAGGCCAAAGACACTCCATAGGCTTCGATTAACAACCGTGGGGTCCGCTTAATGACCACGACGTTTGCTTAAGGGCTACAGCAGTCACTTTACAACCACCGTGAAACAAAGGCCACAACAATCAAGCCTGATCATTTTACAACCGCTGTGACTTAACGCCCCAAATTGTGGATGCCCTTTTTGTGTTTCTTTGTCCTTTTCGTGAGCCCTACGTTAAAAAAAAAACAAGCAAAAATTACTAAAAATTCCCCCCCCCCCATTCTGCAGCAAGCCATGCTTGCGTTGATCCCATTGTGTGACCTCACAACTTTCTAATTTCTGTCACCGACTGGTGATTTGTGCCTTTTTGCCGCCACGTTGCGAAACCGAGGGCAGTTCTGGCGTGTCTTTTGCAAGTAGTTTGACTCGGCTGAATTAAAGTGAAGCGGAGTGAAACAAATTAGTAATTCTTTTAAATTTGATTTCTGAGGCATTTAAAGCCAAGACACACACACACACACCCCCGTGGCACCATCATCGTTTCATTGTCTTCGGCATAAACTTCACGTTAGTAGCAGCATCCAGCAAACCTCTTCTACTTATTTTCCCTTTGGGGGGGGTGGGTTATAATTTTCCACGATTTGCGGGGGGTGGGATGGAAAAACATGGGCAGAGTCATCCAGCTCAAGGCAGCAGCAGCGTTTCCTATTACGCGCGGGGTCAAGGAGAAGACCTCACCACGAAGGCCATCTCACAATTGCCTTAGATGATTGGAGCAGTGTTCTACCCTTCCCTCCACCCTAGACTTTCCTGCCATTTTAAAAGATATTTAATATTTATAAATCATTAACTCTCTTGCAAAACTCAGAGCTCTCTCACCCCTCCTCTTTATAACGCCTTGGTAAGGCTACTGCATCCAGTTTTGGTCACCACGATGTCAAAAAGATGTTGAGACTCTAGAAAGAGTGCAGAGAAGAGAAACAAAAGATTGTTAGAGGGCTGGAGGATAAAACATACAAGGAACGGTGGCTGGAATTGGGAATGTCTATTTCAGTGGTGGCGAACCTATGGCACAGGTGGCACGCAGAGCCCTCTCTGTGGGCACACGTACCGTCGCCCCAGTCCTTGGCCTTCAATTGGGTTTTATAAAACTTTTCCGTTTTAGGCCTCCACTGCTGTGTGCAAAAAAAAAAAAAAAGGTTCAATCAATCAATCAATTTCAACTCACGGGGGAAAAAAAAAAGATCTTGCAAAGTTGGACTTGATTGATTGAACTTTTTAGTCCCACCCAGTCTGCCGTTACCACCACAGCCACGCCCACACAATGGGCCACACCCAATTGGCCACACCCACCCAATGGGCCACGCCCACCTGGCACCCGATGACACATAAGTGGATTTTGGGTTGCAGTTTGGACACTTGGTCTCTAAAAGGTTCGCCATCACTGGTCTAGTTTCATGAAGAGAAGGACGAGGGGGGACAGGAGAGCAGTCTTCCAGTATCTCAGGGGCTGCCCCAAAGAAGAGGCAGTCAAGCTATTCTCCAAAGCCCCTGAAGGCAGGACACGAAGCAACGGATGGAAACTAACCAAGGACAGAAGCAACCTGGAACTAAGGAGAAACTTCCTGACATTGAGGACAATTAGCCGGTGGAGCAACCTGCCTCCAGAAGCTGTGAATGCTCCAACACTGGAAGTTTTTAAGAAGAGACTGGACAGCCATTGGTCTGAAATGGTATAGGGTTTCCTGCCTGAGCAGGGGTTGGACTAGATGACCTCCAAGGTCCCTTCCAGCTTTATTATTATTAAGTTGGAAGGATTAGGGGAGGAGTTCCCAACCGGTGTGTGGGGGGGTGCGAGATGATATCCCAGGAGGTGCGAAAACTTGGCTTTAGAAGTTTTAAAATTATACTGCATATGCATAATTTGTTGCCGTTATTTCAAACCTTTGTAAGGGGGTGCGAGAATATATCAGAAGCGTCGTACGGGTGCAGGGTAGAGAAAAGGTCGGGATCCGCTGGATTAGGGCATGGTCTTTTGATCTTTTCATTCAGGGAGTCCTCAATTTTTAGTGACCATTTAATGAGTGAAAAAAGTGACTTAGGACCGTTTTTTCTGCATTTACGACCGTTGCAGCATCCCCGTGCTCACGTGATCAGAATTCAGCCGCTGGGCAACTGACTCCTATTTATGACGGTTGCAGTGTCCGTGTGTGTGTGTGTGTGTGTCACGCGATCCCCTTTTGCGACCTTCTGACAAGCAAAGTCCATGGGGGGGGAGTCGGCTTCGCTTAACGACCGAGTGACTAACTTAACAACTGCAGCGATTCACTCAACACTCTGAGGGAAGAAAAATCGCAAAATGGGGCAAAACCCCCTTAACCTATGTCTCACTTAACAACAACAAAACTGGGCTCCATTGTGGTCCTAGGTCGAAGACTACCTGGGTTTATTTCTTTCGCTTTAAGGCTCCAACCTGGAGACGGATATTTCATTTAAAGCAGGGGCCTTCTTCAGACTTGGCCCTTTTATGACTTGTGGACTTCAACTCCCAGAATTCCTCAGCCAGTCCCTTTTTGGTTCAGAAATGGGGAAACTTCAATTTTAATAGTTTACTAAATTGGCCCAGTTTCAATTCCGCGGAGTCCTGGGATGCTGGATTTTTGGGTGCATTTCTGTCAGTTAGCCCGTTTTGAGATGTCTTGGCTCAAAAATGGTTGCCCTGTTCAAGGTTGCAGGATAAGATAAAACGTAACTTAATCATCAACCCCAGTGGGAATCAGTTAAGCCCTAAAAGAAACTGGGGTGCACGGGAAAACGGTTCACACGTTCCCTCAAAGCATCTGGCTAAGCTTTTAACCCTTGGTCTGAAATGGTATAGGCTTCCTGTTTGAGCAGGGGGCTGGACTAGAAGACCTCCAGGGTCCCTTTCAACTCGGTTATTCTGTTAGGTGTTATATCTGTTAAGCTGGAAGAGTCGTGTTTATTTATTTATTTATTTATTTATTTATTTATTTAATTATATTTTTATACTGCCCTTCTCCCGAAGGACTCAGGGCGGTGTACAGGGCAATAAATACAAAAACAGGATACAAAAGTTAAAAGCGATTAAATAAATGCCCAAGGTTAAAACAATAATTAAGGCTGGGGTCATTGGCAGACCGCAGACTGCAAGCAATCCGAGCCCTTAGACACATTCGCACGATTCGGATTAATGGCGGCTTAACTTTAGTTGGCTACTTCCAGCCAGCCAATGTTTAAACTCTGTACAAGCACGTCTTATCTCTCCTTAGCAACATCTGGTTTGCGTTCTTCCTCTTGATGGGATCCTATTTATTGTTGGTGTTGCTCTTGTCTCTTTTAATATCAGAGTGGCAGCGTTTGGGGGAGACGTTAATCTCAGGACGGTGGGCAGCTCATTTTGCTTCGTTTTGTTTTACTACCGACACAAGAGGCCTTCTCGTCTTCCTAAAAATCAATTTTTGTCTCTTTGTCAGCCTAGCTGGCCCTGTGAAATTCTGAGCAGTTTCCCCAATGTCGGCTAAAGTCAGAATCGTCACCGGGGGGGGGGGGGGCGCTTCAGGTTTCCCCAAACCCTCCTAAGAAGCATACAAAGGGCATACTACCGGTAGTCCTCACCTTACGACCGCAAGTGAGACTGGACAACCATTTGTCTGGAATGGTATAGGGCAGGGGTCGGCAACCTCGGCTCTTTTATGACTCGTGGACTTCAACTCCCAGAATTCCTGAGCCAGCTATGCTGGCTCAGGAATTCTGGGAGTTGAAGTCCACGAGTCATAAAAGAGCCGTGGTTGCCGACCCCTGGTATAGGGTTTCCTGCCTGAGCAGGGGGTTGGACTAGATGACCTTCAAGGTCCCTTCCAACTTTATTATCATCGTCATCATTATTATTATTGGTCATTGCACAGTCAGCCAGATGTTCAGACCGGATTTGGCATTTTTGTCTACCTATCAAGTCCTTCCCAAGGACCTGGGATAGGCAGATGTGGGATGTTGGATGGTATTACAGATCTTGTCGCAGGATGGAAGCAGCTCCTGCTAAGGCTGCCTTTTGCAATTGACTAATGGCGAATTTGTCAGCGCCGATGATGGTGTTCAAGTGGTGCTCCAGTTGTTTTGGGGTTGCACCCAAGGCCCCTCTTACTATTGGTACTCCCCTTGCTTGCCTTTGCCACAGTCTTTCTATTTCTAATTGTAGGTCTTTGTATTTTGTTATCTTCTCCAGTTCTTTCTCGTCTATTCTGTTTCCAGGCACTGCCACGTCCACTATCCAGACTTTATTTGTCTTTCTTACCGACAGTTGTTAAGTCCGGGGTGTTATCTGGCAGGGGCTTGTCTGTTTGAATTCTGAAGTCCCAGAGCGGTTTAACTTTATCATTTTCTATGACTTTCTCTATTTTATGATCCCACCAGTTCTTGCTTGCAGTTCTTTCTTTCTTTCTTTCTTTCTTTCTTTCTTTCTTTCTTTCTTTCTTTCTTTCTTTCTTTCTTTCTTTCTTTCTTTCTTTCTTCTTCTTCTTCTTCTTCTTCTTCTTCTTCTTCTTCTTCTTCTTCTTCTTATTATTATTATTATTATTATTATTATTATTATTATTAAACTTTTATTCATAAAACATGAAACTCAGTCAACTGAACACTCAAATTGACTGGCACTAATGGCTGACACGGGTTGCTGCCAGCATCCTAGGTATCAACCCGGTATCTCCTTACAATGTAAGATGTTCCGAGTAGCGCAGTTTTTTTGCAGCTTTGCTGGAGTTATTGCAGGAAGCTGCAATGTATTTTGCAAAGTTTTTGGACCTAGTTCCCAGTGCCCCAGTGACAGTGGGTATCACTGTTACGCGTTTCATCCATAATCGCGCAGTTTCGATGGCCGGGTCGCGGTATTTCGTAATTTTTTCCAGTTCTTTTCCTTCGACTGGCATCTGGTACAGTGATATCAATCAACTGTACGCTTTGGTTCTCTACGACGGCGATATCTGGCGTGTTGTGTTCCA
>NC_139515.1:86663267-86757602 GCF_947247035.1 Vipera ursinii | reverse complement strand
GTATTTAATAGATTTATCGTATAGCCTCGGTTCTGGTAGAAGAAGGAACACAATTCTGGTGAAAACGGGGGAGCTACCTGTAATCCTCAATTCGTGGCTACCGTGAGCTCAAAAATTTATGTCGTAAAGCGAGACAGTTTTAAGTTAATCTTGCCCATTTTGCTTTGTTTCAGGGCAATTGGCTGACTCTGCATACCGCTTTACACAGCGCTGTAAAGCCGATGAAGCGGTATATAGGTCTAAGCGCTGTTATGACCTTTTCTTGCCACAGGTTGTTAAGCGAATCGCTGTAGGTGTTACGTTGGTAACACGGTTGTTAAGTGAATCTGGCTTCCCTGTTGACTCTGCTTGTCAGAAGGTTGCAAAGGGGATCACGTGACCCCGGGACGCGGCAGCCGTCATAAATGCGAGCCAGTTGTCAAACATACGAAGGTAAATATTTGAGAGGCTGGCCCAAAGATGAGGGGGTCACATTATTCTCCAAAGCACCAGAGGGCAGGACGAGAAACAACGGATGGAAACTGACCAAGACGAAGCAACCTGGAATTAAGGAGAAACTTCCTGACAGTGAGGACAATTAACCAGTGGAACAGCCTGCCACTAGAAATCGTGGACGCTCCATCAGTGGAGATTTTCAAGAAGAGACTGGACATTCACCTGTCTGAGATGGTATAGGTTCTGCTTGAGCAGGGGGCTGGACTAGAAGACCTGCAAGGCCCCTTCAACTCTATTCTATTCTAAAACACAGCATGGGACGCTGCAACGGTTGTAAGTCTGAAAAACGGTCACAAGTCCCCTTTCTCAGTGCCGCTGTAATTCTGAACGGTCACTAAATGAGCTGTCATAAGTCGAGAACCAGCTGTAGAGATAACCTGGGACCCTTTGCTGCGGGGCGCCAAATGCCTCGAGGGCCAAAAATGTTTCAGACGTCGGAGTTTTTTCATTTTACACACCCCTTTACGCGTCCCACTTCTGCGGTTTGCAGATTAGATCTTCAGGAAGCCCGTTCGGATCCATGCCTCCTTACCCAGGGATGTAGTTCCCTTAATGTGCAACACACTTGAGGGCATTCCTCTTGTCGATTGAAGGATTCGTGCATGTAAGATTGATGGTTAGTTATCTTCCGGGTCTAGTAGCTGCGGAAAAATGTAACTCCTCAGCTGGTTTCCAAACCATAATTCAGCGGGGTGTTTTATTGCATTGCATGTTTTTAACCACGCTTGGAAAAAGAGACGTTGGCTGCCATTTTAATAATAATAGGAATAGAGCTGGAAGGGACCTTGGAGGTCTTCTAGTCCAGCCCCCTGCTCAAGCAGGAGTCCCTATATCATTTCAATAATAGATATGGATGGAATGATGGATGGATGGATAGATAGATAGATAGATAGATAGATAGATAGATAGATAGATAGATAGATAGATAGATAGATAGATAGATAGATAGATAGATAGATAGATAGGCAGATAGGCAGATAGATAGATAGATAGATAGATAGATAGATAGATAGATAGATAGATAGATAGATAGATAGATAGATAGATAGATAGATAGATAGGCAGATAGGCAGATAGATAGATAGATAGATAGATAGATAGATAGATAGATAGATAGATAGATAGATAGATAGATAGGATGGAGATAGATAGATAGATAGATAGATAGATAGATAGATAGATAGGATGGATATAGATAGATAGATAGATAGATAGATAGATAGATAGATAGATAGATAGATAGATAGATAGATAGATAGATAGAATGGATATAGATAGATAAAATAGATAGATAGATAGATAGATAGATAGATAGATAGATAGATAGATAGATAGATAGGATGGATATAGATAGATAGATAGATAGATAGATAGATAGATAGATAGATAGATAGATAGGATGGATATAGATAGATAGATAGATAGATAGATAGATAGATAGATAGATAGATAGAATGGATATAGATAGATAAAATAGATAGATAGATAGATAGATAGATAGATAGATAGATAGATAGATAGATAGATAGATAGATAGATAGGCAGATAGGCAGATAGATAGATAGATAGATAGATAGATAGGATGGATATAGATAGATAGATAGATAGATAGAATGGATATAGATAGATAAAATAGATAGATAGATAGATAGATAGATAGATAGATAGATAGATAGGATGGAGATATATATATTTCTACTCTGTGGATACAGGATAAGGCGTCGCTCTCATTTTCCGAGCAGGTATTTTTCAACCTGAAGCCACTATAGGCCATAATTTACTGCCTTATTAAGGGACAGATTCAATTAACCAGCTGAGAAAGAAAGAAGCTCTGCCAATATATTAGACTGGACATTCATGTAATTTTTAACGGCCAGCCCTATTAAAGTAAACAGGATATTTCTATCCAACATTTTACATGGGTCTAGATTTCTTCTGTAAAGGTGAGCGGGGAGGGTTTGGTGGGGGGAAAGCCAAAATAAAACCACCTATAGGTTGAGAAAGTGTGCGTATGTGCCCACCTAAGTAGAGTGCCAAGTGAAAACCGTATCATTTAACTAAGCTGAAAATAAATCAGAGGGAGGGTGGGTGGCTGCGAAATATGAAGTATAAATAAATAAATGAATATTAATAAAAGGCTGCTTTTATGGTCCGAAGACAGAATAAGGCTGTTCAATATGTGTAGCAGCTTATCGTTCAAATGGTGGAAGGAAAGGAAGGGAGGGAAGGAAGGAAGGAAGGAAGGAAGGAAAAGAAGGAAGGAAGGAAGGAAAGGAGGAGGGAAGGAAGGAAAGAAGGAGGGAAGGGAGGAAGGAAGGAAAGGAAGGGAGGGAGGAAGGAAAGAAGGAGGGAAGGAAGGGGAAGAGGAGGAAGAGAGGGAAAGAGGGAAAGGAAAGGAGGGAGCGAGAGAGGGTAAGACAGGGAGGGAGGCAGGAACGAGGAAGGAAAGGAAAAGAGGAGGGAGAAAGGAAGGAAGGAAGAAAAAGGTAAGAAAGAAAGAGAGAGAGAGAGAAGTACCTCAGTCGGTATGGAAAGAATACTGCTTGTGTGTCCCAAACCCGCCTTTCGTGCTTTAAAATGACAAAAAATTGCCATCGATCTCTACAACTGTTGTGTTCATCTTTATTGATTAGGCCGAAGGGAGATAAATCACTCTCCTCCCTACGAGATGGAGAGATGAAGGCCAGCGTTAGCCTCCGAACGGAGGAGGGAGGGCCGGTGGATGGAGCACCATCGGTCATCTCCAAACGGCTGACCCGTCCATCTCGCCCACCGCCGTCTCCTCCGCTTGTGTCTAATCGCCTCCCGATTTGGTTCGATTTGCGTTGGGGCCACCTGGAGGCGACTGTCACAGGATATGAGCCCCATTGCTAAATCCAGAAGTGGGCTGGTGTGTGTGTGTGTGTGTGTGTGTGTGTGTGTGTGTGTGTGTGTGTGTGTAGGCGCGACCTAACGAAATTTTCCTTTTCTGACTGGCTAGCAGTGATGTATTAAAATAATAATAATAATAATAATAATAATAATAATAATAATAATAATAATAATAATAATAATAATTAATAATTAATAATTAATAATTAATAATAATCTACCCCCACCAAAGTTGCGGCTGCAACTGGATATCCCAGGCAGATGAATTATGAGGGCCAGATAGAGACCACCTTGTTCTGTTTTAATCTTCATGAAAGCCTTTTGACTGTCGAGGCGGCTCCACAATTTATTATAATTTGTGTAGAAGACAGGAGGCCTGCCTGAAACACAATTGGATTCTGCTTCTCCTTCCTTGGCGTAATGTTTTTTTTAAAAAAAACAAAAACCAATGATTTCTGCGGATCCCTGGCAAACGTCAGCGCGGCCTCGGAGAGAGCGTAGGAGGCCCAGCTATGATCATTAAAAATCAGATAATCCAATATTTGTCCTGCTACCTTTCCTAGTGGCATTTTGTCTTTTGAGATGTCACTGAACCTCGGTTTGAGCATTTCTCACTGCAGGAAGTCCTTGACTCGCCAGCCCAGCTGAGCCCAAAATTGCGGTTACTAAGCGAGACGGTTGTGAAGTGCATTTGGCCCCCGTTTTTACGACTTCTCATGCCGTAATGGTTAACCCAGGGGTAGGCAACCTTGGCTCTTTTATGACTCCTGGACTTCAACTCCCAGAATTCCTGAGCCAGCCATGCTGAGGGGAAAAGGAGAGGTTTCCAAGCTGAACCATGCTGGCTCAGAAATTCTGGGAGTTGAAGTCCACGAGTCATGAGGGGGCCACAGTTACCCCATGCTGGCTCAGGAATTCTGGGAGTTGAAGTCTACGAGTCATGAAGGGGCCATAGTTCCCCCATGCTAGCTCAGGAATTCTGGGAGTTGAAGTCCACCAGTCATGAAGCGGCCATAGTTCCCCCATGCTAGCTCAGGAATTCTGGGAGTTGAAGTCCACGAGTCATGAAGGGGCCATAGTTCCCCCATGCTGGCTCAGGAATTCTGGGAGTTGAAGTCCACCAGTCATGAAGCGGCCATAGTTCCCCCATGCTGGCTCAGGAATTCTGGGAGTTGAAGTCCACAAGTCATGAAGGGGCCATAGTTCCCCCATGCTGGCTCAGGAATTCTGGGAGTTGAAGTCCACAAGTCATGAAGGGGCCATAGTTCCCCCATGCTGGCTCAGGAATTCTGGGAGTCGAAGTCCACAAGTCATGAAGGGGCCATAGTTCCCCCATGCTGGCTCAGGAATTCTGGGAGTTGAAGTCCACGAGTCATGAAGGGGTCATTGTTGCCCCATGGTATAGTTCACTGGTATAGGGTCTCCTGCTTGAGCAGTGGGTTGGACTAGGTGACCTCCAAGGTCCCTTCCAGCTCTGTTCTGATTGATAAGTGGTTTAGAAGAACGGGGAGAAGGCTTGGGCCGTGATAGATCCATATGTTTCATCTGATGTCTCTGGAGATTGCCAGTCGATCATGCTCGTCTCCGAGGTGCTTGTTCTGAAAGGCAACTCTTCTCTCTTGGGTTATTTTTCCACCCTCCCCTTTGGAAGCGTTTCGCTTCTGACCCAAGAAGCTTCTTCAGTTCGTCTGATGAGTTTCATCTGAAGAGATACTCAGAGCACGGTTTGACGTTGAATCGTGAGGGCCTCCACCTCTTCTCCAACGCATCGGAAGGCAAGACAAGAAACAACGGATGGAAACCAATCAAGGAGAGAAGCAACCTGGAATAAAGGAGAAACTTCCTGACAGTGAGGACGATTATCCGGTGGAACAGCTGGCCACCAGAAGTTGCGAGAGATTTTTAAGAAGAGAACTGGACTGTTGTGATTCAGGGTCAGCCTGTGGGTTCGGCAGTTGGGTCGGATGACTCAGATGAGGGGCAGGAGGGGGGTGTTGAAGAACTTGCTGATGATGGCTTTGAGGCTCCGCAGAGCCCCCAGCCAGGCCCCTCCCACCTGGTGGAGACCCAGCTGTGTGAGCCTGACAGCGTGGATGAAGATGACCCACAGCTGGCCCTGTTCAAGGACGCCGGACGCAGGAGGCAGTCAAGTAGGAGTAAACAGAGGAAGGCAATGGGGCTTCTCGGAAGGAGGCAGAGAGAAGCCACGCCCTGAACTCTTTATAAAGGACTTGTGTGGGGAGGGCTGGTTTGCTGAAAGCAACCGCTCAGATAGTGTTTCAAAGCTCCGGTATCTTGGTTCGTGTCTTGTTTGTTTTTGTAATAAATTTGGCAGACGTATTCCAGCCTCTTGCCGTCTGTAAAGGGGTTGCCTTTTCTGCAAGGCCGGTAGCAGGCTGGTACAGAACATGGACAGGCACTTGTCTGGAATGGTGTAGAGAGTCTCCTGCTTGAGCAGTGGGTTGGACTAGAAGACCCCCAAGGTCCCTTCCAGCTCCATTCGGTTTGATTGAAAACCGAGTGACTGACCTTCTCTGCGGAGGTCGTAAGACGAACGCAGCCGTCATAAAGAGAACGCCACAGTTGTTAAGCAAACCAAAGATTCACTACAGGCAAGTTTTACCATAAGCTGGAAGCCAGTGCGGCTTTTTCCCCCCCAGCAAAACGGTTGCACAACACGGTCACGCGTGGGATGCTGCATATGGCTATAAACACGGGACACTTGCCAACACCCTAACTGCGGACACGTGACCACAGGAGAAAATTGTGGGGGAGGGGGGCGGCCATTGGAACTGAATCTTAGACGAGGCTATCCCTCGGCAGGCTCACTGGAACGAACTCGTCGTAAGTCGAGGACTAACTTTATCAGAGGGCGCTTTTTTTTGCATCGGTTCCATACCTCGCTGATGTTCACTCCGTTGTGTCCGACAACCGCTAACACGCTGGTCTTTGATACATTAATTGTCCGTGCCGCATTCCTTAAATCACCCGGTCTGTCTCATATCCACCGCAAATCATGCCCGCTCGCCGACAAAACAGCCTTGTCAGAATACAAAACTGCAATTTATGTGCACAACATTCCTACGATGTCACAGCAAGCATTGCTGGTAGGGTTTCCCATAAGCCGATTAAAACCGAGGGGGACTTTGGGCATCCTCACTTCATTCCTTGCTCAAAATATACTTAGTCCTCATCTCAATGGCCGCTGTTGAGCCCAACATTTCCTTTTAATGCTCTACGCTGCCTGGAGTCAGCTCGTGTCATTTCGGTGGCCATATGCAGTAAATCTATTTAATAAATAGATAATAGAAGAGAGCACGTTTGATCTAGTGCAGGGGTAGGCAACCTTGGCCCCTTCATGACTCGTGGACTTCAACTCCCAGAATTCCTGATCCCGCATGAGGCAACTATGGCCCCTTCATGACTTGTGGACTTCAACTCCCAGAATTCCTGAGCCAGCATGGGGGAACTATGGCCCCTTCATGACTCATGGACTTCAATTCCCAGAATTCCTGAGCTAGCATGGGGGACTGTGGCCCCTTCGTGACTTGTGGACTTCAACTCCCAGAATTCCTGAGCCAGCATGGGGGAACTATGGCCCCTTCATGACTCATGGACTTCAATTCCCAGAATTCCTGAGCTAGCATGGGGGAACTGTGGCCCCTTCATGACTCATGGACTTCAATTCCCAGAATTCCTGAGCTAGCATGGGGGAACTGTGGCCCCTTCGTGACTTGTGGACTTCAACTCCCAGAATTCCTGAGCCAGCATGGGGGAACTATGGCCCCTTCATGACTCATGGACTTCAATTCCCAGAATTCCTGAGCTAGCATGGGGGAACTGTGGCCCCTTCGTGACTTGTGGACTTCAACTCCCAGAATTCCTGAGCCGGCACGGGGGAACTATGGCCCCTTCATGACTTGTGCTGGCTCAAGTTGAAGTCTGGGAGTTGAAGTCCACGAGTCATAAAAGAGCCAAGGTTGCCTACCCCTGATCTAGTGGTTCAGGCAGCAGGCTGGAAACCAGCAGGTGGTGAGTTCCAGTCCCGCCTTAGACGTGACAGTCAGCTAGTTGACTTTGGACCAATCAACAGGAGACTGAGTTCTAGTCCCAGCTTAGGCACGAATGCTGGCTGGGTGACTTTCAGCCGATCACCAGGCGATGGTGATTTCTAGTCCCGCCTCAGCCACGGAAGCCAGCTGGGTGGCTTTGGGCCAATCACCAGGAGATGGTGAGTTCTAGTCCCACCTTAGACAGGAAAGCCAACTGGGTGACTTTGGGCCAATAACCAGGAGACGGCGAGTTCTAGTTCCGCCTTAGGCACAAAAGCAAACTGAGCATCTTTGGGCCATCCTCTTGTCTTAGCCCAAGTCACTCCACAGGGTGGTTGTTGTGAGGAAAATTGGAGGAAGAAGATGTCTTGGATACATTGGCCATCTTGAGTTATTTGTAAAAGGAAAAAAGGCAGGATATAAATAAAATAAATACAACACGCTGCTTTTTAGCCAAAATAATGGCTTGGCTAACTTACCGAGAAGTCACTACTTGGGCGCTGTGAGCATGACTCAAGGTTGCTGCTCTCGGTGTGTTTGCGGTTGCCAAGGCTTTTGCGGCATTGTGATGTCACGAAGGTTCAGTTGGGAAGCTCAGCTTAAGCCTGGAGGTCCGCAGTCCTTCGGGGTCACGGACTGGTAGGGCCACGGGGGGGCGGGCCTGGGGCCAAGGATGGAAAAGCCTGGGAGAAGAGGAAGCCAGGCAAAAGGAAGAGGGCCCCCAATGAAAAAGGTACCAAGAGGAAATCCAAGTTAAAGGTGGGGGGCGGGGGAATGTGCAGTTGAATTGGAAAGAAGGTGGACTGTGCTTTTCCCGGTCAAGTCGTTTGAATTAATTAGTGATTAAGGTGCTAGCCTAGAAACCAGGAGTCTGTGAGTTGTAGTTCTGCCTTAGGCACGATAGCCATCTGGGTGACTTTGGGCCAATCACCAGGAAGTGAGTTCTAGTCCTGTCTTAGGCATGAAGGCCGGCTGGGTGACTTTGGGCCAATCACCAGGAGGTGATGAGTTCTAGTCCTGACTTGGGCACAAAAGCCTGCTGCTTAACTTTGGGCCAATTGCCAGGAGGTGGTGAGTTCTAGTTCTGACTGGGGCATGAAAGCCAGCTGCATAACTTTGGGCCAATCGCCAGGAGGCGGTGAGTTCTAGTCCTGACTTGGGCAAGAAAGCCAGCTGCATAACTTCGGGCCAATCGCCAGGAGGTGGCGAGTTCTAGTCCTGACTTGGGCATGAAAGCCAGCTGCGTAACTTTGGGCCAATTGCCAGGAGGTGGTGAGTTCTAGTCCTGACTTAGGCACGAAAGCCGGCTGGGTGACTTTGGAGAGTTTGGGGTAGTGATTAAGGTGCTAGCCTAGAAACCAGGAGTCCGTGAGTTCTAGTCCCGCCTGAGGGTATGAAAGTCGGCTGGGTGACTTTGGGCCACTCCCCCTCTTAGCCCCATCCACCTTACAGGGTTCTTATGGGGAAAATATGAGGAAGACAGAATATTAGGTATGTTTGCTGCCTTGAGCTACTTACAAAGTAATTAAGTTGGGAGATAAATCTAATAAATACAAAAATAATAATAATAATAATTAGGAACGCATCTTGAATACTTTGTTTCGTCCTGCTTGTGGCCTTGCTTGAAAGTTCCAAGTATTGTTATGCACAAATTCCTCTTTGGGGATTGTAAGAAAGATAAACACTCACCATTTCTCATTTGGTTTTTTTGGGGGGCATTTATACTTAATTTCTTTCCTTTTTTCCCTCCTCTTCCCACAGAGCTCACAATTCTACAAAGTCACCACCGAGCAATACGAGAAAGCTGTGGCGGAAGTCAAATCCCGATTCAAGTAAGACCTGTGTGTTTTTTTTAAAAAAAATCTTCTTTATCCATTGCTTGCCCATAAACACCACACCCATCATCCTGTGCCATGGAATTGTAATACAGGTTGCCAATGTGATTTTTCCCCCCCAAGAAAGCGTTTGGACCAAAATATCTAAAAGGTACGCATGTCCTAAAGAGAGACACTGATTACAGATAGTCCTCTACTTACAACAGTAAGTCATTTAGTGACCGTTTGAAGTTACATCAATGAAAAAAGGGATTTACGACCGTTTTCACACTTACAACCGTCGTTGCAACATTCCCCATGATCACATGAACAAAATTCAGACACTTGGCAACTGACTCACATTTATGACAGTCGCAGCATCCCAGGGGTCATGCGATCTCCTTTTGTGACCTTCTGACAAGCAAAGTCACGGGGGAAGCTGGATTCACTTAACAACCGGGTGACTAGCTTGACTGCAGTGATTCACTTAAGGACTGTGGCAGGGAAGGTCGTAAAATGGGGCCAAAGCACACCTAACAACTGTCTTGCTTAGCAACACAAACATTGGGCTCCATTTTAGCCGTAAGCCGAGGACTCCCTCGTATTATGATATGGTTAAATGGTAGACTAAATGCAGGATGTGATTTTTTTTCTGACGTCCTCAAAAAAATGTCCATCAGGAAAAAGGGCTTCCGATTATTGGAGTGAAATTAAAGGCCATGTTGCTTTTTTTAGGCTATGCTGCCAAAAAACGAATGTTTTTAAAGTTGTCCTTTCGAAGTTCAGCCTTCTTCGGCATTTAAATTAGGGGTAGGCAACCTTGGCTCTTTTATGACTCGTGGACTTCAACTCCCAGAATTCCTGAGCCAGCCATGCTGAGGGGGAAAGAGAAAGGTTTCCAAGCTGAGCCATGCTGGCTCAGGAATTCTGGGAGTTGAAGTCCACAAATCATGAAGGGGCCATAGTTCCCTCATGCTGGCTCAGGAATTCTGGGAGTTGAAGTCCAGGAGTCATGAGGGGGTCATAGTTCCTCCCTGCTGGCTCAGGAATTCTGGGAGTTGAAGTCCACAAGCCATAAAAGAGCCAAGGTTGCCTACCCCTGATTCAAATGAAGCCCATTTTTTCTTTGAGTGCAGCTTGCTGTGTAAATGGCTTGGGGTGGGTGATTAAAGAAAAGCGCTCCCTCCATTGATATCTCTTCTGATGTCTCGTGTCCCGGTTTAATTGAATGTGAGGACGAAAGTCAGGCTTGCGAGGGGTAGTACCTTAAAGATTGAGCTTGCTTAATTGCCTGTAAAAAAAAATAGAGAGAGAAATTAAATAAGGTGGAACGGCTAAATTTATCATTTCGTTCGACACGTAAAGTGAACGCGCGGCGTGTCAGCGTGATTTCAAGTTGGGAGTGTGAGATTAATGGAGCTAATTGTGGCATTGTTGCAAAGCAGCTCCACTTAATAAGGGCAAATATGCCTGGGATTTTTCAGTAAGTTTCCACTCAAGAATTCACTTTCTGCATCAGCTTATAAAAGGCGAGTTTCACGCTGTCACGCTTACCACAGGGATCCTGTGAAGGTGATCGTATGAATGCAGGACATGAGGTTCAGCCTAGTGCAGGGGTAGGCAACCTCGGCTCTTTTATGACTCGTGGACTTCAACTCCCAGAATTCCTGAGCCAGCATGGGGGAACTATGGCCCCCTCATGACTCGTGGACTTCAACTCCCAGAATTCCTGAGCCAGCATGGGGGAACTGAGGCCCCTTCATGACTCGTGGACTTCAACTCCCAGAATTCCTGAGCTAGCATGGGGGAACTGTGGCCCCTTCATGACTTGTGGACTTCAACTCCCAAATTCCTGAGCCAGCATGGAGGAACTATGGCCCCCTCATGACTCGTGGACTTCAACTCCCAGAATTCCTGAGCCAGCATGGGGGAACTGTGGCCCCTCCATGACTTGTGGACTTCAACTCCCAAATTCCTGAGCCAGCATGGGGGAACTATGGCCCCCTCATGACTCGTGGACTTCAACTCCCAGAATTCCTGAGCCGGCATGGCTCAGCTTGGAAACCTCTCTCTTTCCCCTCAGCATGGCTGGCTCAGGAATTCTGGGAGTTGAAGTCCACGAGTCATAAAAGAGCCAAGGTTGCCTACCCCTAATTTAAATGCCGAAGAAGGCTGAACTTCGAAAGGACAACTTTAAAACCATTCATTTTTTGGCAGCAAAGCCTAAAAAAAAGCAGTGAGGAGACAGTGAGTTTTAGTCCCACCTTAGGCATGAAAGCCCAGTAATTTTGAACCAATCATCAGGAGATGGTGAGTTCTAGTTCTGACTTAGGCATAAAAGCCGGCTGGATGACTTTGGGCTAGTCACCCCAGAGATGGTGAGTTCTAGTACTGCCTTCGGCATGAAAACTGACAGGGTGACTTTAGACCAGTCATCAGGAGACTATGAATTCTAGTCACACCTGGACTATGAATTCTAGTCCAGCTGGGTGGAATCACCAGGAGACGGTGAGTTATAGTCCTGCCATGGCTATGAAAGCCAGCTGGGCCAATCACCAGGAGACGGTGAATTCTAGTCCCGCCTTAGGTATGAAAGCCAGCTGGGTGACTTTGGGCCAGTCACCAGGAGACGGTGAATTCTAGTCCTGCCTTAGGCATTAAAGCCGACTGGGTGACTTTGAGGCAGTCCTTCTCTCTCATCCCAACTCACCTCACAGGGTTGTTGTCCTGGGGATAACAAGAGGCCAAAGAGTATTTTGGATGTTCACCACTTTGAATCACTTATGAAGTAGTAAAGACGGGATAAAAATCTAATAATAAATAAATGGACAGAGCCTTGTGTATTTCTACCAGCAAGTCCACAAGGTAGGCAGGAGATATCTTAAACAGCAGGAACTTTTCGGGCACCTCCAAAAATATCCGTGCAATGGATTGTTCTGGAAGGTTCTCTGCCTGGAGCTGACCCCGTAACGCTCGTTTGTACGAAGTGGGGGGAAAAAAAGAAATCTGCAAAGCGGCACAAAAATGGCGCACGACCACATGCTCCCTTAAAATGTCAGATCTAGGAATATGCAAATCGCACCCTGAAGGCCAGCAAAACATTAAAGAAGATCAGAATCCAATTCTTTTAACACAATGACCAAGAAAAAAAACAACAGTTCCCTCTTGGGCGAAACAGTAGCAACACCCTGAGTCTCCGGCTAAGGTTCTTTGTAAAGGCGTAGTAGCCTTTTCCCCCTTTCACCTAGGAGCAAAGTTTTTCCAGCAGGTCTTAAGACAAGAACAAAATCACCCCGGACCTCTGATCTTTGTGTATTTCAAACGCTGTAACCGACATCAGTACTTACAGATAATTCTTGATTTAACGCCATTTGGTTACCCCCACCAGCACTGACAGGGCAAGCCACTGGTTATATAAACCAGGAGTAAACCCCTTTCCCTTCGAGCACTGATGATGTTACCTAGTTGGGTCATGAAACATTTACAAGAAAACTACCAAACTTAGAGAGAACCAGGGACTCCACAATTCTTCTCCTTCTCTTCCTCCTCTTTCCCCTTCATTCTTTCTCTTTCTTCCTCTTCCCCCTCTTCTTAAACCTCACTCCCTTCTAGCATTGATGAGGTTACCTAGTTGGGTCATGAAACATCTGCAAGAAAACAACCCAGCTCAGAGAGCACCGTGGAGATCACAGTCCTCCTCCTCCTCCACAACCCCTCCTCCTACCACTGATGTTACCAAATTGGGTCATGAAACATCTGCAAGAAAACCACCAAACTCAGAGAGCACCATGGAGATCACAATCCTCCTCCTCCTCCTCCACTCCTCCTCCTCCTCCTTCCTCACCAGAAACCCTCACTCCCTTCTAGCACCGATGATGTTACCAAGTTGGGTCACGAAACGTCTGCAAGAAAACCACCAAGCTCAGAGAGCACCAAGGACCCCACAGTTCTCCTCCTCCTCGTCCTCCTCCTCCTCCTCCTCCTCCTCCTCTATTTATTAACTATCTCAAATTTATCTGCCATCTGACAATTGCCACCAGACATTGTCTTCGCAACAAAGATGGTTAGGGGACTGGAGGCTAAAACTTACAAAGGACAGTTGCTGGAATTGGATATGTTTGGTTTAATGAAAAGAAGGACTAGGGGTGATAAGAAAGCAGTCTTCCAATATTTGAGGGGCTGCCCCAAAGAAGAGGGAGTCAAGCTATTCCCCAAAGCGCCTGAAGGCAGGACAAGAAGCAAGGGATGGAAACTCATCAAGGAGAGAAGCAACCTAGAACTAAGGAGAAATTTCTTAAGAGTGGGAACAATTAACCAGTGGAACAACCTGCCTCCAGAAGTTGTAAATGTTCCATCACTGGAGATTTTTAAGAAGAGACTGGACAGCTATTTGTCTGAAATGGTATAGGGTTTCCTGCCTGAGCAGGGGGTTGGACTAGATGACCTCCAAGCTCCCTTCCAACTGTGATTATGCGATGCTTACCTGATGCTCTCATTGTGCTGATCGCAGCAAGGCCCAAATTTTAATATTCCAAAATGGAAGATTTCTTTCACTTTAAAAAAAACAACAACTAAAAACTAGAGATTTTTCTGGGGGCCTTGGATCCCATTGATTGTCAAATGTTTTATCTCTCTTTAAGACACTAACTCGCATTGATCTGACGGTAAAACGATCAGGCTGCGCGACTTCCTTCAATACCCAAATTGCATTAAAACCGCATTAGCTGGCCCGCCTGCCTTTTCTCCGAGGCGGGCGTTGTGTTCTCCACCGTGGCATTGTAACCTGACATGATTACGTTAGGCGGGAATGTCTCATGGCTAATGAAAAGTTTACATAATAAAGCAGAAAGGGGGAAAGAGAAGCGAGACTTTGGAATTACAGGAAAAGGGTTGGCTCTGGTGGAAAAGGATTTCAGCTTTGATTGAATAATTCTATTAGGGCCCTCTCTGGGACTCTGCCTTTCGTTCTTCACAGCCCAGGGGTAGAAACCTGGCAGCTTGGAGGATCACATTGCCTGCCCTGATGCTTAAAAGCAAAGCCCATTATTATCATTTCTGTAAGAGATTCAGCCAACCCCGTTCCCGGAAATAATCAGCTATGTTGCACAACTGTTGCCTGATCTTGGGGCAAATGCACATGTGTTCCTGATGGGAGCTGTCTATTTATTGATTTGTATATTTTATGTATTAGATTTTTATCCTGCCTTTATTTCTATAGAATGGAATGGAATGGAATGGAATGGAATGGAATAGAATAGAATATGAATGGAATGCAAATAGAAATAGAATAGAATAGAATAGAATAGAATAGAATAGAATAGAATAGAATAGAATAGAATAGAATAGAATAGAATAGAATAATAAAAATAAGAAATAGAATAAGAGTACAGGAATAGAATAGAATAGAATAGAATAGATTAGAATAGATTAGAATAGATTAGAATAATAAAAATAAGAAATAGAATAAGAAATAGAATAAGAGTACAGGAATAGAATAGAATGGAATAGAATAGAATAGAATAGAATAACAGAATAGAATAGAATAGAATAGAATAGAATAGAATAGAATAGAATAGAATAGAATAGAATAATAAAAATAAGAAATAGAATAAGAAATAGAATAAGAGTACAGGAATAGAATGGAATGGAATGGAATAGAATGGAATAGAATAGAATAGAATAGAATAGAATAGAATAGAATAGAATAGAATAGAATAGAATAGAATAGAATAGAATAAGAAAATTTGGAATGGAATAGAATAGAACAGAATATAGAATGGAATAGAATGCAGAAAGGAATAGAATAGAATAGAATAGAATAGAATAGAATAGAATAGAATAACAGAGTTGGAAGGGACCTTGGAGGTCATCTAGTCCAACCCCCTGCTCAGGCAGGAAACCCTATACTATTCCAGACAGATGGCTCTCCAATCTCTCCTTAAAAACTTCCAGTGTTGGAGCACTCACAACCTCTGGAGGCAAGTCGTCCCACTGATTAATTGTCGGGAAATTGTCAGGAAATCCACGAGCCACAAAAGGCCCACGTTTCCCCAACCCCGGCATCCAACCCATGGAACCTTTGACTTCACAGACCGGTGATGCTTAAAAAAAGTTGGAGGAGGACCTGCCAGCTATCCTTTTAAAGTTCTCCCAGATCTCCGTCTCTAGCAAACCGTACCAAACTTTCGGCCCTTCCGTTTGGAGAAGGACGCCGTCCGCCTCCTGAAAGTTGTGTAGCTCCCCTCTCTCAGGTTGTGGTTGAGGTTAAAAATTTACAAAGCCTAACTCTGCCTTACGCGTATTTGCCCGCTCCACCCATTGGTAGCTACGGCCGGCCGGCGAGGGCTCCGTTCATTATCTCTCTTTCTTCCGCCTCTTCTCGGAGGCCTTTCGGATTGGCCGCGAGTTGTAAGCTCTTTGAACCTGCATCGCTTTATAACTGACAGCTTCACTTTTCCCTACAGCAGCCGGCTACTTTTTCTGTCTGCCTTTGATCAATACAATCCATTAGGAATGTGGAGTAGCCAAGGCAGCGATATGAAATATTAATTAAGCACATTTTAGTTAGACAAATGTGTGCTTGGAAAGCAGCACAAAATGGGGTGTGTGTGTGTGTGCTAGAGTCAGTCTCTCTCTCTCTCTGTGTGTGTGTGTGTGTAGCTGCATCTGTATTAAAAAGCAAAGATTTCAATACATATTTGATCTTTCTTTCTTTCTTCTGATTTTATTAGTGTTTTAATCCTGCCTTTATTACTTTAGAAGCAACTCAAGGCAGCAAATGTCCATAATGCCCTAATAAGCAGGCATATACATAGAATGAAGGCTACTGCTAAGCTTGTAAGCCGCCCTGAGTCTTCGGAGAAGGGCGGGATATAAATGGAATTAAAATAAAATAAATAAATAAATAAATAATACTCCCTTTATCCTCTTTCTCCCCCCCTCTCAACAACAACCCTGTGAGGTGGGCTGGGCTGAGAGACAAGAAGGAGGGAGGGGCCCAAAGTCACCCAGACACGTTTCGTGGGACTAGAACTCACCGTCTCCTGGTGATTGGTTCAAAGTCACCCAGCCGGCTTTCGTTCCTAAGAGCGTGACTAGAACTGGTTTCTAAGCCAGCACCTTAACCACTACGGTATGCCACTGTGGCTCTTAATGTATATGAAATCATTCTGGTCCTTTCCTTATTCTTTGTAAAAGTTAAAACCCAGTCATCCTAAGAGCCAGTTTCGTCTGGTAGTTAAATCAACCGGTTAGCAACAGACTGCAAACCCCACACTCCCTTCTAGCACTGATGATGTCACCTAGTTGGGTCCTGAAACGTCTGCAAGGAAACAACCAAACTCAAAAGAGTCCCAAGGAGCCGCATTTCAAGCTAATCCAGCACCTTGGTATAAGCCCTACATTTAGAATAGCTGGAAGGGACCTTGGAGGTCTTCTAGTCCAGCCCCCTGCTCAAGCAGGAGAACCTATACCATCTCAGACAGGTGACTGTCCAGTCTCTTCTTAAGAACCTCCAGTGATGGGGCGCTCATGATTTCTGGTGGGAAGCTGTCCTACTGGTTAATTGTCCTCACTGTCAGGAAGTTTCTCCTTAGTTTCAGGTTGCTTCTCTCCTTGACGAGTTTCCATCCGTTGCTTCTTGTCCTGCCTTCGGGTGCTTTGGAGAATAGCTTGACTGCCTCTTCTTTGTGGCAGCCCCTGAGATGTTGAAAGACTGCCATCATGTCCCCCCTCATCCTTCTCTTCCTTAAACTAGACATACCCAATTCCAGCCACCGTTCCTTGTATGTTTGAGCCTCCAGTCCCCTGATCATCTTTGTTGCTCTTCTCTGCACTCTTTCTAGAGTCTCAACATCTGTTCCCCATTCCCTGCAGGTAGAAACCTAGCAGCTGAGGAGTTACACAGGTGTAGTGAAGAAGGAGAGTGCAAAACTTGGGTTGAAACTAAACATTAAGAAAACCAAGATCATGGCATCCGGCCCTCTCAATTCCTGGCAAATAGATGGGGAAGAAATGAAGGGAGTGACAGATTTTATTTTCCTGGGCTCCAAGATCACTGCAGATGGGGATTGTAGCCAAGAAATTAAAAGACGCTTGCTCCTCGGGAGGAAAGCCATGTCAAATCTAGACAGCACACTAAAAAGCAGAGACATCACCCTGTCAACAAAAGTGCGTATAGTCAAGGCTACGGTCTTCCCAGTTGCAATGTATGGCAGTGAAAGCTGGACCATAAGAAAGGCTGAGCGCCAAAGAATTGAAGCCTTTGAACTCTGGTGCTGGAGAAGACTCCTGAGAGTCCCTTGGACTGCAAGGGGATCAAACCGGTCAGTCCTAGAGGAGATCATCCCTGACTGCTCTTCGGAAGGCCAGATCCTGAAGCTAAAACTCAAATACTTTGGCCACCTAATGAGAAGGAAGGACTCACTGGAGAAGAGCCTCATGCTGGGAAAGGTTGAGGGCAAGAGAAGAAGGGGACGACAGAGAAGGAGGTGGCTAGATGGAGTCACCGAAGCGGTAGGCGTGAGCTTAAATGGACTCCAGAAGATGGTAGAGGACAGGAAGGCCTGGAGGAACATTGTCCATAGGATCGCAATGGGTCGGACACGACTTCGCAACTAACAACAACAACAAGTGTTCTTTTGGAGATGTCAATTTTGGCCCCCTCTGCCTTGTGGCAACCCCTCAGATACTGGAACACTGCTATCATGTCTCCCCTACCACTTCTTTTCTTTAGACTGGCCAGACCCATGCCAGAGACATTTTCTTCCTGCCTAGACAATGTAAACTCACCCCCCCCACACCCTTGAATGGAGAAACTGAAACGTAACCAGTAGCACATTTCTTCAAGGTGTGACAGCCGGTAAGAATCCCTGGCTTTTCTTCTCTTCTCTTCATAAATTATTGCTCCCTGCCCTGAATTATTGAAATCTTTGAGGAAGACCATACCTTGCCCCAAACGGGCTTGAGCGAGCCATTATGTGGACCTCAGGCTCTTTGGCCGCTGACCCCCCCCCCCAGTGGATGGATGGCCTTGACAGGCCAGTCCAGAAGACTGAAAAAGATCAGAGGCTTCTTCTGGTTGAGGAAACGAGCGGTTATGGGGCCCTGGTGCCTAATACCCACTAAAATATTCATCATCCATTTGCTTAATTCTCTCCTGAAGGCATCTAACCTGGCGGACGTCAACATACTTTGGGACCATGAGCTCAGAGCATTGATTTACATGTTGCATAAAGGAGGAGGCCTGAAATCAATCAGCTTCACGAGGCAACTTGAAGCCGCCATGTTGAGATGTGTGGCTGATGTCATTCCTCTCTCTCTCTCTCTCTTCCGTCCACTGCCTGTCATTGTGTGGCAGCTGCCACAAAATGGCCAACACAGCGCTAGGCTGCATTAACAGCGGGATAGAATCAAGATCACGTGAAGTGAGTTGCCTCTGGAGCTGCGGACGGCCCCTGACCTTCGGTCCTTCCGCTGTGACCTGAAGACCTGGTTGTTCCAACAAGCGGGCCTGGACTGACTACGTTTTTTTAATTAGGCTTTTTACTGGGTTAAATTGTCTCATAATTTTGCATTTGTTGTTTAATTCTCTTTTAAATTTTTTACTCTTATGTTTTTTAATTTTTATTGTTGTGAGCCGCCCTGAGTCCTCAGGGAGAAGGGCGGCATATAAATTTAATAAAATCAAAATCAAATCAAATCAAGTGTTGATGCCACTTTACCAGGCCTTGGTAAGGCCACCCTTGGAATCCTGCATCCAGTTTTGGTCACCAAGATGTTAAAAAAGATGCTGAGACTCTGGAAAGAGTGCAGAGAAGAGCAACAAAGAGGATCAGGGGACTGGAGGCTAAAACATATGAAGAACGGTTGCAGGAATTGGGCATGTCTAGTTTAATGAAGAGAAGGACGAGAGGGGACATGATAGCAGTCTTCCAGTATCTCAGGGGCTGCCCCAAAGAAGAGGGAGTCAAGCTGTTCTCCAAAGCCCCTGAAGGCAGGACAAGAAGCAACGGATGGAAACTAACCAAGGAGAGAAGCAACCTAGAACTAAGGAGAAACTTCCTGACGGTCAGAACAATTAACCAGTGGAACAACCTGCCTCCAGAAGCTGTGGGTGCTCCATCATTGGAGTTTTTCAAGAAGACCCTGGACAGCCATTTGTCTCTCCAAAATGGGATAAAATCTTTTGCTTGAGCAGAGGGTTGGACTAGAGGACCTCCGAGGTCCCTCCCAATTCCGTCATCCTGTTACCCTTGTTGTTTCTGTAACTGGACGGGCCCTTTCGGGAAGTAGATTTCAGAAGGTGCCTGTTGAGCAGAACGTCTGCCGAACGCTGGAGGCGAATAGAGCCGGCTTCCTCATTGTGTTAGAAGAACTTGGTAGACAGTGGCGACTCATTTTCCCACACAGCCGGTACGGTTACATTTGTACAA
Organism: Vipera ursinii; assembly: GCF_947247035.1. NCBI lineage: Eukaryota > Metazoa > Chordata > Lepidosauria > Squamata > Viperidae > Vipera > Vipera ursinii. The sequence goes on along the minus strand of NC_139515.1, from coordinate 86,737,937 downwards.
AGTGTTCTGTGCTCCAGGCAAGCTTGGATCCATGTGGGACCTTCTGCCAACATAGTTAAACACCGGAGCAGGAAAAGATAATCAGCATCGGGCTGACAAGGCTTGAAGGAAGGGATGTAAGACAGGATAGCCAGGATCGTCTGCAAAGATCTTAGGGACATGCTTGAAAGAGGCGCGGGGGGTGGTGGGGCGGGCTGATTCCCCATCCATTTCTTTGCATATTGTTGGGGGGCAAATTAGCATACGTTCTCCTGCAACATTATCTTTCTCTTCCCGCTTTTCGAGCGAGGGTTTATTTTCAGTGGAACGTAACTGATGTTCTTCCTGGTGGCCATTACCATGCAGCAGGCCGGGACGGGCTGCAGACCCATCCTTGAACCAGTGGAACAGCTTGCCACCAGAGGTCGTGGGCGCTCCAACACCGGACGTTTTTAAGAAGAGATTGGTCAGCAATTTGTCCGAAATAATAATAATAATAATAATAATAATAATAATAATAATAATAATAATAATAATAATGATGATGACAATGATGATGATGATGTTGTTGTTAGTTGCGAAGTCGTGTCCGGCCCATCGCGACCCCATGGACAATGTTCCTCCAGGCCTTCCTGTCCTCTACCATCTTCTGGAGTCCATCTAGGTTCACGCCTACCGCTTCAGTGACTCCATCCAGCCACCTCCTTCTCTGTCGTCCCCTTCTTCTCTTGCCCTCAACCTTTCCCAGCATGAGGCTCTTCTCCAGTGAGTCCTTCCTTCTCATTAGGTGGCCAAAGTATTTGAGTTTTAGCTTCAGGATCTGGCCTTCTAAAGAGCAGTCAGGGTTGATCTCCTCTAGGACTGACCGGTTTGATCGCCTTGCAGTCCAAGGAACTCGCAGGAGTCTTCTCCAGCACCAGAGTTCAAAGGCTTCAATTCTTTGGCGCTCAGCCTTTCTTATGGTCCAGCTTTCACTGCCATACATTGCAACTGGGAAGACCATAGCCTTGACTATACGCACTTTTGTTGACAGGGTGATGTCTCTGCTTTTTAGTGTGCTGTCTAGATTTGCCATGGCTTTCCTCCCAAGGAGCAAGCGTCTTTTAATTTCTTGGCTACAGTCCCCATCTGCAGTGATCTTGGAGCCCAGGAAAATAGGGGTATTTTTTCCTGGAGAGACCAGAAGTAAATTCAGGGGGGTTTTGGCAGAAAATATTGCAATTTGCAGTTGATGGGATGCTGCAGATGGCTGTCAGTGCAGCCCAGTTGCCAAGCACCCAAGATGCGGTCATGTCACCGCGGGAGAATGGATGTCAGAATTTGGAATCCGGGTCGTATCATAGCATTTTCTGGGCCCCTTTGTTGATTTCAAAGGGTCATTAGGCGACCCGTCGTATGGCGAGGACTAGGTGTATAGGGGAAGGCACGTCTGGAGATCTTCTTTTTTTTTTTTTTTTTTTTATTGAAAAGTTTTAAAATACAATTTTCCTTTGAAAGACCCCCCTTCCCCCTCCCTCCTCCCCTCCCTACCTCCCCCCTATCTCCCCCCCTCCCCCTCTCCCTCTTCCCTCCCACCCCTCTACTTCCCCTCCTCCCCCCCTCCCCCCCCCCCGACTTCCCAGAGCAAAATACAAGGTATATATCTAAAAAGCAATCATAAACAATCATATACTAACAATTATAAACTCTAAAATCCATCACTCTCTAGCTTATATAGAGTAAACCAATCCTTAACAATACTAAATATGTATAAAGAACTAAAATAAAAGAAAACTAGCATCATTCCCATCTATGTTCTTCCACAATTCACTATTACCTAGACATATTCTCACTTACACATCACAAGCACCTATCCCTATTAACCTCTCTAGCCAAAATAGGCTATAATAGATAGTTCTTACACAAATTATCGTATCATCCATCTCGTGGGAAAGAGGAAGTTAGGACCCTTTTGTTTATTGCTGACAAAACCCAAATGCTAACCCCCCCTTTTGTTTCCCCAGTTCAAAAGGCTTCTCCTTTCCTTTGAAATGCCTATTGCCCGTTCAATACACATCTATCCTCTTCTCTTCGGGAGATGACAGAATCCATGGGATAATGTTTGAAACATTCCATTTATGAATATGATATAGATGGATTCTGACAGTCCATTAATTCCAAATTGAACATTCTGTTACCATACATATCATCCCAAAACTCTTAAAAACACAACTACCACTTGACTATAAGTATATTGTGGAAGTTCCATAGATTTCTACTGGTCTTATTTTTTAATCTTTTTTGAGCGTTTTAAGGCAGCACGCGTCACCACGTCTGGAGATCTTCTTGATGGCTCTCCATGGTGGAATTTGTTTTGCCCTTGGTTGGTCATAAAAGTCAGAAGTCAGCCCTTGGTAGCCCACGGTTGAAATGAAGGGTCCTTGGTGCTCTCTGAGCTGGGTGGTTTTCTTGGAGACGTTTCATGACCCAACTAGGTAATGTCAGCAGTCCTAGAAGAGAGTGGGGGGGAGGAGGAGGAGGAATGATGAATTTTGGGTCCTTGGTGCTCTGTGAGCTGGATTTCTTTCTTGCAGACTTGACGGTTTGTCGGATGTTACTCTTATAGTTAATCTGTGCTCTTTTGTGTCTGGATTGCTGGCAGGGATGTGTCTTGGATTTTTGTTCCCCTCGCTGGCTGGTTGACTTGTCTCTTTTGCGCCGTCTGTGGATATCGTTTACGTCTACGTGTCTAGGGATGGCTAATTGGTCAGACTGCCCGGCTTCTAGAAATCCCCTAGAGTTTTTGGACTTGACTTGGTCTCTAGGAGGGCCACAGTTTCCCCGCTGAAACTACGGTTAGGCCTGTCCACGTGTGGTGAAATTTAAAAGCGTTTTCATCCTGTCTTCTGACTGCTAAGCTTGGTGTTCAGGGATGCGTTCTGCCGGTCTTCTGCCTGTTTGTCCTACATAGTGGCGGTTCCAGTCATGACACTGTATGTCAGGGGTCCCCAACAACCCCCCCCTCCGGTCCGTGGACCGGTACCAGGGCCGCAGCATGCCAGCAACCGGTCCACACAAACAAGCAAAGCCCCATCCGTGAGATGCAGGCAGCACACAAAAACCACACATGCTCTCCGGTCCACGGAAAAACCTCTCTCCACGGAACCCGTCCCTGGTGCCCAAAAAGTTGGGGACCTTTGCTGTATGTTGTAGAATGAGACGCCTGTTTGGTTTTGGGGTTGTTTTTTTTTTTCTTCTGGGTCTTGCATCGTCTTCCCAGAGGCGCTCCTGTGGATAGGTGAAAACGCTGTCGGGCCAACTCAAAATACGAAAATCTTTACGGTTGTGTACCTGCCCTTTAAGGGACGCGGTGGCTCAGTGGGTTAGGACACTGAGTTTGTCGATCGGAAGGTCGGCAGTTTGGCGGGTCGAATCCCGAGTGCCGCGTAACAGAGTGAGCGCCTGTTACTCGTCCCAGCTTCTGCCCACCTAGCAGTTTGAAAGCACGTAAAAATGCAAGTAGAAAAATAGGGACCACTCCGGTGGGAAGGTAACAGCGTTCCGTGCGCCTTTGGCGTCCAGTCATGCCGGCCACATGACCACAGAGACGTCCTCGGACAAGCGCCGGCTCCTCGGCTTTGAAACGGAGATGAGCACCGGCCCCTAGAGTCGGAAACGACTAGCACGCATGTGCGGGGGAACCTTTACCTTTACCTTTACCTGCCCTTTAGATCTCAATGGCAAAGAGTCAAACTGGGGGCGGGTGGAGGGCCCTGAAAAACGATGGGCGGGCTCATTGAGGGCACATCTTGCTTCCAACTGCTGGGTGGTCTCACGCCCGCCGGCTCGGAGACCCTCCTGGCTCCCAGCATCTCTTCCAAGCTTTAGAGGCCTCTGCTTTTGACGGCTGAAGAGGCCTTGTCGGGAATTTGCATTAGTGCAAGTCGCCCCTTGCTCAATTATGTTTTGGCAACAAGGTGGGAGGCTAAAAGCTGCAGTCAATCCTGTGGATCTCGTTTTTTGGCGAATTAATGAGGTCGGCAAGCATCTGTTCCCCCCCACCCCCTCCCCTTTCATAACCAGAGCTGCTTTGCAGATTTCTTTCAAAACGCCTCTCACTTTGCATTAAAAGGAATGCAGGCTTGCAAGGTGGGTGGATGCAGCTGCTAGAGCCAGATTGGTCTAGGGCAGGGGTCTCCAAACGTGGCCCTTTGATGACGTGTGGACTTCAACTCCCAGAATTCCTCAGCCAGCATGGACCATGTAAGCCGGGGGGGGGGGTCTTCAAACGTGGCCCTTTAATGACTTGTGGGCTTCAACTCCCAGAATTCCTCAGCCAGCATGGACCATATAAGCCAGGGATCTTCAAACGTAGCCCTTTTATGACTTGTGGGCTTCAACTCCCAGAATTGCTCAGCCAGCATGCCTGGCTGAGGAATTCTGGGAGTTGAAGTTCACAAGTCATAAAAGGGCCAAGTTTGAAGACCCCTGGTCTAGTGGTTTAAGGTACCAGGCTAGAAACCAGGGGATAATGACTTCTAGTCCTACCTTAGGCATGATAGCTGACTGGGTGACTTTGGGCCAGTCCCCTCCCTCTCAGCCTATCCGTCCACCTGATAGACAGCAGTGAGTAGACACAACAGTGAGAAGACACGTGTGTTGGTTCCTGGAAGCAAAATGTGACTGTCCCATCTCTCTGCCTTAGAAATCCTGAGTGACTCGTCGATGGGAAAGTTCTCTGTCAGGTGGATGGATGGGTGAGTGGGTAGATGGATGGATATGATGGAAGGATAAAATGGATGGATGAGTAAATGGATAAAATGGGTGGATGGATGCATGGTTGGGTGGATGGATGGATAGATGGGTGGAAGGAAAGATAGGTGGGTGGAAGGAAAAAAGGAAGGGATGGATGGATGGAGTGAATGGGTGGGTGGGTGGGTGGAAGGAAAGATATATGGAAGGATGGATGGAGTGAATGGGTGGGTGGGTGGATGGATGGGTGGAAGGAAAAATGGAAGGAGAAAAGAAAGGGATGGATGGAATGGATGGGGGGAGGTGTATGGATGGATGGATAATGGTGGATGGATGGATAGAGTGAATGGACGGATTGATGGACGGACGGACAGGCAGACAGAGCTGCCAGCCAACCAGCAGAATTTAATAATTTTAATAATTTAATAATTTTATTTATATACCGCCCTTCTCCCAAAGACTCAGGGCGGTGAACAGGGCAAATGTATAAAAATACAAAAATACAAAAGTTAAAAGGAATTAAACATAATGCCCAAGCTAAAAACAGTAAATACTAATATTAAGAACAATAAAAACCCAACCCATCCCCCATCAGGCCAAGCCGGCTTGTTCAAATAAATAAACATTAGGACCCGTAACATGGTCTTCTTGATCCCTGTTCTTGTCATTGGAACTGATTTTTTTTTCTTTCTCATTTGTTGAAAGCACAAGGCTGTTAGGTACCAGAAATGCCAGTTTTAGTAAGCGGTTGGCTTAATGTGCACGTTAAACAGATAATTTTAAATATTTCATGGCGGTTTTAAATTTTCCATTCAGACCCTCTGTTGACAAAATTGCCATGTACGTTGGAGCGCATGGTGTGTGTGTGTGTTTTGGCACAGGCCTCTACAAATCCCAACACAAGACAGGCGTACAAAAAACGATGGCCGTGTAAATACAAAGGAAACCAATACTATGTCCTGGGGGGTGGGGGAAACGGGGACAACGACAACGAGTCACAGAATGGATTGCACACAGAAATGGCGCTCTGAGCTTGGTGGTTTCCTTGCAGACGTTTCATGACCCAACTAGGGAACATCATCAGGGCTAGAAGGGGGGGGAGGGTTGTGGAGAAGAGGAGGAGGAGGAGGAGAGGACTGCTGCAGACAGCCATAAATGTCCCTCCCCAACTTTTCCACTTAATGCTTGGTTGTTCAAATCCCAAGCCAAAGCACCCGAAGGCAGGACAAGAAACAACAGTTGGAAGCTCATCCAAGAAAGAAGCAACCTGGAATTAAGGAGAAACGTCCTGACAGTGAGGACCATTAACCAGTGGAACGGCTTGCCACCAGAAGTCGTAGGCGCTTCATCATTGGAGGTTTTTAAAGAAGAGACGGGACTGGACACTTGTCTGAAATGGTATTGGGTCTCCTGCTTGTGCAGAGGGTTGGACTAGAAGACCTCCAAGGTCCCTTCCCGCTCTAGGTTGATTCTGATTCTTCCCACCCCTCCACCGGCGTGTCTCCATTTTTAAATCATTCCTGCAAACTTTGATTAAACTCCTCTTTTCCACCTTGTAAGCATCCTTTACATTTTTGTCCTTTGTTGTTTTTTTTTACTCCTCCGGGGATCAATAACGCCTTTCAGGTCTCCCAGAGCCGGCGATGCAACCCGGTGAAGTTGGCCCGAGTTAATATGCGCGCGCCCGCACGCTAACAATATGTTTTGCCTTATCGCAACGGATGGGATCGATGATCCGTCGAGCGCGGGAATCGCCCGTCCATCAGGGGCTGCGATGTCTGATGCTTGGCTGGAAACGAATCCCCGTGTAACGATTCTGTAATGCAGCCTGTCAGTTGTCCAGAGCTCGGAGCTCGGCAGAGGCTTGCCAGACCTTCTCCGGCTGGGAAAAGAGCTCAGATTACTGGAACATAACTAACGCCGTCTCTAATTGCGGTCTTGCAAAGGTGCGTTCTCAAACTGCGCCAGGATCGCGGCAATGGAAGGAAGGTGTGCACGCACGATTCAACAGATAACACCCACCGTTCAAAAGAGACAATCAAAAGGCCAAAAGGCAAAGAAAAAGACCTAAAAAAAAATTTCTCCCGGCCAGCAGTCAGCAACGCCCAGATGAGAGAAAGTAACACTAAACCAACAATCAGGAAGTAAATAACACCCAAATCAAGGGACTACCAACTCGGATAAACAATCCAACAGTAAACAGCAGCCTAATCAAAGGCTCATCTCTAACACTCCCACTGATAGGGCCAGCCACTAGTATATTAACAGAGAGCGAACCCCCCTCCCTTCTAGCACTGATGATGTTCCCTAGTTGGCTCATGAAACGTCTGCAAGGAAACCAGCTCAGAGAGGACCAAGGACCCCACAGTAGTCCTCCTCCTCCTCTCTTCAAACCCCCTCCCTTCTAGCACTGATGATTTTAGAATAGAATAGAATAGAATAGAATAAGGATGAAGAAATTAGAACAGAATAGAATAGAGTAGAATAGAATAGAATAGAATAGAATAGAATAGAATAGAATAGAATAGAATAGAATAGAATAGAATAGAATAGAATAGAATAAGGATGAAGAAATTAGAACAGAATAGAATAGAATAGAATAGAATAGAATAGAATAGAATAAGGATGAAGAAATTAGAACAGAATAGAATAGAATAGAATAGAATAGAATAGAATAGAATAGAATAGAATAGAACAGAACATATGGAGCGGAGTGAAGTGGAGTAGAGTAGAGTAGAGTAGAATAGAATAGAATAGAATAGAAAATATGGAAAGGAATAGAACGGAATGGAATGGAGTAGAGTAGAGTAGAGTAGAGTAGAAAAAAGAATAGAAGAGAATAACATTAGAATAGAACAGAACAGAATAGAATAGAATAGGGAATAGAATAGAACAGAACAGAACAGAATGGAATGGAATAGAATAGAATGGAATGGAATGGAATAGAAAAGAAAATATGGAATAGAATAGAATATATGGAATGGCATATAAAATGTGATATATAACAGAATAGAATAGAACAGAACAGAACAGAATAGAAAATAGAATAGAACAGAACAGAATAGAATAGAATAGAATAGAATAGAATAGAATAGAATAGAATAGAATAGAATATAGAATGGAATGGAATGGAATGGAATAGAAAAGAAAAGAAAATATGGAATAGAATAGAATATATGGAATGGCATATAAAATGTGATATATAACAGAATAGAATAGAACAGAACAGAATAGAATAGAATAATGCTGGAAGGGGCCTTGGAGGTCTTCCAGTAAAAGTTTTTTTAAGCTCCATGGGCAGGAATAATTTGCATTTGCCTGCCAAAGACGAATTGAAGGAGAGAGGAAAAAAGCTAAATAGCATCAGCAGAAGAAAAACGTATGTTCGGTGCTTAAAAAATAAGAAAAAAATCAGACCGAGGGGGGAGAAAAAAGGACCCAAAGCAGCCACATCTCCTTTTTCCAGCTGAAGGGCCCGGAGGGCAACCATATATAAACTAAATAAATAATAAAACTCTCTTACAAAATTCTTCTGCCGACTGAACTGTTTAACTCCAGGGAGAAAAGGGTTATGTCTGCATTGTCTTTAACCTTCTCTAGTAAAGCCAGACCAGGATTTTCAGACATTGCATCCCAGCCAACCCAATTAAAATTGCATTTGCAACGTTGGAGTCTATTATTATTATTATTATTATTATTATTATTATTATTATTATTATTATTATTATTATTATTATTATTATTATTATTATTAATATTTAAATAGTCTGCTCACCAAGGATTTTGAAAAGTTGATGGCTCAGAAGAGGCACGGGTTCAAACTTACCATCCTAATCTCCTGCCTACTTCTGGACAAGGTTTATCTCTTTCATCCTACTGGTAGTTTACCAACAGTTGGACCCTCCCTCCCCCATTTGTCTGAGATGCTGCTGGCCAGGGGGTTGGTCTAGAAGACCTCCAGGGTCCCCTTCCAAAGCTTGGATTCTAGGATTCTACCTGACTGAGCTCTTAAGAAGGCAGCGTTTGCCAAGCCAAGTCCTCGACTTGTACAACCGTTCATTCAGTGACCATTTCAAAAGTTACAATGGCACTTAAAAAAAAAAAGGGGGGACGCCTGCCCTGGCCAGAGATTTGGACTAGATGACCTTCAAGGGTCCCTTCAAAACCTTGGATGCTAGGATTGTCCCTGACTGAGCTCGTGCGCCCTGGAAAAATTGGAGAAGGCACCAACTGCGTGTGTTATCTGACACGCCATAATGAAAGCTGGGATATAAAACGAGCCTGGGATGATAAAAATAATTGCCACTTGCAGTTGTTAAAAGTCACTCTCCATTTTTATAGGAACCTGGACTTCATTCATTGTTGATAATGGAGGTTCCTTTGAAGATTCTTCAAAGTGCCCGCCGCGCTCTTCCAAATGCCTATTTTAAAGGAGGGGGATTCATACGATGAAGGAAGATTTATTCTTACCTCGCTGCATATTCAGATCTAGCCTGGACCAGATGCTGCAGTCCATCAGGGTTTGCAGGAACAATTAACTTTTGTGCGTGTAAGCAACAAAAGCAACCAGGATGCTTAGGAAGGCTGGAGGCTAAAACATTCGAAGCATGGTCACAAGAATCGGGGATGCCTAGTCTAAAAGAGAGAAGAAATAGGGGTGACTCGATAGCAGTCTTCCCAATATTTGAGGGGCTGCCAACAAGAAGAAGAGGGGGTCAACTCATTCTCCAAAGCCCCTGAAGGCAGAACAAGAAATTGAAAATAGTCAAGGAGAGACGCAACCTAGAACTAAGGAGAAATTTCCTGATAGTTAGAACAATTAAGCCATGGAACGACTTGCCTCCAGATGTTGTGGGTGCTCCAACATTGCAGGCTTTTAAAAAAGAGACTGGACAGCCCCTTTTCCCCCCTGGAATGCTATTGGGTCTCCTGGTCAGGTTGGGGGTCAGACTAGAAGACCTCCATGGTCCCTTCCAAATCTATTCTATGCTCTAAAATCATTTTCTTATCCTTCAAGCCTTTGCTTTTAGTGGCCTCTCTCTCTCTCTCTGTCTTTCTCTCTCTCTCTCTCTCTCTCTCTCACACACACACACACACACACACACACTTTTGGGGAGAGTTGGGGGTATCTAGAAACATGGAGGGCAAACTTTACAACTTTTTTTTTTTGGCCCCAGCTGTTCGGCGCATCCTTTCCCGTCGTTAAGTGAATCGCGCCGTTTTTGAGCGAATCTGGTCCTCCCGTTGACTTTGCTTGTCGGACGTCGGCTGGGAGAGTTAGAAATTGAACGTTCACAGGAATGCCGGTTGCCCACCCACCACCCCTTGCCCAAATTTTTAATTCTGTTAGGGTGAGGATTTTGTGATGGGCGCCGTTGCATCATCCGTCTTGTGGTTTTTTTTCCGGTGCCGTTGTACCTTCGAACGGGTCACTGAATGGATAGCCGTAAACTGAGGACTTCCTATATCTGCCGTTGGGCCAGGGCTAAGCTGGCAGTCAGCCACAACAAGGGTGAACAAGCACACATTTTTTTTTGCATTTTTTGGTTGTTGTTCTGCAGTTCAACAAGATTAAATTTTATCCAGGGGACTAGACTACACGGAGCTAAAATTCTGGCCGAGACGGTTTTCTCTCTCTCTCTCTCTCTCCTCTCTCTCTCTCTCTCTCTCTCTCTCTCTCTCTCTCTCTCTCTCTCTCTCCTCTCTCTCTCTCTCTCTCCTCTCTCTCTCTCTCCTCTCTCTCTCCTCTCTCCTCTCTCTCCTCTCTCTCTCTCCTCTCTCTCTCTCTCTCCTCTCTCTCTCTCTCTCCTCTCTCTCTCCTCTCTCTCCTCTCTCTCTCTCTCTCTCTCCTCTCTCTCCTCTCTCTCTCTCTCTCTCTCACACACACACACACGCATCCCGTCCTGTCAATTTTTTATTACCTCTCTTTTTTAAGGAAATGCTGCATAACACACTGCCAGCATGATAGACATGGGGCTCATATAACCACCCGTAACCTGGACTAATAAAATCTTTATAGCGTCTTTCGCTATCCTTGGAGCTGAGTTTTTTTTTCTCCTTCCTCTTTTTTTTTAATCTCTGACCTCCTCTGCTCTCCATCCTTAAATGAAAGAAACTTCACTCCTCCGAAAAGATCAGATGTAACACTCAAGCATCAAACGGCCTTCAGGCACACACACAACATTACATTTCGGCTTCATTATCCCAGGAGTGTCTTTTCGGTGGCGAAAGACGAAAAATTGTAGACTTTTTCTTTTTCTTCCCCACCCCCCTCCCACCCCCCTTCACCAGAGAAAGAGAGACCAAGATACTTGGTGTGTCGGCTCGGCTTTTTTTTTTTTTTTTTGATCATCATCATAGGGAAGAAAAGATTGCACAGAGTAGCCTAAAGTTTCGCCCTTAAGGACCGGATCCCCCCCCCCTGAGAAGGGGAGCGGGCCAGGCTTGGGTTCGAAGGATGCGAGATTGCTTGTGCAATCCAGAAACCGTATCCGTGCACGCTCACGGGGAAGATCCGGCTGCATCTGGGCGACGTTGCTTTTCTTCTGTTTCAAAACGCGGGCCGTCCTCGACTTAGCAGCCATTCCATTAGTGACTTTCTTATTTGCAGGTAGTCCTCAACTTAGGAAAACAACGGAGCCCCAAAATTTCTGTTGGCTAAGCGAGACATTTCTTAAGCGAGTTTTACATGCGTAAAACTGCACATTTTGTGTGTGTGTGTGTCTGTGTCTTGGTCTCTTTGCCCAGCGTGGAAGTGGTACAAGCAAGAATACAATCGGCCACTGCATTACCTTATTTTAAAGCCGCTATCTGAGTTTAATTGCAGAGTGACAGAGGAAAAAAAAATGGCCCAGTCAATGGGAATTTAATTTCTCCTCCACCCCATTACTTGTCTGATGCATTAGAAATCTTTTTTCGATCGACAGGCGCTTTATTAAAGCAAAGCGGCAAGGGCTGCAGCGTGACACATCCCGGGCATCTTCCAAGGATCTTTTTGCCACCCTGATTTTTGCAAAATGCCCCTGGAAGAACACCTGCAGAAAGGGAACGGCTGAGGGCTCAGAAGCTTTAATTGCATTTATTTAACGAGAGGAAAAGCAATACAGGCAGTCCTGGGCTTACGAGCCTGGAATTTCTGTCGCTAAACGAGACAGTTTTGCCCCATGTTACAAGCCTCTTTGCCACGGTTGTGAGGTAAATCGCCTCAGTGGTTAAGTTAGCAACGCAGACGTTAAGCGAATCCCCCCCATTGACTTTGGTTGTCAGAAGGTCGTAAAAGGGAATCACGTGACCCCGGGACATGGCGGCCGTCGTAAATATGAGCCAGTAGCCAAGTGGCCGAATTTTGATCACGGGGATGCTGCAGCGTTTGTTGGTGTGAAAAACAAGCTATAAGTCAGTGCCGTGGTAACTTCAAACAGTCACTAAATGAATTACTGTAAGTCGAGGTCTACCTTTAGTTAAGAGAGCGAAGGAGAGGTAAAAGAGTGCAGGTAAGTCCTCGACCTACGACCACAATTGAGCCCAAAATTTCTGCTGCTATACGAGATAATTGTTAGGTGAGTTTTGCCCCAGGTTCCAACCTCCCTCGCCACCGTCGTTGAGCGGATCAGTGCAGTTGTTAAGTTAGCAGTGCGGTCGTTAAGTGAATCCAGCCTCCCCATTGACTTTGCTTGTCGGGAAGGAAGGGAAAGAAGAAAAAAAAAGAAGGGTGGGAGGAAGGAAGGAAGGGAAAAAAAGGAAGGGGAAGAAGAAAGAAAAAAGGGAGGGATGGATGGAAGGAAGGAAGGAAGGAGCGGAGGAAGGGAAAGAGAAAAAGAAGGAAGGGAGGGAAAGAAGAAAGAAGGAAGGAGGGATGGAAAGAAGGAAGAAAAAGAAAAGAAAGAGAAAGAAAGGAAATGAGGTTGAGTGGGTACAAAATGGCAGCTCTGGGAAATACTTAAAAATATGCTGCCTCCTAGTTCATCACACAAGCACAGCTATTTTACTTTACTTCACTTTACCTTAGGGATCCAGTAAGATGGATGACCTTGTGATTTTTATTTTTTATTTTCCTTCAGCCCATTGCCTGGTCTGGCCACATGAAGAGGTCTGTGGGCAGAGGTGGGATTCAGATAGGCGAGCAACCGGTTCTCTGGGTGGATGCCGCTTCCGGAAGTCCGTTCTGGGCCTAGGCAACAAAAAATAAATAAATAAATTAGCTACCGGTTCTGCCGAACCGGTGCGAGCCGGCTGAATCCCACCGTTGTCTGCGGGGCTTCTGTCCACAGAGCTAAAATAATATTTATTTATTTATTTATTTATTTATTATTATTATATTTGTATACCGCCCTTCTCCCGAAGGACTCAGGGCGGTGAACAGGGCACATAAAAAATACAGAATACAAAAATTAAAAAAGAATTAAATAAAGAGCCCCAGCTAAAAACAGTAGAATAATATAAAAATCCCCAATAAAAACCCCAGCACATCCCCCATCAGGCCAGGCCAGCTTGCTCAAATAGGTAGGTCTTCAGACCGCGTCGGAAGGAGCGAAGGTCGGGCGCCATCCGGAGCTCGACCGGCAGCTGATTCCATAAAGCCATTCTCTGACCGGTGGCACCCTGAGGAGGCCCTCTCTGTGGGAACGCACAGGGCGGAGGGAAGTTGACGCCGGCAGCAGGTCATAAACGATGTCCTTCTACGGATTTTGAATAACGGGCACGAAACTTAAAAAACGGTTCTGCCCTCTTCCCCACCCGATATCATTTGACCTCCAGGGCTCCTCTTTCAAAAAAACCCCCATCATTTTCCCCTCTGAATTTCCACCACACCCCACAGAAGGAGCCCGACGTGTATTTTTGTTGAGCTCATCCCATCTTTGAGTGCGCCCGTCAGAGCAGTTCAGGAGTCAAATCCCAATTTTTAAGTTAATTGCGTTGGGGGTTGGCGCTTCCGCTAAGCCCCATCGGATGGGATGACTCACGAGAGCCGTGAGTCATACATCCCAGAAATTATTGGTACACAGCTTTGTTTTTCAATTTCTCTGGGGCTGCGGCAGCTGCAGGATTCATAACTGCTGGCCTCTGATTAATTTCACATCTTGAGGGGCTGCAAGTCTCAAGTTGGTCCAAAGCAGAGGTGGGGAACCATGACCCCTTCATGACTTGTGGACTTCAGCTCCCAGAATTCCTGATCCAGCATGGCTGAATGGCCCCTTCATGACTTGTGGACTTCAACTCCCAGAATTCCTGATCCAGCATGGCTGAATGGCCCCTTCATGACTTGTGGACTTCAACTCCCAGAATTCCTGAGCCAGCATGGCTGAATGGCCCCTTCATGACTTGTGGACTTCAACTCCCAGAATTCCTGAGCCAGCATGGCTGAATGGCCCCTTTATCACTTGTGGACTTCAGCTCCCAGAATTCCTGAGCTAGTATGGCTGGATGGTCCCTTTTATGACTTGTGGACTTCAACTCCCAGAATTCCTGAGCCAATAGGGCTGGATGGCTCCTTTATCACTTGTGGACTTCAGCTCCCAGAATTCCTGAGCCAGTATGGCTGGATGGCCCCTTTTATGACTCGTGGACTTCAATTCCCAGAATTCCTGACCCAGCATGGCTGCCTCAGAAATTCTGGGAGTTGAAGTCCACACGTCATAAAAGGGCCACCACAGTCTAAAGCAGACATGTCCAACTTGCGACATCGCGTGACGTATCGGAGCTTTTTCTCCATGGCCGGCAATGGACTGGGCGCGGCTTCCATGTGACGCATCCGGCCCTTGGCCGGCAGTTTGACACCCCTGGTTTAAAGTATCGTGGGGGTGTTTCCCAGAGAAACTCTGTACAGATAGTCCTCAATTTAGGACCACAAGTGAGCTCAAGATTTCTCTTGCTAAGCAAGAGAATTGTTGAGTGCTTTTTCTCCTCCTTTATGATCTTCCTTGCCAGTGTTGCCAAGCAAATCACTGCAGTTGTTAAGTTAGCCACACGGTTATTAAGTGGTGGCAAGGGAGGTCGCGAAAGGGGACCACTTGACCCCAGGAACTTGCGACCGTTGTAAAGATGAGCCAGTTGATCACATGACCACAGGAATGCTGCCAGGGTTTTTAAAAGGGTTGTGTGTCATTTTTTTCCCCATTGCTGTTATTGAAGATTACCCATGCTAAAACCTTGGAACTTGGTTGACAACTGCAGTATTTGTGGGTGCTTTTAAAAAAGGGGACTGGACAACCATTTGTCTAAAATGGCACAGAATCTCCTGCTTGAGCAGAGGGTTGGACTAGAAGACCTCCGAGGTCCCTCCTAGCTCTGTTATTTTGAGCCTCAAGGGTGTGTCACTTCAAGTGTGAGAACAATCCTTTGAAGTTTTGTAACTCTTCCTTCTCTCTCCTCTTCCCCTCATCCAGGCGATACAAGGCTGATCCTGTGTGTGTAGATCTCCAGAACCAGATCTTCCAGTGCTATCAGCAGAACCCAAAGGAGACCCTCAGCTGCTCAGCTTTGGCCGCTGAGTACTTCAAGTGTGTCCAGCACGCTCGGCAGGTGGGTGCAAAAGCTCAGCCTTCTTCACACTTGGCTTGTTGCGAATGGGATGGGATGACAACGCCCAACAAATCCTAACTCAGGCCATTGCACTATATTATTATATTGCATTCTGCTAGCCAGTTTGGTCCAGTGGTCAAGGCACCAGACTTGAAAGTGGAACACCGTGACTTCTAGTCCCGCCTCAGCCACGAAAGCCGTTTGAGTGACTTAGGGCCAATCACCAGGAGACCCTGAGTTCTAGTCCTGCCTTAGCCACAAAAGCCATTTGAGTGACTTTGGGCCAATAACCAGGAGACCGTGAGTTCTAGTCCCGCCTTAGCCACGAAAGCCGGTTGAGTGACTTTGGGCCAATCACCAGGAGACGGTGAGTTCTAGTCCCGCCTTAGCCATGAAAGCCGTTTGAGTGACTTTGGGCCAATCACCAGGAGACCCTGAGTTCTAGTCCCGCCTTAGCCACGAAAGCCATTTGAGTGACTTTGGGCCAATCACCAGGAGACCATGAGTTCTAGTCCCGCCTTAGCCACGAAAGCCGTTTGAGTGACTTTGGGCCAATCACCAGGAGACGGTGAGTTCTAGTCCCGCCTTAGCCACGAAAGCCGTTTGAGTGACTTTAGGCCAATCACCAGGAGACAGTGAGTTCTAGTCCCGCCTTAGCCACGAAAGCCGGTTGAGTGACTTTGGGCCAATCACCAGGAGACGGTGAGTTCTAGTCCCGCCTTAGCCATGAAAGCCGTTTGAGTGACTTTGGGCCAATCACCAGGAGACCCTGAGTTCTAGTCCCGCCTTAGCCACGAAAGCCGTTTGAGTGACTTTGGGCCAATCACCAGGAGACCATGAGTTCTAGTCCCGCCTTAGCCACGAAAGCCGTTTGAGTGACTTTGGGCCAATCACCAGGAGACGGTGAGTTCTAGTCCCGCCTTAGCCACGAAAGCCGTTTGAGTGACTTTAGGCCAATCACCAGGAGACAGTGAGTTCTAGTCCCGCCTTAGCCACGAAAGCCGGTTGAGTGACTTTGGGCCAATCACCAGGAGACAGTGAGTTCTAGTCCCGCCTTAGCCACGAAAGCCGGTTGAGTGACTTTGGGCCAATCACCAGGAGACAGTGAGTTCTAATCCCGCCTTAGCCACGAAAGCCAGTTGAGTGACTTTGGGCCAATCACCAGGAGACTGTGAGTTCTAATCTCAGCAGCTCACAGAGTTGTTGTTGTCGTGGGGAAAAATATGTTGTAATCTGTTTTGTGATATTTTGACATCATCAGATGTCTCATAAAATCTGCCAAATTTTAAACTTCATGGCTGTCATATGGATCCTGGACTTTGGATGCTTTCTGTAAATTGGCCCTGTTTTGAGGTACCTTGGTCGAAATTGTTTTGCCCTAACTAACACACCTAACAACGTGCTTAAAACCACATCCTTAAAATTGAGCCCTGAATCGGATGCCGGGGTGCTGCGTTCGCTGCTGGGCTGTAGATTGCCCAGGTCCGATCTAAGCTCCAAGACTTTCTGTAGGAAAAGAGTTGGCAGAGCTGGGGGGGGAGTTAAGTGCGCCATTAGCTTAGAATCCTTGCGTTCCCACAAACAGTCCCAGTCCAACCCTTTTTAAAAATATTTCTTTTATTTAATTGTAACATAAACTATGAAAATACAAAAGGAAATAGTAAGGAACAACGGGAGGGGAATGGGAAAAAGAGAAGTGTGGAAAAGGGGGCAGGAGAAAGAGAAAAAAAAAGGCGTTGACGTCCCTCTGTGGCAGTAAAATAAGGCATTAACATCCAACCTCAACTTTTTTATATTTCTGTAGTAGTTATGAACCAGCATTTCAGTGTCAACAAATCAGTCTGATCAGTAGAACCTAAAATCATGGTATCGTGGTTTTTTTTCTCACCTCAAGCACAAAGCCCAGAAGCGGTTTCCCAGTCGAAACAAAAGTACTTATTATTCTTTTCTTTGATCAAAACGGTCAATTTCGCCATCTCTGCTAATTCCACCAGCTTTTGTAGCCATTCCTGCGTGGGTGGGAATTGAAACATCCTCCCATTTTCATAACACGGAGCAGTCTCCGTCTCTAAAATCAGAGTTCCAAATTTTCCCATTAGACCTGGAAGGAAAGTTTCTGGTTTAATGGTCTAGCACAGCGGTCCCCAACCCCCGGTCTGTGGACCGAGACCGGGCCATGGCTGTTGTGATTCAGTGTCAGTCTGTGCTCCCAGCAGCTGAGTCTGAGGAATCTGAGGAGGAGGAGGAGGAGGAGGAGGGGTTTGGAGAGCCTTCGGTGTCAGAGGGAGGCTCTGATGCACTGCAGGACTCTCAGCCTGGCCCCTCCAGTCGTGTTCCTCACGAGGCTCAGCTGGGTGAGGAGGAGGGGTCGGACTCAGAGGAGTCACAGCTGAATCTGTTCAGAGACGCTAGAAGCAGAAGGCAATCCAGCAGAGCAGAGCAGAGAAAATCAATGAGGCAACTCAGTGAGAGGAGGAGAAGGCAGTGAGAAGCCACATGGTGGGACAGATAATAAAAGGGGAAGGTGTGGGTGGTGCTGGTTGCTGAAGGCAACCGTTCGGAGACGTTCAAAGAGAAATCCTGGTCTGTTCTGGCTACTTCTGTTTAACTCTTGTTTGGCTCTTGTTGGATGTTTTGAATCATGTATTTTTGGTTGAAGAAAATATTCTGCTGCTTTTTTGTTTGAAAGACTTTATTATTTGGAACTGTAAATAAATTTGGGTTGGGTTTTTTTCCCCCAGCCTATTGATTGTTAAAAGGAAAAAGGGGTTGTTCCTGATACACAAACACGGCCAGTCGTAGGCTGGAACAGAACAATGGCATGCCAGCCACCGGGCCGCACAAACAAGCAAAGCCCCATCCGCGGGATGCAGGCAGCACACAAAACCACACCCCCTTCGGTCCACGGAAAAACCTTTCTCCACAGAACCGGTGGTCCCTGGCGCCCAAAAGGTTGGGGACCTCTGGTCTAGCTGCCTTCCGACTGCAAACCCTGCTGAATTCCATTGATCCTAACCTGGTGCCAATTTAGCGTCGAACATTCCTGGACCAGATTCTTACATATAGGTTTGAGTGCAGGTAGTCCTCGACTTAACAACCATTTGTTTAGCGACCGTAGGGCACTGGAAAGAAAAGGGGCTTAGGCCAGGTTTTCACACTTCACAACTGTTGCGGAATCTCCACAGTCACGTGATCAAAATTAAGACCCTTGGCAAGCGATTCATACTTAACGCTGTGTCCCTCGGGGGTTTAAGTTTTAGGTTTATTGAATTTATATGCCGCCCTTTTCCCGTAGGACTCAGGGCGGTTTACAAGGTATTTAAAAACGTCAATACAATACAAAAGTTAATGTGACACACACACACACACCCCCACACACCCTTTTGAGACCTTCTGACAACCGAACTCCGTGGGGAAGCCAGTTTCATTCAACAACCGGGCTCAATTGTAGTCGTTAAGTCGGGGACTAGCTGTAAATCTTACGCTGCAACCTAACCGACGGCGCCTGGTTCTTTGCGCTTGACGTTTTTCCCTTGATGGGCAATTGCCGAGTCGTCCTCTTGAAATTGGCGGCCGTTCCAACGTTTTGCGAGGTTGTGCTGCGCTCTTATCTTTTAACACAGAGGAGGCCAGAATGGGCTTTCGGCCAGCAACTTTCAGGCAAGATTGTCAGCAGCGGGCACCGCGCATCCATTTAGCTCTGCTTTTTAAAATCAAACCCACTTGTGTTTTCTATTATCCCGGTCTCTACCAAGTTGGCCCGCCAGCCAGCGCGCTCTCTTAAGTCCCTCTCGCACGGATGGGGACGGTCCGGGAATCCTTTTTGGCTGAAGAGTCTCTCTCAATCCCTTCCTCGGTGTCTCTGCGTGTCCAGAGCAAGCAGGATGATAATGGCTATCAAGGCAGCCGGCCAGAATTTCTTTTTTGTGCGGGAGTGTGTCTCGAGAGTGCCGGAAACTGGCAGCGACCATCTGGAAAGAAGAAGACAATTAGGGCATCTTTATTCACACTGCCTTCCTGGCGTTTTCAAGTTGCTCGTCCGATGCTCTCCATTTATAACTCGCTCTCAATAGAGGAGAAACGGAGAACGTTTCTCCGTCCTGGCTTTGCTTGCTGGCACGCGAAAACACGTCGCCGTTTTCTCGGAAGTCTCTTCCCCACCCAGCCTGCACGTTTTAGGGGAAGCGGATGCAGCACGCTTTCCCTCCCCCCGAACTACTTAGGGCATATGCAGATAGTCCTCAACTTAAGGACAGTTCCAATCCCTCCTGAATTCCGTAAATCTGGCACCAATTTAGTGTTGAACTGGAGTTGACAGAATTCTTGGGTATAGGCTTGAGTATAGGTATAATTCGTTTGGTGACCGTTCGGAAGTTAGAATGGCATTAAAAAAAGTGACTAATGACTTGTCTTTTTCCACACTTACGACCGTTGCAGGATCCCCATGGCTCGTGGTCATAATTTGGACACCGGGCAATTGGTTCCTATTTATGCCGGTTGCGGTGTCCTGGGGTCACGTGATCTTCTTTTGTGACCTTGTGACAAGCAAAACCCATGAGGAAGCCAGGTTCACTTAAAGACCGTGTTCCTTACTTAACAACTGCAAGGATTCACTTAATGGCCGTGGCAAGAAAGGTCATAAAGCGGGGCAAAACGTATTTTACAACTGTCTTGCTTAGAGACAGAAACGCTGGGCTCAATCGTGGTTGAACATCGAGGGCTACCGGTACTATATACAGGTAGTCCTTGGCTTATGACCGTTTGCAGTTACGACCAACCCCCCCCAAAAAAACAGAACTTAACTCAGATTTGAAATTGGGCCCCTGCTGTGGTCATATAACTAAACTTAGGGCGCTTGCCAACACGGCCTCATTTAAGGCTGTTTGCAGCGTCCTGCTATCAGTGACCAGGTTTTATAGCGTTTTTGCTAAAAATTGAACACTCACGTCCGACTTTTGACAAAGCTGCCCTGTAGCAAACCTTTGGTTTGCTTAACAGCCTCAGCGTTCGGTTAATGCCCATGGTGTTTGCTTTATGACCACCATGTTTGCTTAATAGCCAAGAAGATAATTTCAAGCCTTGCATGATACCATGTTTCCCTGAAAGTAAGGCCTACACCAACAATAAGCCCTAGCTCGGTTCTGCAAGACCTCTGCAGCCGAGCATCAAGCTATGGATTGAATCCATAGCTCGGTACTCAGCTGCTTAGACTGCAAAATGCAGACCCGAATGCAGCTGCAGAACTTTGGCCCCAGAAGAAGTGGACCGGCTGGGTGGGGCAGCGGTGCCAGAGGTGAGATAAGGCCTACCCCAAAAATAAGACCAGGTGCCTTTTTTGGAAGTAATAATAATATAATATAATTATAATTATAATACCCATTGCTTTTTTGTAAAAGAAAAAGGTGCCGGAACTCACACACATCATAGAACCTGCCTTGCCTACCCTACAAGGTTCCATCCAAAAAAGGTGCCGGAACTCCGTTCTGAGCGTTCTATGAGAAAAAAAGCCCTGATAATACCCAGTCTTATTTTTGGGGAAACACGGTAGTACCTCCACCTCAATATCTGTCTGCCTATCACCTATCTAGCTATCTAATCTTTCATCTAACTTAGCGGTTCCCGACACGTCTGGCTCCCCAGACTAACAGCAGCGGCGGGAGTGGGAGGATAGTTTCACATACACAGCCTAATCCTGCACATACACAAATGAGGCTTGGTGTGTTCACCCGCCGCTT
Organism: Vipera ursinii; assembly: GCF_947247035.1. Taxonomy (NCBI): domain Eukaryota; kingdom Metazoa; phylum Chordata; class Lepidosauria; order Squamata; family Viperidae; genus Vipera; species Vipera ursinii. The sequence goes on along the minus strand of NC_139515.1, from coordinate 86,716,971 downwards.
ATGCAGCCCGGTTCCCCACAGTCTGTGGACCGGTATTGGGCTGCAGCCCAGAGATTGGGGACCCCTGATCTCTCTATATCTCTATCCACCTCTTATCTGTATATCTGTCTATCTCTTTCTATCCATCTCTCTTTCTATCATGTATCTAACTGCATCTCTCTATCCATCTCTCAGAGGGAACTCTAGTAGTCAAGAGTGTGTAACGGGGCGGGGACATATTAGTCTTGCAAGATTCAGTTAATATAACCTTAGAATAGAGTTACAGATAGCCGTTCCCTCGACGTACAAATCCCTTCTTTGGTCACCGTTTGAATTTAACAATGGCGCTGAAAAAAAGTGACTTAACCAACCGGGTCCTCGCACCTAACAACTGTCCCAGCATCCCTGCAGGTTGCATGATCAAAATTTGAGCCCGTGGCAACCGTCATGGATTTAGCATGATTGTTGCAGCATCCCTGGGAGGGTGTGTGTGTGTGTGTGTATGTGTGTTTGTGTGTGTGTCACGTGATTGCCACTTGTAATCTTCCCAGCCGGCTCTCATTAAGCAAAGTCAGTGGGGGAAACCGGATTCACTTAATGGCTCAACAGCGCTTCACTTAGTGATGGTGGTGATTTGCTTAACGACCATGGCAAAAAAAAGGTTATAAAATTGGGCGCGGCTCGCCGAATTGCTACCTTGCTTAAACGCAGATGTTCTGGTTCCAATTGTGAGCGTAAGCCGAGGACTACGTTCCGTGCTGCTTTTCTGGACCACCTCGGAGGGCTAACGGTTGTTCATTCAACCAGCTCTGGAAAGCACTGCAGCATCGCCCATTAAGCTCTTCTGCCTTCAGAATTTACAGTTCTGACTGATACGGATGCCCTGAACAATTTGGCACGCAAGCAAGAGTTTTGTTTATAATCGGGGGAAATGTCCCACATTAGCAAGTTTTCTGAACAATTAATCCAAAATGGTGCAGCTGTAGCTGTGGCAGCTTCAAACGCCAGAAAGGACACACACACACACACACACACACACACACACACACACACTCATCTCAATCTTCCTAGTATCACGCAGGGCCTCCCCGCCGCAGGCAGAAAAATGGATTTTTGTTTTTCAAGTCAGCAAACTGCAGGTGATGGAGAATCAGGAGTCTGCTTGGTTCTCCTCCTCTGTAGCCCAAACACACGCGGGCGTGTGCACACACACACACACACACACACACACAGAGCGATCATTCCTTTGAAAACACAAAGTTAATGAGGCCAGTAGTTCAATTTTACACAGCAAGAGGGAACACAAATAAAATTGAAATAAAATAAGAACGTAAAAATAAAATAACATAAATAAAATAAAAACATAAAATAATGAATAGAATAGCATAGAATGGAATGGAGTAGGAATAGGAACGGATAGAATATTTTCCTAACCTAGCAGTCTCTAAATGTTTCAGGATTGGTAACTGAGAGAAGAAGGGAATAGAGAATGGAATGGAATGTAGGATAGGATAGGATAGGATAGGATAGGATAGGATAGGATAGGATAGGACAGGACAGGATAGGATATATGGAATGGAGTAGAGTAGAGTAGAATAGAATAGAATAGAGAATGGAACAGAACAGAATAGAAATAGAAATAGAAATAGAATAGAATAGAATAGAATAGAATAGAATAGAATAGAATAGAATAGAATAGAATAGAATAGAATAGAATAGAATAGAATAGAATAGAATAGAATAGAATAGAATAGAATAGAATAGAATCTGGAAGGGACCTTGGAGGTCTTCTAGTCCAAACTGCTGCTCAGGCAGGACACCCTACATTATTTCAGACAATGGAATAGAATAGAATAGAATAGAATAGAATAGAATAGAATAGAATAGAATAGAATAGAATAGAATAGAATAGAATAGAATAGAATAGAATAGAATAATGATAGAATAGAACAGAACACAACAGAACGGAATAGAATAGAATAGAATAGAATAGAACAGAAAATGTGGCATGGAACAGAATAGAACAGAATAATGTGGTGGTGGGCAGCAGACATCATGCGCAAGAAAGTTCTGGATCTGCCTGTTGGGGATTCCACAGCAGGGAAAAATAAGGTTTTTGCAACATGGGGCCAAGGTCATTTTCCTCCTGTGACTTATCTAAAAAAAACCTTAGCGATGCTGCTAAGCCCAAAGGACGCTGTTAGGACCTGCCGGCCTTCACCTTAAAACTACTGGGCCATCCTCTGTCCTTGGGATACGGCTGGACAATTGTATGTTATTTATCTGTTTGTTTGTCTGATGGATTTTTATCCTGTCTTGTTATTGTTTATAAATAACTCAAGACAGAGAACATATCCAACATATCTTCCTCCTCCTCCTCCTCCTCTCTTCTTTGCAACAACAACCCTGTGAGGTGGGGTGGACTGGGATAGAGTGGCTGGTCCCAAATCACCCAGCTGGCTTTCACACCTAAGGCAGGACTAGAACTCGCCGTCTCTTAGTGATTGGCTCAAAGTCACCCAGCTGGCTTTCACGCCTAAGGCAGGACTAGAACTCACCGTCTCTTAGTGATTGGCTCAAAGTCACCCAGCTGGCTTTCACTCCTAAGGCGGAACTAGAACTCACCGACTCCTGGTGATTTGCCCAAAGTCACCCAGCTGGCTTTCATGCCTTAGGCGGGACTAGAACTCACCGTCTCTTAGTGATTGGCTCAAAGTCACCCAGCTGGCTTTCATGCCTTAGGCGGGACTAGAACTCACCGTCTCCTGGTGATTGGCCCAAAGTCACCCAACAGGCTTTCACTCCTAGGGCGGGACTAGAACTCACAATCTCCCATTTTCTAGCCTGGTGCCTTAACCAGGAGACCAAACTGGCTCTCCCTTCTCTATTCTATTATATATAGGGCTTCATATCTAGTTTTCTGGGCCAACTCCGCTTCCTTATTTTGATTTTTTTTCCCTCTCTCTCTTTTCCCCGCCCTTGTTTCCCCGCCCCCCCTCTTCTCTTGCAGTGCAATGCTGGCCGGGGAGGCTAATATCTGCGCATGGAACACCCCTCCCTCCATTTCAATTCCCAACAGCTGGAAGGAGAGGGAGGACGGTTATTCTGGAACGATCCAGCAGCCCGTTTACAGGGCAGACGGACAGAGCACCACCTCCGGAAGACCCAGATTGACAGCAACGAGCATCCTGGCTTTGGCATCACAACCACAATATTCATTTCATTAGGCTAGCAACGGCTTAACACAAAACCCACTTACTGGTAATTGAAGGGAAGCAAAATCTAAATCTTTGGGATGGGGTGTCCAAGCTGGGCTACTTTAAGACTCGTGGACTTCAACTCCCAGAATTCCCCAGCCAGTTGGCTGGGGAATTCTGGGAGCTGAAGTCCACGAGTCTTAAAGTAGCCCAGCTTGGACATCCCTGCCTTAGTGACCTCTTCCCACCTCCCCAAATCCTATTGTTTTCACTGCTTCCTCCCACCTTCCGAATGTCATAGTATCCTTTTGGATCGCGGAGAAGGTGCGGCTTAATTTATGGCGGAATGGCCGTCCTCGTCGCTCTGAATTTTGGTCGTGCTGGCATCGTGTCTCAGGAACCACCGCAGCACAGAAACTCCTTGATTTGCAAATCATGATTAAGGCGTCCGGTTACACCCTGTATGTACCGGCGGGCTGACGCCGAGTATTAACAATTATGTATCTGTAATAAAAAAGGTGTCTTTTTTTCTATTCTTTTTTGCAAACGGGACACGGGAACTCGGCTGACGTTCTTTCGGGATGGGGAGGAGAATGCAAGTGGGGTGCAGAAAATCGTCTCACACACACACACACATACACAGAGAGAGCACACATGCAGGCACCTACGTCCTTTGTGACACGCCGAAGCTACCTAGGTTTATTTTATGGATGGAGTGATGGATCAGATTTAGGAACCGCCTGTCTCAGAGGGACGTTGGGCAGTGCACGTGTAAAACGTTAAAGGCATAAAAACTGTACGGAAAAAATTTGAAAACAGATAGTTGATATTCATTCATTCGATGTGCACCCACCTGAAAGCATGCAGGCTGGGGAATTCTGGGAGTTGAAGTCCTCCCACCTTAAAGCATGCCTATCGCAAAGCTTACCTGTGAAAACCACTGGCCACAAAGAACCTGTTTTCTGAGAAAGCAAAAGGAGCCGGAGTGTAGTATTCCACTTTTAGGGTAGCTGCTGGCTTGACTGATGCTAATCGAAGATAGTTAAGGCAACTGACATTGATTGAAGGGGAGGCTGCTGCCGTGACTGCAGAGCTCTGGCTATCTTGATGAATTAAATGGGGTGGCCGTGAGGAGCGAGTCTAAATAACTGCTGGACAAGTCTTTCGGAGGCTGGAAGGAATATTGGATTCCTGCAAAGGTTCGAGTTAAAATTTAGCAAGCGTTGCCCGGCAGCAAATGTCAAAGCAGAAAGGGTGGAGGATGCGTCTCCAGAAGGCTGATCATAGAGGTTATCCGGGATTGGATCCCAAAGCCGTGTTCATGTATGGCTTAGCAAAGTAGCCCTCTTTCATGGTTTGCAGGTGTGCAACCATAATCAAATCGGCTGTCTTATTGTTTGCATTGTAATGCATTAACTAAAGTGCAATCTAGGGACGCGGTGGCTCAGTGGGTTAGGACGCTGAGCTTGTCGATCAGAAGGTCAGCAGTTTGGCGGGTCGAATCCCGAGTGCCGCGTAGCAGAGTGAGCGCCTGTCACTCGTCCCAGCTTCTGCCAACCTAGCAGTTCGAAAGCACGTCAAAATGCAAGTAGAAAAATAGGGACCGCTCCGGTGGGAAGGTAACAGCGTTCCGTGCGCCTTTGGCGTCTAGTCATGCCGGCCACATGACCACGGAGACGTCCTCGGACAAGCGCTGGCTCTTCGGCTTTGAAACGGAGATGAGCACCGGCCCCTAGAGTCAGAAACGACTAGCACGGATGTGCGGGGGAAACTTTACCTTAAAGTGCAATCTAGCTCTATGTTTTTCATGCTTAGGATGGGTGGAATTCAACTCCCAAAATTCCCCAGCCAGCATGCTTTAAGATGGGTGGACTTGTAACTCCCAGAATTCCCCAGCCAGCATGGTTTAAGATGGGTGGACTTCACAACTCCAGAATTCCCCAGATGGCCTGCTTTGAGATGGGTGGACTTCAACTCCCAGAATCCCCCAGGCAGCGTGGCTAAGGAATTCTGGGAGTTGGAGTCCACAGGTCTTCCAATTTGCCAAGATTGGACATCCCCGCTGCAAATAAAAACTGCCATTCTGAAATCCACAATCTTAAACTTGGCGAGGTTGAGAAAGGCCGGACTTCCCACAGTTCAACTCCGTTTTGCAAATATCCCCCTTCCTTGACTGTAAGGTAGGAGAGTACGATGGTCCTCGACTTACGACCACAACTGAGCCCAAAACGTCTGTTGCTAAGCAAGAACTGAGTCTTGTCTCACGTTACGACCTTTCCTGCCACCCTTGGGAAGCCGGTCGCTAAGTGAATCCGGCTTCCGCCATCTGAGTTTGCTTGAGAGAAGTTCGCAAAAGGGGATCACGTGACCCCCACCTGGAGATGCTGCAACCGTCACGAGTACATGCCAGTTGCCAAGCTTTTGAATTTTGATCATGTGGCCCTGGGGAATAATAAATAAATGGATGCAAGTCGGGGACTTCCTGTATAATCAGCAGATAGGAAACTCACTAATTCTTGACCCCACAAGCCATGAAAGTGAGTCATTTTGGGAGGGGCACTGGAGTTTCTTTCAAACCTGTACATTTCGTCTTTTCTATCGGCTAAGAATGCACACCTGTATTTTGAGCCAGCAGCCTAGCGGGAGGAATCTTGTTCAGGTGAATTAAAAACCCAGAGCCTGGCAACATTCAAGAATTGTAAAACCACGAGGTGCCTATTCCGGAATCAAATTACATTTACATCTGAAAAGAACTCCGATCCGCTGCTGGAAACAGTTGCTTTTATCATCCCGGCTCGTCTGTGTGTATCGATCTCCGGAATGAAACTGCGCAGAATGTTAACAAGCACAAAGGGCCGAGGCTGGGGAAGCCCGTCTTGCACGGCTAAGCCGGTGGTGGTCCTTAGTTGGGGGGGAATCGTGAAAAGTAACCGGGTAACAGACAGAATAACAAAAGTTGGAAGAGACCTCGGAGGTCTTCTAGTCCAACCCCCTGATCAAGCAGGAGACCCTATTCCATTTCAGACAAATGGTTGTCTTAAGACCTCCAGTGATGGAGCACCCACAGCTTCTGGAGGCAGGTTGTTCCACTGGTTAATTGTTCTAACAACTAGTTCCAGGTTGCTTCTCTCCTTGGTGAGTTTCCCTCCGTTGCTTCTTGTCCTGCCTTCGGGCGCTTTGGAGAATAGCTTGACTGCCTCCTCTTTGGGGCAGCCCCTGAGATATTGGTAGACTGCTATCATGTCACTCCTGGTCTGTTCTTTTCACTAGACTAGCCATACCTAGTTCCCTTAGTCATTGATCATGATTGGAAGGGACCTTGGAGGTCATCTAGTCCAACCCCCTGCTCAGGCAGCAAACCCTATACCAGTGGTAGGCAACCTTGGCTCTTTTATGACTCATGGACTTCAACTCCCAGAATTCCTGAGCCAGCTATGCTGAGGGGAAAGGGAGAGGATTCCATGCTGAGCCATGCTGGCTCAGGCATTCTGGGAGTTGAAGTCCGCGAGTCATAAAAGAGCCAAGGTTGCCTAACCCTGACCTATACGATTTCAGAAAAATGGCTGTCCAGTCTCTTCTTTAAAGCTTCCAGCGTTGCAGCACCCACAACTCCTGGAGGCAGGTTGTTCCACTGGTTAATTGTTCTGACTGTCAGGAAATTTCTCCTTAGTTCCAGGTTGCTTCTCTCCTTGATGAGTTTCCCTCCGTTGCTTCTTGTCCTGCTTTCAGGTGCTTTGGAGAATAGCTTGACTGCCTCTTCTTTGGGGCAGCCCCTGAGATACTGGAAGACTGCTATCACGTCCCCCCTCGTCCGTGCTTCTCTCCTCGGTTTGTTTCCATCCGTTGCTTCTTATCCTGCCTTCGGGTGCTCTGGAGAAGGGGTGGAACACCCCCCCCACCGCTCTTTGTGGCAGCCCTTTTTGGAACCATGGCTATGGATGCCTTTTGCCCCCTTCGTCTGGGTCCCTGATGCTTTTCCTGAAAGGGGCTCTCACCATCCTGTGTTCGTTGCATTCAGGTGGGCCTGTTGCAATGCACTGGACAATCACCTGTCTGGGATGGCATAGGTCAGGGGTAGGCAACCTTGGCTCTTTTATGACTCGTGGACTTCAACTCCCAGAATTCCTGAGCCAGCCATGCAGAGGGGAAAGGGTGAGTTTCCAAGTTGAGCCATGCCGGCTCAGGAATTCTGGGAGTTGAAGTCCACCAGTCAGACATGTCAAACACAATGCCCGGGGGCCGGATCCGGCCCGCGAAGTGGTTTCATGCGGCCCGCGAAGCCATCCTGGAAACAGTGAGGGAACGGCCCCCACTGCCTTGGCCCTGGCCCAGAGACCCTCCTTCCTCCAGAGACCCTCAGAGCTGTCCCACTCCTGCCCAGGCCCCCATAGGCACCCTTGATGCCAACGATGGAGAGCTGGCCACGCCCACCCAGTAGGCCATAAGCACTCTAGCCACGCCCACCCAGTAGGCCACGCCACCCTGGCCATACCCACCCAGCCCCTTGAGGGCAACCGCAATGCTGATGCGGCCCTCAATGAGTTTGATATCCCTGTCACCAGTAATGAAGGGGCCATAGTTTCCTCCATGCTGGCTCAGGAATTCTGGGAGTTGAAGTCCACCAGTCATAAAAGAGCCAAGGTTGCCTACCCCTGGCCTAGGCCAGTTTATAACTCGTGGACTTCAACTCCCAGAATTCCTGAACCAGCCATGCTGAGGGGAAAGGGAGAGGTTTCCAAGCTGAGCCATGCTGGCTCAGGAATTCTGGGAGTTGAAGTCCGCCAGTCATGAAGGAGCCATAGTTTCCCCCATGCTGGCTCAGGAATTCTGGGAGTTGAAGTCCGCCAGTCATGAAGGAGCCATAGTTTCCCCCATGCTGGCTCAGGAATTCTGGGAGTTGTGCTTTAGATTGTAAGCCGCCCTGAGTCTTCGGAGAAGGGCGGGATATAAATGGGATTTTAAAAAAAAAGTTGAAGTCCACCAGTCATGAAGGGGCCATAGTTCCCTCATGTTGGCTCAGGAATTCTTGGAGTTGAAGTCCACCAGTCATGAAGGGGCCATAGTTCCCTCATGCTGGCTCAGGAATTCTGGGAGTTGAAGTCCACGAGTCATAAAAGAACCAAGGTTGCCTAACCCTGGAAAAGAAGTTAATATGGCCTCCTTAATTGGACATTTAAAACGTGTTTTCTCCCAAGAATTGCCAGATAGATTCACACAACGCACGAAGCCTGATTGGTTTTTAAAGTGCATTTGTTTGTTTTCTGCCTGTAGATGTGTGCGATTTGTTTGGGTTTCGAAGATTTCTGCTTCAAAGTATTGTGCGAACTCCAAAAAAGAAAAGAAAAAAAAGGTTTTGTTCAGTAATCAGATTAAGCATACTGAGTGAACACAGACCCTTGTTACGGTTAAGGGTGATTTTTAAATGAATTTCTCTTCCTTGCTTCCTCTTTAATCCAGTTAATATGGCATTTGCTTATTATGCTACTGGTTTTTTTAGATGTTTAGTAAGTCTGTTGCCTCAGGGGTCTTTTGTCTCAGGAAGGCACAGTTAATACATCATTTTATAAATAAATACGGCCCCGTTTCATCTGTAAATACCAGGAACTGGATCTGTGCCCTTTTTGATATAAAGAATATGCCTTCCGATATATTTCAGCTTTACTATGTTGAGTTTCGTAAATGTGAAACTCAAGATATAAAGGGTAAAATATAAATTTGGGTGGAAAGTTATTTCTTACCAACAAGGGTTGCATTCATCACGAAGCCCTGTCCACAAAAATTGAACCAATAGAGAGATTTTTTTGGGGGGGGGGAGTAAAAAATGACTGCGTTCCTTTCCTTGGAATGTTTAAGGAACAAAATCATTGAACGTGGATTGATTAAACATTTGGATACAACTGTTCAATACCTCTTAAAACATTTCACCATCGAAGTGTTACCCTCTGTGAAAGGGTCAACTTAAGTACAATAAGTAAAATAACTCTCATCTCCCTGAAATCTCCTTTTGCAGGCCTCAATTCAGCGAGTTCACCAATAACCTTGTTTAATTAATCTTGGTCGGGTCTGTTTCGGCACAAATATTCCATCTTCCATTGCAATAACTCCCAAATCTATCATCTTGAGACCGTTAAGGGCAAAACTCATCAATTCAGCAAAGATGCCCTTTCAAGAAAGCTAACTTTGAGTGGAGAAATACACCGTGGCCGTCGGTTGTCAACAAATAATACAAAGATTTTGCCCTCAGATAAACAATGATAGCAGATAGACATGACAGCAGTGTTCCAGTATCTCAGGGGTTGCCCCAAAGAAGAGGGAGTCAAGCTATTCTCCAAAGCTCCCGAAGGCAGGACAAGAAGCAACGGATGGAAACTAGTCAAGGAGAGAAGCAACCTAGAACTAAGGAGAAACTTCCTGACAGTGAGGACAATTAACCGGTGGAACTCCTTGCCTCCAGAAGCGGTGAATGCTCCAACACTGGAGGTTTTTAAGAGGAGACTGGACAGCCATTTGCTTGAGATGGTATAGGGTTTCCTGCCTGAGCAGGGGGTGGGACTAGATGACCTCCAAGTTCCCTTCCAACTTCTTCTTCTTCTTCTTCTTCTTCTTCTTCTTCTTCTTCTTCTTCTTCTTCTTCTTCTTCTTCTTCTTCTTCTTCTTCTTATTATTATTATTATTATTATTATTATTATTATTATTATTATTATTATTATTGCCGGCATTGCCAGCAATAGTAACAGAATCACAGAGTCGGAAGGGACCTTGGCGGTCTTCTAGTCCAACCCGCTACTCAAGGATAGCTAGACAGGGAGAACAATTAACCAGGGGAACGGCTTGCCACCTGGAGTTGTGGGTGCTCCGTCTCTGGAAGTTTTGAAGAACAGATTACACAACCATTTCTCTGGGATGCTACAGGCAGTCCTCAACGAACGTAACTGAGCTCAAAATTTCCAAGCAAGACAGTTGTTAAGTGAATTTTGCCCCATTTTACCACCTGCCTTGCCACCGTCGGTAAGTGAACCATTGCGGTTGTTAAATTAGTCACACGGTTGTGACGTGAATCTGGCCTCCCTGTGGACTTTGCTTGTCCAAAGGTCCACAAAAGGCGATCCTGGGATACGACAACCGTCGTAAATATGAATCAGTTGCAATTCTGTGATTTGCAGGCAAAGATGGCCTGAAATGACTCCGCTCAAAGCGGCAGGAAAAAATGTGAGAATTCATAAACCAGTCCTCGATTTACAACGGTTTGTTTAGTGACCGTTCAAAGTTACAATGGCACGGAAAAAATGTGACTTTTTTCACACGACGGTTGCGGCATCCCCCTGGTCAGGGGATCAAAATTCGGACGCTTAGCCACCGACTCATATTTATGACGGTCTCAGTGTCCCAGGGTTCACCTGACCCCCTTTTGCGACCTTCCGACAAGCAAAGTCCATGGGGGGGAAGCCCAATTCGCTTAACGGCCATGTCACTAACTGAAGAACTGTAGTGATTCACTTAGCAACCGTGGCAACCAAGGTGGTAAAATGGGGCAAAACCCATTTCACAAATGTCTCCCAAAAATTGTGGATTCAATTGTGGCCAAAGAGAGAAGGAACATAGAATTAAGGAGAAACTTTGTGACAGTGAGGACAATTAACCAGTGGAACAGCTTGCCACCAGAAATCGTAGGCGCTCCATCTCTGGAGGTTTTTAAGAAGAGACTGGACAAAGGGACGCGGTGGCTCAGTGGGTTAGGATGCTGAGCTTGTCGATCAGAAGGTTGGCAGTTTGGCGGGTCGAATCCCGAGTGCCGCGTAGCAGAGTGAGCGCCTGTTACTCGTCCCAGCTTCTGCCAACCTAGCAGTTTGAAGGCACGTAAAAAATGCAAGTAGAAAAATAGGGACCACTACGGTGGGAAGGTAACAGCGTTCCGTGCGCCTTTGGCGTCTAGTCATGCCGGCCACATGACCACGGAGACGTCCTTGGACAAGCGCTGGCTCTTCGGCTTTGAAACGGAGATGAGCACCGGCCCCTAGAGTCGGAAATGACTTTACCTTTACCTTACCTTAGACAACTACCTGTCTGAGATGGCATAGGTTCTGCTGCTCGAGCAAGGGGCTGGACTAGAAGACCTCCAAGGTCCCTTCCGGCTGTCTTCTATATAATTCAGCCCAGCTAGGGGCAGTGGAAAAGTGAAAAGGAAGAAGAGACACGAGATGGCACAGAGACATCATCCTATCTTCAGATGTCTTTATTTAAATAATTTATTGGCCTCCAGTCACCCAAAGCCAAGAAACAGCACTCAATCAGGGCGCGCGCCAAGGGCAGCCATGATCTATCTCTAATAGGAGAATATGAAAAATGCATGAAAGATCAAATGGGGGGAAAAATGCCCTAGAAAAAAAAAAGAGAGGGCGCCTTCCGTAAATCTTGCCTAGGAATCCGTCAGGCAGGCTTTGCATATGGGCAGACACCCATCTTAAAAAAAATAAAAAAAGGAGGAGGAGGGGGGTGGGGGGAAAAAAGTTTTGACGGTAAATAGGAAGTTGTAAAAACTAGCCAGAGCTTTGGATCGTTAAGTCACCGAGAAATAATAATAGAAAACACGACCCCGCGGGATGAATTAAAATGGTTTTCTAAATGTCAGCCACCAGTAAATCTACGTTTCCCTTTAAAACATTGCAAAAAAAAGGGGGAAAAAGAATTACCTCTTTTTATAAGATGCTTTTTTTTTTCCTCCCCCCCCCTGGCTGGGGGAATTGTTGAATTGTTGTTGAATTGATTTTTTAAAAAAAAAAAACCCCATTGAGGATATGAATAGATGTTCCTCTTGGTTATTCAGTAACATTCAATAAGAAATCTTTATTTTTGTTTTATTTTTTTGCAGCAAAGGGGTGAAAAGACAGAGGACAAATCAAGACAAAAAGAGACAGGACTTTCTATTGTTGCGGTCGCCCTCTTGGTTTTTTTGACCCTCCCTTGGAGATACCTTTGAACACAGCAATGGTATTTCACTTAACTGTATAGAACAGAACAGGAAATAGAATAGAATAGAATAGAATAGAATAGAATAGAATAGAATAGAATAGAATAGAATAGAATAGAATAGAATAGAATAGAATAGAATAGAATAGAATAGAATAGAAAATATGACAGAATATAGAATAGAATAGAATAGAATAGAATAGAATAGAATAGAATAGAATAGAATAGAATAGAATAGAATAGAATAGAATAGAATTACAGAACAGAATATGGAATAGAATAGAACAGAATATAAAATAGGACAGAATATAGAATAGAATAGAATAGAATAGAATAGAATAGAATAGAATAGAATAGAGTAGAGTAGAGTAGAGTAGAGTAGAGTAGAGTAGAGTAGAGTAGAATAGAATAGAATAGAATAGAATAGAATAGAATAGAATAGAATAGAATAGAATAGAATAGAATAGAATAGAATAGAATAGAATTACAGAACAGAATATGGAATAGAATAGAACAGAATATAAAATAGGACAGAATATAGAATAGAATAGAATAGAATAGAATAGAATAGAATAGAATAGAATAGAATAGAATAGAATAGAATAGAATAGAACAGAATATAGAATAGAATAGAATAGAATAGAATATAGAATAGAATAGAATAGAATAGAATATAGAATAGAATAGAATAGAATTACAGAACAGAATATAGAATAGAATACAATAAAATAGAATAGAATTACAGAACAGAATATGGAATAGAATAGAACAGAATATAAAATAGGACAGAATATAGAATAGAATAGAATAGAATAGAATAGAATAGAATAGAATAGAACAGAATATAGAATAGAATAGAATAGAATAGAATATAGAATAGAATAGAATAGAATAGAATAGAATAGAATAGAATAGAATAGAATAGAATAGAATATAGAATAGAATAGAATTACAGAACAGAATATAGAATAGAATACAATAAAATAGAATAGAATTACAGAACAGAATATGGAATAGAATAGAACAGAATATAAAATAGGACAGAATATAGAATAGAATAGAATAGAATAGAATAGAATAGAATAGAATAATAACTTTATTGTCACTTTGAATGTACACCAATCAGCATACATTAACATGAAATTTTGTTGCATTCAGCTCTTAAAGGGTCACCACCTCCGATATCCACTACATAAATGTGACAAAAATAAATACAGAATGATGCATGTACCACATATATTACATGACCCAGAGTTTAAGAGTGAACGAAATGGGAATCTAGCTATTGTGGTTGATAAACCATGTTACCTAGATTAGTGTGTTGTATCAACCTTACATTTTGAGTTTTATTCCATAAGTCATGTCAAGCGATTGATGACCTAAGAAATTTTAAAAGTTTTGGGGGATACGTAAGGAGGCACTTTGGATATAAAACCAAAATGAGGCACTAAAACATATAAGAAACGGTTGCTGGAATTGGGTATGTGCAGTTTAACGAAGAGAAGGATGACATGACAGCAGTCTTCCAATATCTCAGGGGCTGCCCCAAAGAAGAGGCAGTCAAGCTATTCTCCAAAGTGCCCAAAGGCAGGACAGGAAGCTACGGATGGAAGCTAACCAAGGAGAGAAGCAACCTGGAACTAAGGAGAAACTTCCTGACAGTTAGAACAATTAACCTGTGGAACTACCTGCCTCCAGAAGCGGTGAACGCTCCAACACTGGAAGTTTTTAAGAAGAGACTGGACAGCCATTTGTCCGCAATGGTTTAGGGTTTCCTGCCTGAGCAGGGGGTTGGACTAGATGACCTCCAAGGTCCCTTCCAACTTTGTTATTCTGAAGCCCATAAGTGGCCTTCAAGCTGAAGAACTCAACCTGAAGCCCTTTGTGGTTCTCCACCGCCATCCTTGGTTGTATTTCCAACGATTTCACCGGTGATGTCACCATTGTGTGTGTGTGTGGGGGGGTGGAAGTGCCGGAATGTCATTAAAATTGGGGGATGGGGGCAGAGGAAGGGGGCTTTTTGCTGTCCACGATGTCCAGTTTGCCCTGCGGGAATCCCACCGCCCTCCGTCCTAATGGAGCTTAATGCTGCATTAGCTAAGAGGGGGTGATCTAATTAGTTGGCGATGCTCCTGGGGGGGTGGGGGTGGGCAGAGGCGGGGGGGGCATCTCTCCTTTGTGGAGTTCTTGGAAGTAAGGCAGATGCTTTTTCTAGAAGGTTGCCTGGGCCTCTTTGTGCAGCTTTGATGCAATCCAGACCTTTGGTCAACTTGTCAGTTCTGGGCAAGGAAGACTTGGTGGAAATTGGACAAACAAGATGGTCGTCTTTAGCAGAATTTAGCAGATGGTCGTCTCTTTGGCAGAATTTCAGGCAGAAAAATTCCCTCCCTCCTTTCTCTATTTCTTCCCTCCCTCCTTCCTGACTCACCTACTTCCCTTTCTCCCTCCTTCTTTCCTTCCCCCTCCATCTTTCTTCTCTCTCTCTCTCTTCCACCTTCCTGATTCATCTCCTTCCCTCTCTTCCTCTCTCCTCCTCTCTCTCTCCCTCCCTCCCTCCCTTCCCCAATTCATCTTCTTTTCTTTCCCACCTTCCTTCCTCCCCCTCCCTTCCTTCTTCTCCCTTCCTCCCTCTTTCTTTCTTTCTTTCTTTCTTTCTTTCTTTCTTTCTTTCTTTCTTCCTTCCTTCCTTCCTTCCTTCCTTCCTTCCTTCCTTTCTTTCTTTCTTTCTTTCTTTCTTTCTTCCTTCCTTCCTTCCTTCCTTCCTTCCTTCCTTCCTTCCTTCCTTTCTTTCTTTCTTTCTTTCTTTCTTTCTTTCTTTCTTTCTTTCTTTCTTTCTTTCTTTCTTCCTTTCCTTTCCTTTCCTTTCCTTTCTTCTTTCTTTCCCACATCCATCTCCCTCTCTCTCTCCCTTTCACTGCTTCTCTCCTTCCCTCCCTTCTCCCCTCCGTCTCCCAATTTATCTCCTTCATTGCCTCTCCCTCCCTCTCTCCCTGCCTCCCTCCTTCCCTTCCTCCGATTCATCTCCTTCCCTCTTTCCCTCCTCCTTTCCTTCTCCAATCCATCTCCTCCTCTCTCCTTCCCTTTCTCCCTCCTTCCTTCCCTCTCTCCCTCCCTCCCTTCTCCCCTCCACCTCCCAATTCTTCTCCTTCATTCCCTCTCCCTTCCTTCCTTCCTCCCTCCCTCCCGGTTGCATCTCCTTCCCTCTCTCCTTCCTCCTTTCCTTGTCTGATCCATCCCCTTCTCTCTCTTTCCCTTTCTCCTTCCCTCTTTCAATGAAGTGACCTGGTGTGGCGGGAAAAGAACGCCCAGCCAGGAAAATAACGACCGTTGTAACTGAAGATGGCTCTTTGGCATGGCGAGTCAGGCAACAGTGAGGTCTACTTCTGCCTTGGGCACAAACGCAGCGGTGTGGCCTTGGGCCAGCCACTTTCTCTCAGCCCTAAGAAAGAGGCAATGGCAAACTGCTTCTGGGGGAAAAAAAAATCTGGCCAGGAAAACTGCAGGGATTTGTCCAAGCAGTCTCCGAGGATCTGACGCAACGGGAGGGGAGGAAAACAAGAGGAAAGAAGGAGAATGGCTCCTTCCCTAATCTGTACTGGCAAAATTTCCGAACAATAAGTCATTGATGGCGCTCCCATATGGGCTTCCTGGCGGATGTGCATTCATGGGAAAGAGTTTGCAAACAGCCTGCCGACTAAAAACAATGCACTAGGGATCACGAGGAACTTTCCCGGCTTCCTTTTCTTGCCTGTTGGCTGCGGGAAATTTCGGTAATTTCTGAGACTTTTTCCTGGGTGCTTGATTCTCGGAAGGTGCTAGCCTAGAAACCAGGAGACAAGGAGTTCTAGTCCTGCCTAAGCCGTGAAAGCCATCTGGGTGGTTTGGGGCCAATCACCAGGAGACGGTAAATTCTAGTCCCGCCTTAGCCATGAAAGCCGGCTGAGTGACTTTGGGCCAATCACCAGGAGACGGCGAGTTCTAGTCCCGCCTTAGCCATGAAAGCCAGCTGGGTGACTTTGGGCCAATCACCAGGAGACGGCGAGTTCTAGTCCCGCCTTAGCCATGAAAGCCATCTGGGTGGTTTGGGGCCAATCACCAGGAGACGGTAAATTCTAGTCCCGCCTTAGCCATGAAAGCCGGCTGAGTGACTTTGGGCCAATCACCAGGAGACGGTGAGTTCTAGTCCCGCCTTAGATATGAAAGCTGGTTGGGTGACTTTGGGCCAATCACCAGGAGACGGTGAGTTCTGGTCCTGCCTTAGATACGAAAGCTGGCTGGGTGACTTTGGGCTGATCACCAGGAGACAGTGAGTTCTAGTCCCGCCTTAGGCATGAAAGCCCGCTGGGTGACTTTGGCCCAATCACCAGGAGACGGTGAGTTCTAGTCCCGCCTTAGCCATGAAAGCCATCTGGGTGGTTTGGGGCCAATCACCAGGAGATGGTGAGTTCTAATTCCACCTTAGGCATGAAAGCCGGCTGGGTGACTTTGGGCCAATCACCAGGAGACGGTGAGTTCTAGTCCCGCCTTAGGCATGAAAGCCAACTAGATGGGGGACGGTCAAAAAAGTCAAGATGGCAGCCACAACGGTGTAATCAAAGCTCCTCCAGCTGGTTTTCAGTGTGCGTTTTGTTTGCCATTGTACATGTCAAGCACCCTACAATTCATCCTTGGTGTTTCCAGCTGCAAGAATTTTTTGAACATTCCCATTCATAATTTCCCATTCTGTTTGCCCCCACCCAGAGCAAGCAGCTACAGATAGTCCCCGGCTTACAACAGTTCATTTTAGTGACCTTTCAAAGTTACAACAGCACTGAACAAACTTACCCAGGACCGTTTTTCACACCTATAACCGTTGCAGCCTCCCCAGGGTCAGGTGATCAAAATTCGGACGCTCGGCAACTGGCATGTTCTTGTGACGGTTGGAGTGTCTGGGGAATCACGTGATCCCATTTCGGGACCTTCTGACAAGCACAATCCACGGGGAAGCCCGATTCACTTAACAACCGTGTTACTAACTTAGCAACTGCAGTGATTCACTTAACAACCGTGGCAAGAAAGGGTCATAAAATGGGGCAAAACCGACTTAACGACGGTCTCGCTTGGCAACCGAAATTTTAGGCTCAGCTGTGGACGCAAAACGAGAACTAGCCGCGTTATTAAATGACGTTATGAATTTAATTTGACCTTGCCAAACAACAGAAACTCTGAGACAGACAAACCAGGAGAGGGGAAAGCGGTGAACCCCCAAGCAACAATTTACAGTCTGTGGAGAATGACAGGGTGCAGCTGTCCATAACTCTGTAGCTTTCATCCTTTGGAGGGAGATCACGGCGGCAAAATGGAGAAGGAAAGGAGGACACCAGGTGATCCTTCCATTGTTTTTTTGTTAAAGAAACACTGGGGTGGACTGTGATGGGGCATCCCACACACAGATTTGGGAGGATGTGATGAGCAAAAACTCCCACTCTTGGTAACTTTCATGGCAAGCAAAGAGCGTGGTTGGTTTGGGGTGGGATAGAAATTGTGCTATTTCTTTTTTTTTTTCCCCTAGCATTTGTCCCACTGGGTCGCGGGTTGCCTTCATTTGCACTTTGCTGTTTAGCAGAACATTTAAGATCTATTAACATCTAGGCATAGTGTTAATAAATATAACAAAAATAAGGCAACTTATTAGAAACCTGGCGCGCCAGGAGCCTAAACGCTGCTGCTGCTGCTAATATTATTACGGTTGGTTGCAAAGTCCGCCAGATGTTTAGACCGGATTTGGCATTTTTTAATCCGCCTATCGAGTCCTTCCCAAGGATCTGGGAAGTTCTTTGATGGGGTTAAAGATCTCGTCGCAGGAGTCCGAGTAAAGCTGGCTTTTGCAATTGACTGATGGGGATTTTGTCAATGCCCATCAGTCAATTGCAAAAGGCAGCTTTACTCCGAATAACTTACATCCTTCGAGTGGCATTATTATGATTTGTCAGCCAGATGTTCCGACTGGATTTGGCATTTTATCCACCTCCCGTGTCCTTCCCAAGGACCTGGGATAGGCAGACCCGGCTGTTTGATGGCCTTCAAGGCCTCGTCGCAGGATGTCAGCTGATCCAAGGAAAGCTGCCTTGTGCAATTGACCGATGTGAATCTGTCAATGCTGTTGGTGATCAAGCGGCGCTCCGGCTGTTTTGGGATTGCACCCAAGGCGCCTATCCCTATTGGCACTACCTTTGCTTTCTTTTATTGCCTTTGTTTATGCTTTTCTCTTTTATTTCTTTTTTTTTATTTGTCTAAAAGTGACTTGGCCTGCCTACTGAGCTGGTAGTTCCTTGACTGGGATATTGCTTCGTGCTTGTGTCCTCTTAGCTTTTTGATTGTCTCTGTTGAATGGGATGTAGACATTGGTGGTCTCTAATGTGCCTCTTGAGGGCAGTGAGCAATACCCCAATCAGAGAACTACCAACTCAGACAAACGATCAACAGGCTAATCAAGAAACCACCAAGAACATTTCCACCAACATTGACAGGGCAGCCACAAAGAGCAAAACCTTCTCCCTTCTAGCACCGATGATGTTCCCTAGTTGGGTCATGAAATGTCTGCAAGGAAACAATCCAGCTCAGAGAGCACCAAGGACCCCACAGTCCTCCTCCTCCTCCTCTGCCTCCTCCTCCTCCTCCCTCACCAGAAACCCCCCTCCCTTCTAGCACTGATGATGTTACCTAATTGGGCCATGAAACATCTGCAAGAAAACAACCAAGCTCAGAGAGCACCAAGGACCCCACAGTCCTCCTCCTCCTCCTCCTCCTCCTCCTCCTCCTCCTCCTCCTCCTCACATTTCCTACTAGTATTGTTGATTTTTTTCTAGATCAACAGTCCCCAACCTTTTGGGCACCGGGAACTAGTTCCATGGAGAGAGGTTTTCCACAGACCGGAGAGAGCGTGGCGTTGTCTGCTGCCTACATCCTGTGCGTGGGGCTTTGCTTGTTTGCACGGCCCAGTGTTGGTCCATGGAGCAGGGGTTGGGGACCCCTGTTCTAGATGGGTCATGAGACGTCTGAAAGAAAACAAGCAGGCTCAGAGACACGAAGGAGCCCACAGTTTTCTTCCTCCTCCTCCTTTGCACACCCCACTCCCTTCTAGCACTGATGACGTTACCTGGATGGGTCATGAAACATCTGCAAGAAAACCACCAAGCTCAGAGAGCACCAAGGACCACACAGTTCTTCTTCTCCTTCCTCCCTCCCTCCCTTTTCTTTCCTTATTTTATCTCTATCCTTCCCCTTTGTTTATTCTATCTCTATCCTTCCTTTCACCCTCCTTCCTTCCTTCCTTCCTTCCTTCCTTCCTTCCTTCCTTCCTTCCTTCCTTCCTTCCTCCCTTCATTTCAAACCCAAGCTACAAATATTGTCTTTTATTGGGAGTGGTTTTCCTTCCATACTCCTATGTAAATAGAAAGCAAACCCACCCCCTTCTAGCACTGATGATGTTACCTGGATGGGTCATGAGACGTCTGCAAGAAATCAACCCAGCTCAGAGAGCACCAAGGACCCCACAGTTTAACCCTGAACTACAAATATTCTCTTCTATTAATACCTGGACTTCAAACATCCAGAAACTCCATTGGGGGGGAGGGGAGTGTATACGTAAGCATCTCTTCCCCGCCTTGAAAATCAGCCGTGCATTTCCCCAAGATCATCTTTAAGATGCTAACCACGAGCGCTGCGTTCATCCTGCCCGCTCCCAACCGTCTTGCAGAGACCGACTAGAAAGGGCCACAATTTAATTTTTAAAACGATAAACCTTTCCCTCAACATTATTTCTCTGCTTCTCTATAATCTCAGGTGTTCATAACCTTCCTGCAATAAGTAATCGGGAAGCCTCGCTTGAGAATAAAAATGCGTCCAACGGAGCGTGCCTTCCTGATGCTTCCTCCCCACGCCGTCTTTCCGTCTTGGAACGACTTTTTGGGAAGGTGCTTCCTGAAATTCGGAGGTCTGGATCTGGGATATTTCGAGCCGTTGTGCTAGGAATGGCATTCTCAAGGGATTTGAATCTGCAGATAGGTCTGTGTGCAATAACCCGCCCAGGAAGGGGGCTGGTTGAGAATAGAATATATAATATAATTATGAATAGAAAATAGAATAGAATAGAATAGAATAGAATAGAATAGAATAGAATAGAATAGAATAGAATAGAATAGAATAGAATAGAATAGAATAGAATAGAATAGAATAGAATAGAATAGAAAATATGGAATGGGATATAAAATGGGATATAGAATAGAATAGAATAGAATAGAATAGAATAGAATAGAATAGAATAGAATAGAATAGAATAGAATAGAATAGAATAGAATAGAATAGAATAAATGCAATGGAGAATAGAATAGAATAGAATAGAATAGAATAGAATAGAATAGAATAGAATAGAATAGAATAGAATAGAATAGAATAGAATAGAATAGAATAGAATAGAATAGAATAGAATAGAATAGAATAGAATAGAATAGAAAATATGGAATGGGATATAAAATAGAAAGAATAAATAGAACAGAACAGAATAGAATAGGAACTTTATTGTCACTTTAAATCTACACTAATCCGCATACATTAAAATGAAATTTCTTTGCATTCAGCTCTCAACCCCACCCCCCACCATTATGCATGCACCCACACCCACACACACGTATGTCACAGAAACATCACACTCTAGTTCGAATGTATACACATACATAGCGGAAAAAAGGAATTTTTTTTGCAAATTTACAAAACGGATGGCATTGAGCTGCAGCCTGCTCACCCCCCACCACTGAACTCCAGCATCTAGGACCCCCCCACACACACACAAGATTTAACTCTTTCCTCTTCTCCTTTTCCATCTACATCTGCCTCTCCCTCCCCCCCCCCCCCCCGCGCAAACCTCCAACAGTTCCTCCAGTCAGGAATGACAGAACGGGTGTCAATTATGCAAATGTATACAAATTGACGCCATGGACATAACTCCGCCGTGGGAGTTGGGTGCACACTGAGCGCGTACAGACTTTGCCAAGGCAACAGGATTTTTTTCCCCCTGAATCGGTGCCAACTTGGGGGGAAAAAAAACTTGCTGTCTTAGCTCTGGGTTCCAGTTCGCCCTCATTTGCTCTCATATTTCTGCCTTTGTCTTCCAGTCGCAGGATTTTTGTTGCCCCAGGGAGGTTTGAAACCAAATTGTGGAAGAAGAAGAAGAAGAAGAAGAAGAAGAAGAAGAAGAAGAAGAAGGAGAAGGAGAAGGAGAAGGAGAAGGAGAAGGAGAAGGAGAAGGAGAAGGAGAAGGAGAAGGAGAAGGAGAAGGAGAAGGAGAAGAAGAAGAAGAAGAAGAAGAAGAAGAAGAAGAAGAAGAAGAAGAAGAAGAAGAAGAAGAAGAAGAAGAAGAAGAAGAAGAAGAAGAAGAAGAAGAAGAAGAAGAAGAAGAAGGAATGGACCTTGGAGGTCATCTAGTCGAACCCCCTGCTCGGGCAGGAAATCCTATACCATTTCAGACAAATGCTGTCCAGTCTCTTCTTAAAAACTTCCAGCGTTGGAGCATTCACAGCTTCTAGAGGCAGGTTGTTCCACTGGTTAATTGTCCTCACTGTCAGGAAATTTCTCCTTTGTTCTAGGTTGCTTCTCTCCTTGGTTAGTTTCCATCCGTTGCTTCTTGTCCTGCCTTCAGGTGCTTTGGAGAATAGCTTGACTCCCTCTTCTTTGGGGCAGCCCCTGAGATATTGGAAGACTGCTATCATGTCATTCCTCGTCCTTCTCTTCATTAAACGAGACATGCCCAATTCCAGCAAACGTTCCTTATATGTTTTAGCCTCCAGTCCCCCAATCATCTTTGTTGCTCTTCTCTGCACTCTTTCTAGAGTCTCAACATCTTTTTTACATCATGGTGACCAAAACTGGATGCAGCATTCCAAGTGTGGCCTTACCTTGTAAAGTGGTATTAACACTTCACTTCTATCCCTCTGTTAATGCAGCCTAGATAGGCCTCAACTTATTGCCAGAATTTCCTTGCTAGGCGAGTAGGCTGCTAAGTGAGTGACCCCAAACTTTTATGACCTTTTGTGCCACACTTGTTAAGGGAACCACTGAAGATAAGTGAATTGGGTGGTCGTAAAGCGAATCCAGCCCCCCCTTATTGACTTTGCTTGTCGGAAGCCGGCTGGGAAAGGGACAAATGTTGATCACGTGATCCCCGGAACGCAGCAAACTCTTGTGCCAGTTGCCCAGCGCCCAAATTCTGAACGTGTGATTGTGGTGTTGCTGCAACGGTTCTAATGCAAGGATTGGCTATAAGTCATTTTTTTTCCCCCAGGGCCATTGTAATATTGAATGGTCACTAAATGAATGGTTGTAAGTTGAGAGCGCCCTGTGTTCTCTGGAATGAAATGGGGAGGGACATAAAACCAGAATGCACTAAAACATACGAAGAAGAGTTGCAGGACTTGGTTAATGAAGAGAAGGACGAGGGGGACGTGATAGCAGTCTTCCAGTATCTCAGGGGCTGCCCCAAAGAAGAGGCAGTCAAGCTATTCTCCAAAGCACCCAAAGGCAGGAGAAGAAGCAAAGGATGGAAACTCACCAAGGAGAGAAGCAACCTGGAACTAAGGAGAAATTTCCTGAGAGTGAGGACAATTAACCAGTGGAACCACCTGCCTCCAGAAGCTGTGAATGCTCCAACACTGGAAGTTTTTAAGAAGAGACTGGACAGCCATTTGTCTGAATTGGGATAGGGTTTCCTGCCTGAGCAGGGGGTTGGACTAGATGACCTCCAAGGTCCCTTCCAACTCTGTTATTCTGTCATTTTTTTCCTACCTTTCAGTCATGGTCAAATGGAGTTCCTTCCTTTCCCTCCTCTCCCTCCTCTTTTTCCTTCCTTCCTTCCTTCCTTCCTTCCTTCCTTCCTTCCTTCCTTCCTTCCTTCCTTCCCTCCTTTCTTTCCTTCCTTCCTTCCCTCCCTCCCTTTCCTTGACGTCTTTTATTCCTACTATATGGAGCATCAGCTGTGCATTCCTAGTAAGTAACTATCTGCCCATCTAGAGACATTGGGGGAAATATCTATTTTTTTAAAGAAAAGAAGAAAAAAGTCATTTCCGTATGGAATTCGATTTAGTCCTTCCTTCCATTTTTAAACGAGCGATCAGCGAACATGGTCCTAGTCTGGTAGGTACTGAAAATGTTATTAAGCATTAATCAATCAACTTCCATTTTTCTCGTGCTCTCTCTTCACAAAGACGCCAGTGGACACACACGCACATCCTCCGTCTCTCTCTGTTTCTCTCTCTCTCTCTCTTTTTGTTTCTCTCTTTCTATCTCTATGTTTTTCTCTCTCTCTTTCTCTCTTTCTCTGTCTCTGTTTTTCTCTGTTTCTCTCTCTCTCTCTCTCTCTTTTTGTTTCTCTCTTTCTATCTCTATGTTTTTCTCTCTCTCTTTCTCTCTTTCTCTGTCTCTGTTTTTCTCTGTTTCTCTCTCTGTTTCTCTCTTTTCTCTCTCTCTCTTTCTCTCTGTTTTTCTCTCGCTCTCTCTTTCTCTCTGTGTGTGTTTCTCTGTTTCTCTCTCTCTCTCTCTCTCACACACACACACACACACAAACCTCTTTCACCTCTGCTCTGATGCCCTGCTTGGTACCATCACTCATTTTATAACAGTGTCCAATTGCGGGCAGTGATAGGCAAAATAATCCTACATTTTTATGGGGTCAACGTATCAGTTTTCAGAACGGAGGCTCTTCTTCGCAGATAATGGTCCAAAGGCTGAAGAACATCTCCGTGTTAAATATTTATTTGCACCTTTTTCAAGGCAATCGGAGCGAAGGTGCCCCGGTGTCTTTATCTCTCATTAAGCCTACCGTCTTTTGCAGCCCTGTCCTCTGTTGTGAAGTAAAGCAGATAAAATGCAGGAAAGATTCTTACGTTTGGCACTAGAAATACCTTCCCTGACTTCCAGATGTTCCTCAGTCAGGGGAATCTCTACCTAAAGAGTTGAAGGATGAGCCAAAAGGAGTCGATAGGAGATTGCAGGGAGAAAAAGGAAGATTTTTTTTCCCCCCTAGGCTTTGCACAGCACATTCTGCAATTTTCTTCGTGAGACAAAAATGCTTAATTTTAGTCGCAGGGGGGGAAAAAAAGTCAGATTTGGAGAAAAGCTAGGAAGAGCAGCAAAAGCTGCCGCGCTCGGGAGCCTTTGCACGTTCTCCGCTTCCTCTGGCAAACATCTTGAATTTCTAAAGTCTTTTGAACTTTCCATATGGCAGAACTGCTGGCAAAAAGTTGGACGGGGAAACTCCACATATGAATTTAACGTGCCCGAGAACGCGTTCGAGAGACGCTCGCTTTGCGATTTTTGGAAGGCTGTGTGGATTGCGTTCAGTATTTAGCGCTAAAACGCCGGCAGTTGGCAACTCGAATCTCAGGGGCGATGGAACACCAAATATGTCTGGGTTGTTGTTTTTTTAAAATCAAAGAATGAAACAGGAAGGGGCTATATATATGGAGCCAGCCCTGCCAAACAGCTTTTCCCAACCTGATCTCTTTCAGAAGGACCGAAATACAACTCCCATCGTTCCCAGCCCTGGTAGGTAGAGATAACGATGTGTAATCCAAGATTTTCAGAGGCTTCCCTTGGAAAGTTGGACTCGCTCGGGCCAACTTCCGTTCCCCCCAAACCCAATTACAGGTAATCCTCGACTTATAACTGTTTGCTTAGTGACCGTTCAAAGTTACGACAGGATTGGAAAGAGCGACTTATGACCAGTTTTCACACTTACGACCATAGCAGCAATCCCGTGGCCGTGGGAACAACATTCGGATGCTTGGCAACTGACTCGTTTTTATGACGGTGGCTGCGTCCTGGGGTCACGTGATCCCCTTTTGCCAAGCCGGAGTCACTTTAACAACCAGGTTACTAACCGATCAACTGCAATGCTTCTCTTAACAATGGAGGCAGGAAAGGTTGTAAAATGGGGCAAAGGTCCCACTTAACAAAGGTCTCGCTTAGTGTTGTGACTCCTGGCCAGCCAGTGGATCCAGCAGCTGAGTCTGAGGAGTCAGAGGAGTCAGAGGAGGAGGGGCCTGGAGTGACATCAGAGTCAGAGGAAGGCTTTGAGGAGCTCCAAGACTTACACTGATGAGGAGTTTGGCCCCTCTACTTGCTCCCAGGCTGAGACACAGCTGTGCTGGGAGCCTGAGTTGGACAGTGATGAAGCACAGCTGGGAGACATTCAGGATGCACGAAAGCGCTGGCAAGAGAAGCGAGCAGGACAGAGGAACGCAATGGGGCGGCTCCAAAGGCAAAGGAGAAGGCATTAGGAAGCCACGCCTTGGCTGCATTATAAAAGGGGAGGTGTGGGAGGTGCTGGTTGCCGAGGGCAACCGTTCGTGTTGAGGACCGAGTTTCTGTGGACTGTGTTTGTTTGCCTTGGCACATTGACTCGCGTCTGTGAGAATAAAGGGGCTTGGTTTGTCTTGCCTGTTTCTTGTAAGAGGGGTTCCTCCTTGTGAGCAGAACAAGGACTCACGTGGGCTGGGACAAAACACTTAGCCACAAAAAGTTTGGGAGCAATTGTAAGATGTAAGTCAAGGACTGTCTACCTGTATTGGGAGCCAAGGTGCATTACCGCCTCTGAGTCAAGTTAGGTGATCGAAATTAAAACTGTTCTGCACTGACTTAGCGGTTTTCTAATCCTTTTCCATCCCGCTCTCTCTTTCTCTCTCTCTCTATTCCCAAGGCGGCACCAGCTTTACACAAATGCACAATTGGGTGGGTGTGTTTTTTCTTCTTCTTTTTTTCCTTCTGAGCGATCGACCTGCCTCACCCCTTGATCTTTTAAAGAGGTTGCTGTGTGCCAAGAAAATGGCCTGGAGGACAGAAATAGAAAATGCCCCATCGTGTCCTCATTCTTCCCTTCCTGAAGACGTAGAGAGGGCGCTTTCGGCCGGGTCCGTGGGGGGCCCGTTTCAAAGCAGGGTGCAAATGAGGCGCCGTTTGCAAAAAAATAAAATAAAATAAAACCAATCTGCCTGGCCAGTCAAATTAATAACAGTAAGAGATGGTGCCGCTTCCACAAAGAAGAGGCAGTCAAGCTATTCTCCAAAGCGCCCAAAGGCAGGAAAAGAAGCAATGGAGGGAAACTCACCAAGGAGAGAAGCAACCTGGAACTAAGGTGAAACTTCCTGACAGTGAGAACAATTAACCAGTGGAACAACCTGCCTCCAGAAGCGGTGAATGCTCCAACGCTGGAAGTGTTTAAGAAGAGACTGGACAGCCATTTGTGCGAAATGGTACAGGTTTTCCTGCCTGAGCAGGGGGTTGGACTAGATGACCTCCAAGTTCCCTTCCAACTACTTCTTCTTCTTCTTCTTCTTCTTCTTCTTCTTCTTCTTCTTCTTCTTCTTCTTCTTCTTCTTCTTCTTCTTCTTCTTCTTCTTCTCCTTCTCCTTCTCCTTCTCCTTCTCCTTCTCCTTCTCCTTCTCCTTCTCCTTATTATTATTATTATTATTATTATTATTATTATTATTATTATTATTATTATTATTATTATTATTATTATTATTATTATTATTATTATTATTATCAGGGGCTGCCCCAAAGAAGAGGGAGTCAAGCTATTCTCCAAAGCAACAAGGCAGGACAAGAAGCAACGGATGGAAACTCATCGAAGAGAGAAGCAACCCAGAACTAAGGAGGAACTTCCTGACAGTGAGAACAATTGACCAGTGGAACCACCTGCCTCCAGAAGCGGTGAATGCTCCAACACTGGAAGTCTTTAAGAAGAGACTGGACAGCCATTTGTCTGAAAGGGCATAGCGTCTTCTGCACCACTTCTACGCTGGAGGTGGGTGGTAGACTGAGATAAGACCTAACCACCATCCCCGGGCATCTCTTGCTCCTTTCCTTCCCATCTGGACTAACTTGAAGTCAGTTTTAATGTTAATAAAATCTCGACCTCGGCTTACAACCACAACAGAGCCCAAAATTGATGTTGCTAAGCGGAGCAGTTGTTAAGTGAGTTTTTGCCCCGTGTGACGACCTTCCTTGCCACGGTGGTGAAGGGAAACGCTGCAGGGGTGACGTGAGGACACCCAGCGGTTCAGCGAAACTGGTTCCTCCGTTGACTTTGCCCGTCCTCTCCCGGCTGAGCTGTTTTTTAGCTGGAAGGAGGGAAAAGGGAATTATTTTAATGGGGGAGAAAACGTCCTCTTTGCTAATGACCCAAGCGGGTCAGAACAAATGGGAGCCTGGCAGAGCCACCCTGGCTGGGCTTTTATCGTGCGAAGATACAGCAAAAAACAGACTAATACTGCAATTAGATTTGCTGGAAAACATTTCCAGCCAGATATATAGATTCGTGATACCGGTGGCATTGGGGGGTGGGGGGAGAGGGGAGGAGGGGAAGAGTATGAGGGATGAGGAAGAGGAGGAAGAGAAGGGGGAGGAAGGGGAGGGAGAGAGAAGGCGATGGAGGGGGGAGGGATGGGAGGAGAAAGAGGAGGAGGAGGGGGAGGGAGAGGAGGGAGGAAGAAGAGGGCGGGGAGGGAGGGGAGGAGGGGAAGGAAGAGGGGGAGGGAGAGGAGGGGAAGGAAGAGGAGGGAGGAGGGTGGGGGAGGGAGAGGGAGAGAAGGATGGGAAACAAGAGGAGGGAGGAAGAGGATGATGGGGAGAAGAAGGAGGAGGAGAGGGAGGGAGAGGAGGAGGAGGAGGGAGGGAGAGGATGATGGGGAGAGGGAGAGAAGGAGGAGGGAGGGAGAGGGACAGGAGGAGGAGGAGGAGGGGGGAAGGAAGAGGAGGAGGAGGAGGGAGGAAGAGGATGATGGGGAGAGGGACAGGAGGAGGAGGAGGAGGAGGGGAAGGAAGAGGAAGAAGAGGAGGGAGGGAGGGAGGGAGAGAGAGAGGAGGAGAAGGAGGAGGAGGGGAAGGAAGAGGAAGAGGATGATGGGAGAGGGAGAGAAGGAGGAGGAGGGGATGGAGAGGAAGAAGAGGAGGGAGGGAGGGAGGGAGAGAGACAGGAGGAAGAGGATGATGGGGAGAGGGAGAGAAGGAGCAGGGAGGGAGGGAGAGGGACAGGAGGAGGAGCAGGAGGGGGGGAGGAGGAGGAGGAGGGAGGAAGAGGAGGTGTCCTCTGCACGTCCAGAGAGATTGGAAAAAGTTTTGCATGCCGGACTCCCTTTCTTGCCGTCTCCAAATCTTTAAAATTGGCTCAATTCATCCCAAATCGGATAAGGATCTCTCCGCAGATGCTGAGGATAAGGATTTCAGTGACTTTGGAGCCTGGTTTTCTCTCCGGCAAATCCCCAAGTCAGCAGATGAAGTTAAAAGGCAACACAAAGAGAGAAAGAAACGAGTCAGAAGCTTAATATATTTTAGGGTTAACTTTAATAACGAAGGCTGGTGGGATCAATGAGCCTTTACAAAAAAAAAAAAGAAAGAAAAAAAAAGCGAGTCAAGCCATTTTAGTTTAAAATGTTGAATCATCAAATCAGTTCAATTCAGGGGGAAAAAAAAGAGTGCTTTTCTGTCTGCCCAAGTATTCCTAACTATTAAACTTGCCATTTGATTAAAACCCCCACCAAATTTGATCCGTCAAATCAATGGAGCAATTTGATGCAAAGGGGCGATTTACTCAGAGCACTTGAGAACAATTTCCACTGCGGTTCTTTGCACAGCCCTATCAATACCTTAACAATCGCTTGGGTTTCTTGGCAATCAAAGCCTTCTGGAACTATATATATATATATATATATATATATATATATATATATATATATATATATATATATATATATATATATATATATATATATATATATATATATAAAGTATTTAGAATACCTTGCTAGGCCCCAAACATGGGACAAATCTTTATTTCCTGTTTCAGCCTAACCCAAGGCCATCCACAGGCAGTAGTCACAACAGTGACAGCTCATATTTGTGTAAAAAAATTTTTTTTGGATTGTGGATGGCCTTGGGTTAGGCTGAAACAGGAAATAAAGATTTCTCCCATGTTTGGGGCCTAGCAAGGTATTCTAAATACTTAACAAACACTTAACACATATCTCCCTTGCTTCTCAGCTAACAAAGCGAGAAAGAACCAGTGGCCGAAAGGTTAGAACAATTGCCTAAGGTGCGATTGGCCCAGGTTCGAATCTCAGAAGGGTATAGCTGACTGATGAGAACAAAACAGTTTGAAATGATCATATCGGTTTCCCTTTAATTCTTTGTTAACAATCCAATTTTTTTAACCTCTATATATTTATATATATATAAACCAAATCATGTATAGCATCCTCTCTGCTTCTATACAGAATAAATACATGCACAGGCGCACACAAATTCAATTTATATACCTTGCTTGATTGCATTCCCTCTGAAAATGATCCAAAAATCTATCAAGAATAGAATAGAATAGAATAGAATAGAATAGAATAGAATAGAATAGAATAGAATATAGAATAGAATAGAATAGAATAGAATAGAATAGAATAGAATAGAATAGAATAGAATAGAATAGAATAGAATAGAATAGAATAGAATAGAATAGAATAGAATAGAATAGAAAATATAGAATGGAATGGAATAGAATAGAATAGAAAATATGGAAAGAGTAGAATTGAACGGAACAGAACAGAACAGAATAGAATAGAATAGAATAGAATAGAATAGAATAGAATAGAATAGAATAGAATAGAATAGAATAGAATAGAATAGAATAGAATAGAATAGAATAGAATAGAATAGAAAATATAGAATGGAATGGAATGGAATAGAATAGAAAATATGGAAAGAGTAGAATGGAATGGAACAGAACGGAACGGAACAGAACAGAATAGAATAGAATAGAATAGAATAGAATAGAATAGAATAGAATAGAATAGAATAGAATAGAATAGAATAGAATAGAATAGAATAGAATAGAAAATATAGAATGGAATGGAATGGAATAGAAAATATGGAAAGAGTAGAATGGAACGGAACGGAACAGAACAGAACAGAACAGAACAGAATAGAATAGAATAGAATAACAGAGTTGAAAGGGACCTTGGAGGTCTTCTAGTCCAGCCCCCTGCTCAAGCAGGAGAACCTATACCATCTCAGACAAGTGATTGTCTAATCTCTTCTTAAAAACCTCCAGCGATGGAGCGTCCACGATTTCTGGAGGCAACCTCTGTTCCACTGGTTCATTGTCCTCACTGGAATTAAGTTTCTGCTTAATTCCAGGTTGCTTCTCTCCTTGATCAGTTTCCAACCGTTGTTTCTTTTGCATCACCCCCTCTGTTGTTCTCAGCTCTTTCTCCACCCAGGTGGTGTTTAGAGTACTCAACCCATCTTAAACCTATTTAAATCACATCAGATCCTCCAGAAGACCCATCATGAGACCCTCGCTTGATGCAAGCCGCACCTGGGGAATTCCGGCAGTTGCCCGCCCATCTTAAAGTTGCCAAGGTTGAGGAACCCTGCGTTAGATTTCCCCTAAATTTCCCTCTATTATGTTGAAGGATAAATGCGGGGTGGGGTGGGGTGGGGGGTGAGGTATGTGTCTGTGTGTGTGTGTGTGTGTGTGTTTTAAAACCTTTTCGTGCATTATTGGAATGCATGATGACACTGTGTTGAGGCAAATTCTCTCTCTCTGTGTCTGTGTATTCAAAACTTGGCAAATGTCACTGTGAATTATTTAACGAGATAAATTGCCTCCTTTAATTAATATGTAAAAATAAAAGAGAAAAACTGAACTGCGTCGTTCTATTTGGGCGCATCTGTCTCTACGTCTGCCGGAGAGCGTGTGTCTCCACATCTCCCGCCTAGCCGAGGCTGAAAGGAGAACAAACCTGGTTTGAAACAGCTGCAACGGCCTCTTTTCTGCCTCCATCCTGACTTTCCGGATTGCAGTCAAAAAAATTACACACACACACACAGACACACACACTTCCTCTAGAGACCCATGTTAAAAAGATTACTGATTTAAGTGGGACACCGGGCTAATTATTCTTGATTTTTGCTCTGCCAGTGAAAGATTTGATGTCACATAGCTCTTTTATTAACTGATTAAGTCATCTCAATTATCAAAATGAAGGCATTATCCAGCGCACACTTCACTTTGCATAGTGTCTCTCTCTCTCTCTCTCTCTCTCTCTCTCTCTCTCTCTCTCTCTCTCTCTCTCTCTCTCTCTCTCCTCTCCCTCTGGTTTTCTCTGTTTTTTTCTCTCTCTCTGTTTCTCTCTGTTTTTCTCTGTGTGTTTCTCTTTCTCTCTCTCTCTCTCTCTCTCTCTCTCTCTCTCTCTCTCTCTCTCTCCTCTCCCTCTGGTTTTCTGTTTTTTCTCTCTCTCTTTTTCTCTGTGTTTCTCTCTCTCTCTCTCTCTCTCTCTCTCTCTCTCTCTCTCTCTCTCTCTCTCTCTCTCCTCTCCCTCTGGTTTTCTGTTTTTTTTCTCTCTCTTTTTCTCTGTGTTTCTCTCTCTCTCTCTCTCTCTTTCAGAAGCTGCCCAATGACTCTCGACAGCGAGAGGGATGGCATATAAATTTAATAAATAAATCCTAGTCTCACTTTATCAAGAATAAAGCAATAGGGTCATTTTTTTTTTTGACTGAGCGATTGGTTTAGTTAACCGTGGGAATGAAGTGGACATAATATATCTTGACTTTAGCCAAGCATTTGAGAAGGGTTCCTTTGAAGGTTTAGTTAGTAGGAATAGAAATATTGTGGGTGCAGGCAATCCTCAACGTACGACCACAATGGAGCCCAAAGCCTCCGCCGTTAAGTGAGTTTTGTCTACACTCCACCTTACAGCTTTCCTCGCCGCAGTGAAACGCTGCAGCCAATAACTCAGCAACCCGGTTGTTAAGTGAATCTGGCTCCCCCGTTGGCTTTGCTTGTCAGAAGGTCGCAAAAGGGGACCCCCGGAACACGGCCACCGTCATAAGTATGAGTCAATTGCCAAGTGTCTGAATATTGATCATGTGACCCTGGACGATGCTGCGAAGGTAACGGTGAAAAACAGCCCTGTCACATTTTTCAGTGCCGTTGTCACTTTGAACGGTCGCTAAACGAAACTGTTGCTAAGTCGAGGACCACCTGAACTTTGAATATAAAATGCTTGAAATGGCCAGTCTCGGGGGGGGGGTGGTGTTTGGGGTTTTTATATCTATCTATCTATATCTATCTATCTATATCTATATCTATATCTATATCTATATCTATATCTATATCTATATCTATGTCTATGTCTATGTCTATATCTATATCTATATCTATGTCTATGTCTATGTCTATATCTATATCTATGTCTATGTCTATGTCTATGTCTATGTCTATGTCTATGTCTATATCTATATCTATGTATGTCTATGTCTATGTCTATATCTATATCTATATCTATATCTATATCTATATCTATGTCTATATCTATATCTATATCTATGTCTATGTCTATGTCTATATCTATATCTATATCTATATATCTATATCTATGTCTATGTCTATGTCTATGTCTATGTCTATATC
The DNA here is from genome assembly GCF_947247035.1 of Vipera ursinii. Taxonomy (NCBI): domain Eukaryota; kingdom Metazoa; phylum Chordata; class Lepidosauria; order Squamata; family Viperidae; genus Vipera; species Vipera ursinii. Next base: position 86,684,334 of record NC_139515.1, on the reverse strand, counting down.
TATATCTATATCTATGTCTATGTCTATGTCTATGTCTATGTCTATATCTATATCTATATCTATGTCTATGTCTATGTCTATATCTATGTCTATGTCTATGTCTATGTCTATGTCTATATCTATATCTATATCTATATCTATGTCTATGTCTATGTCTATGTCTATGTCTATATCTATCTATCTATCTATCTATCTATCTATCTATCTATCTATCTATCTATCTATCTATGCAGGAAAATTTCAGGAAGGGCTTTAGTGTGTCCATCACACTTTCCGGACGACAATCCCTTTAAAAGGGACGAGGCAACGGGTCTCTGCGTGGGAGACCCCCCCACACCTTGTCAGCAATTCTGCCTGGAAGTTCAGGATAGCATGCAAATTTCTTTTTTTTTTCCTGTTTTAATTTGGATCAGAGGTTACCTTCCCCGGATTGTTTTTTTCCCCCCTTTTAATTGCTATCTTCGCCAGGTTATTAAAATCAGAGCCATCTCTGGAGAAACAATGAACGAGACGAGGCCACGGAAGTGGCAAACATAATATTGAATTATTTTGGGGAGAGGCAGCCTGGATCCCTGAGATAACAAGATTATATCTCATCTGGTCTTCCTGGACTTCGAATTTTATTCTCCTAGATCTGGGGTGGTCTTGATCACGTAAAGATATTTCATAAGATCGTGGTTGTTGTTTTTTTTTAACCTTGCGAAAGGTTTCTGGATCATCCTGGCAAAACAATCAATCTCGTTAATTTATGACACAGATTGCATCAGAATCCCTCTTTATTTATCGTGGTTTGTTTTATTCGACTGATAGGTTCCAACAACTGCAAACAACGTTGTGCAGCGTGTCTCGCTCAACCTCCTTAACTTGAATTGAAAGAATGCAATAAGAAAACAGTCGGCAATCTTTGAGAAAAACCTACCAAAAAAAAAAAAAGGATTCTGGGAGTTGAAGTCCATTTATATTAAAGCCTGCTGACTGAGGGATTCTGGGAGTTGAAGTCCATTTATATTAAAGCACGCTGGCTGGGGAATTCTGGGAGTTGAAGTCCACCCATCTCAAAGCCTGCTGACTGAGGGATTCTGGGAGTTGAAGTCCATTTATAGTAAAGCCTGCTGACTGAGGGATTCTGGGAGCTGAAGTCCATTTATATTAAAGCCTGCTGACTGAGGGATTCTGGGAGTTGAAGTCCATTTATATTAAAGCACGCTGGCTGGGGAATTCTGGGAGTTGAAGTCCACCCATCTCAAAGCCTGCTGACTGAGGGATTCTGGGAGTTGAAGTCCATTTATAGTAAAGCCTGCTGACTGAGGGATTCTGGGAGCTGAAGTCCATTTATATTAAAGCCTGCTGACTGAGGGATTCTGGGAGTTGAAGTCCACTTATATTAAAGCACGCTGGCTGGGGAATTCTGGGAGTTGAAGTCCACCCATCTCAAAGCCTGCTTGACTGAGGGATTCTGGGAGTTGAAGTCCACCCATCTTCAAGCATGCCGCCTGGGGAATCCTGGGAGTTGAAATCCACCCATCTTCAAGCATGCCGGCTGGGGAATTCTGGGAACTATGGAAGTTAAGAAACATTGGTAGAGGGCAAAACAGGGGAAGCCCACCAATCATGGGCTCTGCACTTCTTTCTAGCCTTTTAATTATAATTCTGTTCTCAGTTTCCCAGTTCAGGATAGCATGTGGGAGAACTCAGAGGGATCATGGGATGAATCTTGTGTGGTGGTTTTTTTTTTATTGCAGCCACATTCATTGTCCTCCTCCTCCTCCCCCCCTCCCTGCAAACCCTTCTAGCACTGATGATGTTACCTAGTTGGGTCGTGAAACGTCTGCAAGGAAACCACCCAGCTCAGGGAGCACCGAGGATCCCTCAAGTTCAGATCTGCCAACCGCAAATAAATTCCCTGTTAAAATAAGGGACAGCACCAATTTTGCAAATTAACTCCGAGCAGAATCTGCAAGTTAGCCACTTTCTGCAGCTTTTATCAAATTTGCTATAAACATGCCATTGCCTGGATTTTTTTTTTGTTGTTGTTGCTGTTGCTAATTAACAAAAGTAGCAAGAAATAATAATTCCTCTCCTGGAATAAAATTGTTTCTTTCAGAGGGAGAGAGAGAGGAAAAGAAAGAGGAAGAGGAAGAGGGAGAGAGAGAGAGGAAGAGGGAGAGGAAGAGGAAGAGGGAGAGAGAGAGAGGAAGAGGGAGAGAGAGAGAGGAAGAGAGAGAGGAAGAGGAAGAGGGAGAGAGAGAGAGGAAGAGGGAGAGAGAGAGAGGAAGGGAGAGAGACGAAGAGGAAGAGGGAGTGAGAGAGAGAGAGAAAGAGAGTGAGAGGAAGGGAGAGAGAGAGGAAGAGGGAGAGAAAGAGGGGGTAGAGATAGAGGAAGGGGGAGAGAGAGAGATGAAAGGGGGAAAGAGACAGGAAGAGGTAGAGAGAGAGAAAGAGGGGGAGAGCAGCATCACCCTGGGGATGCTGCAACGGTCGCCTGTATGAAAAACCTCGATAAGTCACTTTTTTTCCTGTGCCGTTGTAACTCTGAACGGTCACTAAACGAATGGTTATAAGTCAAGGACTATTGACAGTAAAATACCTAGGACATACAGAGAGCCTTTGACTTTGCCCTTGATCCAATGACCGGTCCTCATGTCAGTTTCCAAGCACCCAAATTTTGATTACGTGACCCTGGGGAAATGCTGCGACGGTCGTAAGTGCGAGGACGAAGTCTCTTTTTTCCCCCCAGGGCTGTTGTAACTTTGAATGGCCACTACGTGAACGGGTGAGCATTCTCCACCGTCGGCTTTCCCCTTCTTTCGAGCCGCAGTGCCACGGTTACCCCCCGTTAATTTCTGCTCTTTTTCTGGGAGGAATTAATTGCCTCTGCAGAGCAGAAAGACAACACCAATATTTTGCGGTGAGATAAAGAGAAAAGCTGCACACGAACGATAATAGAAGCACCTTCGGTCTGGCTCCTCGAAATAATTCCAGCCGGCGCACCTGCGGAGTTTGCTAATGGGAAAACGAAATGCCGGCAAAGGAATCTCATATTTAGAGGGGAGAAAAATGGGAGTTATACACTCCCCAGAAGTGGTATGAAGAGATATCCTCAACTTAAAACGGCTCGCTTAGGGAGATGTATCTTTGAAACATATCTAACAAAATGAAATTCAATGGCGAAAAAAGTAAGGTTCTACACTTAGGCAAGAAAAACCAAATGTACAGGTGTACTATAGGTGGTACCTGGCTCAATAGTAGCAACTGTGAGAGGGATCTCGGAGTCCTAGTGGACAATCACTTAAATGTGAGCCAGCCGTGTGCTGCAGCTACCAAAAAAAGCCAACACAGTGCTAGGCTGCATTAACAGAGGGATAGAATCGAGATCAGGTGAAGTGTTAATACCACTTTACAAGGCCTTGGTAAGGCCACACTTGGAATCCGGCATCCAGTTTTGGTCACCACGATGTAAAAAAGATGTTGAGACTCTAGAAAGAGTGCAGAGAAGAGCAACAAAGATGATCAGGGGACTGGAGGCTAAAACATATAAGGAACGGTGGCTGGAATTGGCTATGTCCAGTTTAATGAAGAGAAGGACAAGGGGGGGACATGATAGCGGTCTTCCAGTATCTCAGGGGCTGCCCCAAAGAAGAGGCAGTCAAGCTAGTCTCCAAAGCACTTGAAGGCAGGGCAAAGAAGCGACGGATGGAAACTCACCAAGGAGAGAAGCAACCTAGAACTAAGGAGAAACTTCCTGACAGTTAGAACAATTAACCAGTGGAACAACCTGGCTCCAGAAGTGGTGAATGCTCCAACGCTGGAAGTTTTTAAGAAGAGACTGGACAGCCATTTACCTGAAATGGTATAGGGTTTCCTGCCTGAGCAGGGGGTTGGACTAGATGACCTCCAAGGTCCCTTCCAACATTATTATTACTATTATTATTACTATTACTATTATTATTGCTATTATTGTTGTTGTTATTATTATCATATTTAATAAACGTGGGGAAAGATTTAATAGAATGAAACAGGGGTGAGGCCGAGAAGAGTTTTAGCAGAATAACAACAGAGTTGGAAGGGACTTTGAACTGACTTTCCCGGTCTAAGAGATGATCTTAAATGTTCACAGAAGATTTTTGTTTTTTGTTTTTTTGTTTTTCAAAAAAGCCTTCTTCTCCTAGCTTTTGATCCAGTTTCTTTAGCAGAGATGCCTGAGACAGGCAGACACAAGAAAGAGAAGGTTGTTTCACGGTGGGAGAATTGCGCAAACTTGGTTTTTCTTGTCCATGTTAAGGATGAAGAAGCCTTCCCTTCCCTTCCCTTCCCTTCCCTTCCCTTCCCTTCCCTCCCTCCCTTCCTTCCTTCCTTCCTTCCTTCCTTCCTTCTTTCCTCCCCCCTCCCTTCCTTCTTCTCCCTTCCTCTTTCTTTCTTTCTTTCTTTCTTTCTTTCTTTCTTTCTTTCTTTCTTTCTTTCTTTCTTTCTTTCTTTCTTTCCCTCTCTCCATCCTTCCTTGCTTCCTTCCTTCCTCTCTCTCTTTTTTCTCCCTCCCTCTTTCTTTCTTTCTTTTCTTTCCCTCTCTCCATCCTTCCTTGCTTCCTTCCTTCCTCTCTCTCTCTTTTTTCTCCCTCCCTCTTTCTTTCCTTCCTTCCTTCCTTCCATCTATTTTTCTTTCCCACCTTCCTTCCTCCCCCTCCCTTCCTTTTTCTCCTCTTTCTTTCTTTCTTTCTTTCTTTCTTTCTTTCTTTCTTTCTTTCTTTCTTTCCTTCCCTCTCTCTCTCCATCCTTCCTTGCTTCCTCTCTTTTTCCTTTTCCTTTTCCTTTTTCTTTCTCCGTCCCTCCATCCTTCCTTCCTTTCTCTCTCTCTCTCTCTCTCCCTCCCTCTTTCCTTCCTTCCTTCCTTCCTTCCTTCCTTCCTTCCTTCCTTCCTTTCTTCCTTCCTTCCTTTCTTTTTCTTTCTTCCATTTATTTGTTTGTTTATTTATTTATTTTCTTTCCCACCTTCCTTCCTCCCCTCCCTTCCTTCTTTTCCCCCTTCCTTCCTTCCTTCCTTCCTTCCTTCCTTCCTTCCTTCCTTCCTTCCTTCCTTCTCTCTCCATCCTTCCTTTTTCTTTCCATTTTCTTTCTTTCATTTTTCTTTCTCCCTCCTTCCCTTCCTCCCTCCCTCCTTCCTTCTTCCTTCCTTCCTTCCTCTTTCCTCCCTCCCTCCCTTCTTTCCTCTGTTCCCTCCCTCCCTCCCTCCCTCCCCCTTCTCTGCCTCTCCTTTGCCTGATAGACCCTTAAGGTTGCTTCGGAGCTTCAGAGCCAAAAACTGCATTGCAGCAAAGTCGGAATGCACGGCAGAGAGACAGACAGAGAGAGAGAGAGAGAGAGAGAGAAAGGAGGCAATTTGCACCAGAACCTCCCAACTGCAACATCTGCAGGCAAAGAAAACTATTCTCACAATGGGGGCGGGGAAAGAGCACAGGAGCCCCCCCCCCACACACACAGCTCCTTGCATTAAATAATGTTCTCAATTAAACAAGAATTCAGGTCATTTTCAAGGAAGCCCATGGGGTGGATTCACACAACACATTATCCCTCCTAGAAAGTAACTGAGATCAGCTTTCTCTCAACAGAGCCTATTTGGGACTGATCTGGGTAAAAGGCATGTGTGAACTCTCCCAAGGCGATGATAAGTCCACCTATCTTAAAGCATCCTGGCTGGGGAATTCTGGGAGTTGAGGTTCACCTCTCTTCAAGCATCTTGGCTGAGGAATTCTGGGAATTGAAGTCCACCTATTTAAGGTATGCCGGCTGGGGAATTCTGGGAGTTGAGCAGAGAGCAAACTCTACTCCCTTCTAGCACCGATGATGTTACTTAGTTGGGTAATGAAATATCTGCAAGAAAACAATCAAGCTCAGAGAGTACCAAGGACTCCACACTCCTCCTCCTCCTCCTCCTCCTCCTCCTCCTCCTCCTCCTCCTCCTCCTCCTCCTCCTCCTCCTCCTCTCCACAATCGTCCCTCCCTTCTAGCCCTAATGATGTTCCCTAGTTGGGTCATGAAACATCTGCAAGGAAACCAAGATCAGAGAGCACCATGGACCCCACAGTTCAACCCTGGGGCTACAAATGTTCTCCTTTTAATAATTCTGTGCATTGTGTAACCCAGGTTCACCGAGTATGTATGAATCTGTATGAATACAGGAGAGTGTCAAATCAGGGAGAAATACTTTTCTCTCTGTTTATTTCTTCTATCTTTCTTTTTTCTCTTCCAGGCACTTCTGGAATAGTTTTGGGAAAGGCCTTTCCCCCCCCTCTCCTGTTCCTTTCATGCTTTTAAAGCATTTATTATTATTATTATTATTTGAGAAAGTTGTCCATTCTCTAAGAGGTAGGCAGAAAGCACATCTCAGGATAATTTGCAGCTGTCATTCAGAATTTCTGACTCATGAGAAGAACAATGGAAAGTTTTGATGACGCCAGCAAGAATCCCGGAGCTATTCAATCTTACAACCAGGTTCCTGAAAAACAGGAGGGGGTGGAAATGAAGAGGAACCAACCTCTGTATGAAATCGCTTCTTGGAACTTGGTCCCGGTGCCGAGAGCCAATTTCATGCTCAAAGCCTGTCTTCTGAATTGATAATACAGGTCCTCGACTTAACAACGGTTCGTTTAGTGACGGTTCGAAGTTACAACGGCATTGAAAAAAGTGACTGATGACCACTTTTCACAATCAATTTCTCCTTGTTCAGTTCCCATCCGTTATTCCTTCTCTGCAGCGGTGGGATTCAGCTGGTTCGCACCGGTTCGGCAGAACCAGTAGCTAAATTTTGTTGATTTCTGAGAACAGGCTGAATGCACGCCGCTTCCGGAGGCCTGGAGGAGGCCTTTCAGGCCTAGAACGGCCCAGCAGAAGTGCATGGACGCCACTTCTGAAAGCCTGTTCTAGGCCCCAGTTGTCTGCATGGATGCAGCCTGGACCTCCAAGCCTAGAACGGATTTCCGGAAGTGGCATCCATGCACTTCTAGAGGGCTGTTCTAGGCCTGCAGGAGGACTCCCAGGCCTAGAACCTAGATGCCCTATGCACAGTCACTCATGCGCTCGTGTCCTCCCGTTTAGACTACTGCAACGCTCTCTACATGGGGCTGCGTTGAGGACCACTCGGAGGCTTCAACTGGTGCAGAATGCGGCCGCGCGAGTCGTGATGGGGGTTTCCCGATACTCCCATGTAACACCTCTACTCCGCGAGCTGCATTGGCTTCCGGTTGCCCTTCGGGTGAGATTCAAGGTGCTGGTGATGACCTATAAAGCCCTAAATGGCATGGGTCCGGGATATTTGAGGGAACACCTGCTGCCGGCATCAAGCTCCCTTCGTCCAGTGCGCTCGCACAGGGAGGGTCTTCTCAGGGTGCCGCCGGTTAAAGATTGCCGGCGGGTAACACCCAGGGATAGGGCCTTCTCAGTGGCCACGCCTGCCCTTTGGAACCAGCTGCCCGCGGAGCTTAGGACTGCCGCCGACCTCCGTTCATTCCGCCGGGGCCTGAAGAACTGGCTCTTCGAGCTCTCTGGCCCAGGCTGAGAATTTTTTAACTTTAACTGGGTTTTTTATTTTTTCTCAGGGAATGATGTAATCTTTTTAAATTGTTTTTAGCTTTTGTATTGATTTTCTTTTAAATATCCTGTAAACCGCCCTGAGTCCTTTGGGAAAGGGCGGTATATAAATCTAAATAAATAAATAAATAAATAGAACAGCCCGCCGGCAGTGCATGGATGTCATTCTGAAAGCCCCTTCTAGGTCTCAGTTCTCTGCATGGATACAGCCTGGGCATCCAAACCTAGAATGGACTTCCGGAAGTGGCATCTGTAATGTATTGGGCTTGTTTTGTTAAGGGAACACCACGTGGGAAGGTTGCTTGAGCAGGGAAGCCGGCTAACGGCTCCCAGCTCCTCAGACAACCCGTCTCCAGCGCCGCTATTGGTTGCCTCTAGGGCGGGCAATAGGTTGCTTTAAACCTATTGGCCGCCACCTAGAGGCCAGGGTATAAATTGCTGCATTCGCAGCCCTGTTTCTCAGTTCAGATCCCGCAAGCAATAAACAATGATCTTTGCTGAACTCACTCGCCTCGTCTTCCTCATTAAGCAACGAACCCAGTACGTAACAGCATCCATGCACTTCCGGCGGGCTGTTCTAGGCCTGGAGGCCTCCCAGGCCTAGAACAGCCCGCCGGAAGTGCATGGATGCCACTTCCGGAAGTCCATTCTAGGCTTGGATGCCCTGGTTTGCATCCATGCAGCGAACCAGTTGTTCAGGTATTTGAAACCCACCACTGCTTCTCTGGCCTTTAAGTGCTTTGGAAGAGAGGTTGACACACACACACACACCCTCAAATATTGGAAGACTGTTATCATGTCTCCCCTGGTCCTTCTCTTCGTTAAACTAGACGTACCCAATTCCTGCCTCCAGTCCCCTAATTCCTGTCTACTAGCCTTGAAGAATTGATTAAATTCGCGCACAGAGGAAGACACCCGCGCAGACACACACACACACACACACACACACACGAAAAGAATTACAGAAGGTAGGTAAAGAAGGACATTAGAGGGATGATAAGGTCATGCTGGAGAGCCACAAAGTCAAAGGCTGAAGAGTTAAGGCTCCCCGGACACTTTTCTGACCTCTATCTTCGGCGTCATTATCGTGCGCCGTATGATCTCCTAATGAAAAAAAAAACCATAAGTAGGGACTTAGGGGAATCTTAACACCGATTCTCCCGGTTCAGCCAGGTTTAAATCACCGCCTTAATGTTGCATTAAAATGGAGGTTTCTTTGAGCCACAAATTAACTCCAAGACAGGGAGCCAAGGATATTGGAAAAATTGGGAAGGTGGATAAGGATTTATGCTCGGAGAGGGCAGCTCGGGGAACACCACGAGAATGCCAAATGGATTTTCAAGGTTGAAACACAAGGGCAGAGGAAGGTTGCCAGTATCACTCACTGGAGGCTGATGGGACGAGTCAGAGACAGAATAACAAGAGCTGGAAGGTGCCCTGGAGGTCTTCTAGCCCAACCCCCTGCTCAGGCAAGAAGCCCTATACCATTTCAGACAAATAGCTGTCCAGTCTCTTCTTAAAAACCTCTAGTATTGGGGCGTTCACCGCTTCTGGAGGCAGGTTGTTCCACTGGTTAATTGCTCTCACTGTCAGGAAGTTTCTCCTTAGTTCTAGGTTGCTTCTCTCTTTGGTTAGTTTCCATCCGTTGCTTCTTGATCTGCTTTCAGGAGCTTTGGAGAATAGCTTGACTTCCTCTTCTTTGGGGTAGCTCCTGAGAACAGTGCTATCGTGTCAGCTGTACGCTTCGGTTCTGTACAACTGTGATATCTGGCGTGTTGTGTTCCAAATGGCGATTTGTCTGTATTCGGAATTCCCACGAGATCTTCACCCTCTCATTCTCAAGAACTTTTTCCACCCTATGTTCCCACGACTTTTCGGACACAGGCAAGTCGTATTTTTTACACAATGCCCAGTGGATTAGTTTAGCAACTCGGTCATGATCTAGCTTTGTAATCAGTTTGCGCAATTTTGCTGCACTCACATATTAAATGTGAAACAGTTTCAACTTTGTTGTTGCAAAGTCGGCAATTTGGATTGCCAGTAGATTTTTGTATCTTCGCTTTCGTGGCATTAGTTTGTAGTGCTTGTTCTTGAGCAGCCAGTATTAAGCCTTCCGTTTCTTTCTTGATGGTTCCCATCTTCAGCCATGCCCATGTCAGGTTGTTATCACATTTTCCTTCAATGTTTTTCAAATGTTGTCCATGCAAAGCTTTGGTTTTCCATCTATTTAATCTATCATCCAGCAGTTTTCCCTTACATTCTGCCTTTATTTCTGTTATTTTGATAATGCTCTCTGCTTTCACAGCCTGCAGCAATTTTTCTGTACTTTGATTCACATAGTCATTCAAACTTCGTTTTTCTTCTTCTACAGTTTGGTGGATTTGCAGTAGCCCTCTGTCCCCTATTCTTCTTGGCAGGTACAATCTGTCGATGTCACTTTGTGGATGTAGAGCATGGTGCATGTTCAAAAGTTTACACGTTTTGCGGTCTAGGTGTTCCAGGTCGGCCAATGTCCAGAGTTGATAATTCCAGCTGGTTAGCGTATCACTGGGACTGCCCATGTATTAATGGCTTTAATTATATTTCCACCATTCAGCTTTGATTTTAGTATTTTGCGGACTCTCCTGATGTATTCCTTTTGGGTTGACTCTTTGACTTGTCCATTCAAGATGTTATCTGCTTCCAATATGCCTAGGTATTTGTAACCATCATCCTTTGCTAGTGCTTTCGTAATACTTCCGTTTCCCTGTTCTGTTCCTTCTATTTTTCCCATTTTTCCTCGTTGCATGGATAATATCGCATTATATTATATTACTATTGCTATTGCAATTATTGCGATGATGATGATGATGATGATGATGATGATGATGATGAAGATATTTCAGGAGGAACATGAATTTAGGGGGGACACATGACAACTCTTTTTTTTTTTTTTACTAACGTCTGCCTGACTGTTCAGCTTCTCATGCCCTCGTGCATATAAGGCAGCCAAGTAATTTATGGCTTCTAAACTCCGCAAATGTTTGTTAACCTTCGTGCATCTCACCACTTAAAGTTATTATACCCTAAAGGCGAGTGTTAATTATTGATTTAATAGATCAATGCAGAAACACACATCTATTACCCTGTTACCTATTTGTTATTTCGTCCAGCGTCATTGATCTCCTTTGTGATACCGTCTGTCCCGGTGTGTTTTATTTGAGGCCTTTGCATGCTTTGATCTGAGAAAGGGATTATAGATTTCTTTTTTTACCAGCATCTTAAGAGGGGTCCAAGGCACCAAAAGTCAGCTCTCAGAGAGACCCTCAGATTTGGCAGATAATTTGCAATTACACCACTTATAAAATCACGCTGACGAGGTAAGGAAGTTAGTTCAACCTGCCCCTCCCCCCCAACTGTGTTGTGACTAACCCCCGCCCCAGCTGATAATTTTGGGGGGGTATGTTTCACGTGTGTGTGTGTGTGTGTGTGCTGTTCTCCAAAAGATGTGGAAGGCATTAAGAAGGCTGGACTTGATTTTGCACCTTCCATAGCTATGTGTGGTCCCTCAGCCCAAAATCTATGTTGCTACGGTAAGCGAGACATTTGACAAGTGAATTTTCCCCATTTTATGAGCTTTCTTGACACAGTCGTCCTTCCTTCCTTCCTTCCTTCCTTCCTTCCTTCCTTCCTTCCTTCCTTCCTTCCCTCCATCCCTTTCTCCCTCTCTCCCTCCCTCCCACTCTTAATCATAATCATAATAGTAAAGTTGGAAGGGACCTTGGAGGTCATCTAGTCCAACCCCCTGCTCAGGCAGGAAACCCTATACCATTGCAGACAAATGGTTGTCCAGTCTCTTCTTAAAAACTTCCAGTGTTGGAGCATTCACCGCTTCTGGAGGCAGGTGGTTCCACTGGTTCATTGTTCTAACAGTCAGGAAGTTTCTCCTTAGTTCCAGGTTGCTTCTCTCCTTGACTAGTTTCCATTCGTTGCTTCTCGTCCTGCCTTCAGGGGCTTTGGAGAATAGCTTGACTGCCTCTTCTTTGGGGCAACCCCTGAGATACTGGAAGACTGCTATCACGTCCCCCCTGGCCCTTCTCTTCCTTAAACTAGACATTCCCAATTCCTGCAACCGGTCCTTATATGTTTTAGCCTCCAGTCCCCTGATCATCTTTGTGGCTCTTCTCTGCACTCTTTCTAGAGTCTCCACATCTTTTTTACATTGTGGTGACCAAAACTGGATGCAGGATTCCAGGTGTGGCCTTACCAAGGCCTTGTAAAGTGGTATTAACACTCTTCCTTTCCTCCCTCCCTCCCTCCCTCTCTCCCTCCCTCCCTCCCTCCCTCCCTCCCTCCCTCCCACTCCTTCCTTCCTTCCTTCCTTCCTTCCTTCCTTCCTTCCTTCCTTCCTTCCTTCCTTCCTTCCTTCTTTCCTTCCTTCCTTCCTTCCTTCTTTCCTTCCTTCCTTCCTCCCTCCCTCCCTCCCTCCCTCCCTCCCTCCCTTCCTTCCTTCCATTCCTTTCCCCAATTTCACTCCCTCACACTGCTTTTCTGGACCATCTGTCTTCGTGATCAACCTCTAGTGGCTGTGAGTTCCACCAGCCCTATGACCGAAACAAAGACATAGATCTTGATGACCAGGAAACTCCCCCCCCCCGGCTCTTCATTGGAAAAGCAAGGAGATAATCCTGATGTGTACATACCCAGTGCCTGATTAGGAAATTCCCCCCCCTCAAAAAATCAATTAATTAAAGAACAATGGGATTTCCCCCCGTGAAAATTCCCCCTTCCCATTTTTAGGGAGCCCCGTAAGCCAACACAATGTGACCTTGTCAGTCTGGATTACTTTCTTAATGTTAATCTTGTTCCTGCATAATTTGGCTCAGTCTCTAGGGGGAGAACGGAGGGTGGGGGGTTTCGATCTAATTAATCCAGATGACCCGTCTTTCTTATTGCAGCGAAAGACAAACATCTAGCGGGAGACAAATTGCATTCAAATTAATCTCAGGGAGGTAATTTGGGGGCCCATCTCGTTTGTTGAGGATCAATTTTAATAAGCTGGAATCAAGGTCACACCCAACCAATCGGGGAAGGAGTTTTGACAGCCATTTGGACGCCAGATTGACAGGTGCCGTGGAAACTTTTATTCCAAAAGGAAAAGAAAAAAGAGGGTCCTTGGGACGGGGTGTGGCAATTAAGAGATTGCGGTCCAGCCCAGCCAGGAAAGGGGAAATTTCGAATAACCGATCAGATGTCTTTGGATCAGCTCAACTGTGGTCGGTCTCCGTGCAGAGACCGGGGTGAGGTTTGAAATGGTGGGGAGAAATGGGAAAAATTATTGTGAAAAGACATAAACACATGTACACACACACACACACACACACACACACACACTTATATATCTGTCTGTCATCAGTCTGTATCTATTGTCTATGTATCATCTATCTCTATCTCTATCACCTCTATCAATCTATCAAGTATCTATCTTTCTATCAAGTTCTTCTCTATATCTATCTGTCTATCTATCTATCTAATCTATCTATCTATCTATCTATCTATCTATCTATCTATCTATCTATCTAATCTATCTATCTATGCATATATCTCTATCTATCAATCATCTATCTGTCTGTCTGTCTGTCTGTCAGTCTATCTATCTATCTATCTATCTATCTATCTATCTATCTATCTCTCTATCTATCTCTCTATCTCTATCTATCTATCTATCTATCTATCTATCTATCTATCTATCTATCTAGAATATCTTGTTTTTCTTTAAGAAAAAATTCTGATCCTAGAAGCTTCTTCAGTTCTAATTAACTGGTGGGGAATTCCAGCCCACAGTCACTCTGCAGCCTTTTATGCCTAAAAGGGAACTCATCGTCTCCTGGTGATTGGTCCAAAGTCACCCAGCTGGCTTTCACGCCTAAGGGGGGACTAGAACTCACCGTCTCCTGGTGATTGGTCCAAAGTCACCCAGTTGGCTTTCATGCCTAAGGTGGGACTAGAACTCACCGTCTCCTGGTGATGGGCCCAAAGTCACCCAGCTGGCTTTCACGCCTAAGGCGGGACTAGAACTCACCGTCTCCTGGTGATTGGTCCAAAGTCACCCAGTTGGCTTTCATGCCTAAGGTGGGACTAGAACTCACCGTCTCCTGGTGATGGGCCCAAAGTCACCCAGCTGGCTTTCACACCTAAGGCGGCACTAGAACTCACCGTCTCCTGGTGATTGGTCCAAAGTCACCCAGCTGGCTTTCATGCCTAAAGGGGGACTAGAACTCACCGTCTCCTGGTGATTGGCCCCAAATCACCCAGCCGGCTTTCATGCCTAAGGCAGGACTAGAACTCACCCTCTCCTGGTTTCTAGGCCAGCACCCTCACCACTAGACCCCCGAGTATGTGTACATATAATACATACTGTATGTATGTGTAAGCAAGAATCAAGGGGGGAAAAAAGAGCGCTTTAATTTTTCTGAGATAGCTAATGATATAGATTTGTCCTTAATGAATCGAAGGTTTGAAGTTGCAGGATAAAAGCTGCAGATCCCATTAAACATCTTTTGTTTAATCTTTCCTAACAAGAACGAAAACAGCCCATCGAAAGTACTTGAACCAAGCCTCCATTTTTTGCGGCTTTGATTTTGCTATAATGTATAACCTTTCATCGCATTTCATTCTCACTAAGTGGTGGCTGAGGGTTCCTAGTGGGCGGGGCAATGGCTCAGTGGGCGGGACTTGGATTCCCCCCCCCCAGGAAATTCTTGGGAATGCAAGGAGCTATTTTAAGCCTGTTGTTGGCTTAAATCTGCAGCTTTTGTGGGCTCTTTATCGCGGGCCAAGCACTTTGGCCCAAACATCAGGAGACTGAGTGTTCTAGTCCCTCCTTAGCCATGAAAGCCAGCTGGGTGTCCTTAGGCCAATCACCAGGAGATGTTGAGTTCTAGTCCCGCTTAGGTATGAAACCTAACTGGGTGACTTTGGGCCAATCACCAGGTGACAGTGACTTCTAGTCCCGCCTTAGGCCTGAAAGCCATCTGGATGTTTTTGAACCCAATCGCCAGGATACGGTGAGTTCTAGTCCCGCCTTACGCCTGAAAGCCATCTGGATGTTTTTGAACCCAATGGCCAGGAGACAGTGAGTTCTAGTTCCGCCTTAGGCCTGAAAGCCATCTGGATGTTTTTCAACCCAATCGCCAGGAGACAGTGAGTTCTAGTTCCGCCTTAGGCTTGAAAGCTATCTGGATGTCTTTGAACCAATCGCCAGGAGACAGTGAGTTCTAGTCCCGCCTTAGGCACAAAAGCCGGCTAGGTGACTTTGGGCCAATTCGTCTCTCTTAGCTCTGCCCTCCTTACAGGAATGTTGTTGCAGAAAGAGGAAAGCGTATTCAGCGGGTTTGCTGCCTTGAGTTATTTGTAAAAATAATAAAGGCGGGATACGAATGAATGAATGAATGAATGAAAGAAAGAAAGAATACTATAGAACTGCTTCCTAAATAATTGATGTCAGCCGATGAACGTGGCCCTCCTCCACAGAGTTCCTGTTGCGAAGCTGCCAAGCTCGATGCCAAAGTCCATAGACTGATGTGCAACATACAACAATTTGCTTAGTGACCGTTTGAAGTCATGGCACTGGGGGAAAAAAAAATGACCGACGGCCATTTTTCACACTGATGGCCGTTGCTGCATCCCTGTGGTCACCTGACTTTACATTCGGACGTTTGCCAATGGGCTCATATTTATGACGGTTGCAGTGTCCCATGTGTGTGTGTGTGTGTGTGAGAGAGAGAGAGAGAGAGAGTGTCTTGTGGACCCCTTTTGTGACCTCCTGACAAGCAAAAGTCCGCGGGGAAGCCGGATTCGCTGAACAAGGGCGTGACTAACTTAAGAACTGCAATGGTTTGCTGAAGAAAAGTGACCAGGAAAGTCGTAAAACGGGCAAAACTAACAAATTTCTCACTTAGCGACATAAATTCCGGGTTCCAGTTGTAACTGGAGGAACTAACCTGCACATGAGATTGCAGGCAGCTCTTCCCTGCAGCCTAGAAACGCTGCCCTCCAGGCAGCTGATGGCACTCGTAAAATAAGATTAATAATGAAAAAAACCCTGAAGTTAGCCCCAGCAAACGTAGAAAAGGAACGTCAAAAGTGGCATCGGGGGAACAAATCATGCTGTGTTCAAAGCCCAAACAACGAGGGGAATTTGGGCTAATATTTGAAAATCCGGAGATCATTCCACATCCCAAAGAAAGCAAAGAAGAAGGGAAAAAAATAATATTTGTTTTCTTCGTTTCCCCCCGCTTTCTTCTCTGCACGTTTTCCCCCTTTCTCGATCTGTCTCTATCAGAAAGATGCAACCGAAATGGTTTTTGTCTGTGACAGAATAATAATAATAATAATAATTTTATTTGTATACCGCCCTTCTCCCGAAGGACTCAGGGCGGTGAACAGGGCAATAAATACTAAAATGCAAAGATACAAAAATTAAGAAAAGATTAAACAACGTGCCCAAAACATTACAACAATAAGTTAAAACACAAGTTAAAATACATTAAAACAATAGAAGAAGGGGAACTATTAAAATACGCTGGAAGCAATCGTATTCTGTACATCGTGAATTGAAGGTTAATGAAATCTAAACGAGATCCTGTTTAATTTTGGCTGTGGGTCCTCCCGCTCCTTGGTCACAGTTTTTGGGGGAGTGCAGTGTCTAATTCTGGAGCCCCAGCGCTTCGTAACGGCGAACCCCAGTTTTCAAAAATCTACTTCCAAATGATCAAAGTCTTAAAGGTGGGGGAAAAAATTGAAATATCCACAAATGAGGTGTGGACTGCGAATGTGGAAGAATTTGCTGAAATGACTAAAAACGACTGGAAACCTTTATGGGATTTTTTTGTCAAAATTGGACCAAAATAAACCCTGGTGTTTTGGGGATTTATTGACGAAATATGATTGTTGATGGAGAACCAAGAAATGCAATCTGGTGGAAGTCTTCGAATATTTTCTTCTTCTTTTTTCTCCTCCTTTGAGGTCTATTTTTCACTGTTTCTCTGATCTTTTCATCTCTTTGTCTCTTTGCTAACTTTCCCTTTATGCTATTGTGATTTTTAATCAATAATAATTACATATTTTTAGAAACATATTGTCTAATCATTGAGCTGACAAATATCTCTATCCAGTATTCTTAAAGTAGTTTTTAGATGATAGATAATTGCTAACTAGTAGATAGATAGATAGATAGATAGATAGATAGATAGATAGATAGATAGATAGATGATAGATAGAATAAAATAGTTGATAGATGATAGACAGATAAATATAGATAGAATGAATAACTGATAGATGATAGATAGCTAGATAGATTAGATAGATGCTAGATAGATAATAGACAGATAAATACTAAAGATAGACAACAGAGACAGATAATAGATAGTTAGCAAAGTAAATAACAGATAGGCATAGATAGATATAGAGATACAAAGAGAAAGAAAGAGATAAGATAGAAAGATAGATAGATTTTAGATAGAGATACAAAGAGAAAGAGATAAGAGATGATAGAAAGCTAGAGATAGAGATAGATAGATAAGATAAACAGATACATAGCTAGATGATGATGATGATAGAGATAGATAGATAGATAGATAGATAGATAGATAGATAGATAGATAGATAATGATAGGTAGGTAGGTAGGTAGATAGATAGATAGATAGATAGATAGATAGATAGATAGATAGATAGATAGATAGATAGATAGATAGATACATACATACATACATACATACATACATACATACATGCCCACCAGGGCCCGGGGTTATCATAGTGCAAAATGTCTTTTTATTGCTCTGGCATCTTTGCAAAGCCACTTTCAATCAAATCTGATAATTTAATTTAATTTAATTTTCCCTGTGTGCTAACTGCTGTGATGTCTCCAGCTGATGAGCACTTCTGGAACACCACATAGATCTCCCTGATTACAGCTCCATCGCCAACATCTCATGTCAGGTGGTGGCATTTGCCCAGAGCAGTGTCTCCCAACCTTGGCAAACTCTAAGAGGTGCAGACTTCAAGATTTCTGGGACTTGGAGTCCGCACCTCTTAGAATTTGCCAAGGTTGAGAAACAATGGTATAGACTAGGGGTCTTCAAACTTGGCCCTTTTAGGACTCGTGGACTTCAGCCCCTATAATTCCTCAGCCAGGCACGCTGGCTGAGGAACTCTGGGAGTTGAAGTCCACAAGTCATAATAGGGCCACGTTTGAAGACCCCCCTCCTGTAATTAAACAGAGAAGCCTTCGTGATGCCACCAGACCAGACTTGGATCAGCTTGCTGAATCTTCTCTCAGCGTTGGTCCTTCAGCAGAAGACTCCTCTCCTCTTTCGGCCCCAGACTCTTCCCAAAGATCCCTTTCAAACATTTTTTTTCCCCAGCCCAAATTTGACCAGGAAGGAAGCAAGGAAGACACCCCCCATTTCTCCCCTTCCCATCTTTTGGAATGCTGAATTTCTGGCTACCTCTAGGTGGCGCCCCAGTGTTGGTTTTGAAGCCATTAGCTCTGCAATTGTATGATTCACTCTCTCCAAACTTAGCAAAGCCATGCCGGATTTATTTAGTAAGAGAAATCTGGCTTTTATCAACCTCCCGTGCCAGGATGCTTGAGAGACCTGGGCAACGTTGCCCACTGAAGTAAAAAAAAAAGAAGAAGAAGAAGAAGAAGAAGTAGAAGAAAGCTGGAAATAATTAAGCCGCTACTCTCTCTATTGTTAGAAATGTATTTGCAAGTTGACTATGGGAGATCGTGTTTAAGGGTCTTGGAAGCTTGGAATAATAAAAAAATAAAAATAAAGGGCAAACTTGAAAGGGAAGGAGAAGAAAAAAAGAGGAGGAGCCATTTTGCAAGAATCATCCTATAATGGTCTTCCACCCTCTTTGGCCCACATTCTCTCCAGCACAAAATAAAGCATTTGAATCTGTTGCCCCTTAAATTTCATTCCATGATCAGACCGAGTCACGCAGGGATGTCTTGAAAGTACTTCAGAGGTTAATAATAGCAATGACAATAACAGTAATTGAGCTGGAAGGGACCTTGGAGGCCATCTAGTCCAACCCCCTGCTCAGGCAGGAAACCTTATACCATTTCAGGCAAATGGCTGTCCAGTCTCTTCTTAAAAACTTCCAGTGTTGGAGCATTCACCACTTCTGGAGGCAGGTGGTTCCACTGGTTAGTTGTTTTAACTGTCAGGAAGCTTCTCCTTAGTTCAAGGTTGCTTCTCTCCTTGACGAGTTTCCATCCGTTGCTTCTTGTCCTGCCTTCAGGTGCTTTGGAGAATAGCTTGACTCCCTCTTCTTTGGGGCAGCCCCTGAGATATTGGAAGACTACGATCATGTCCCCCCTCGTCCTTCATTAAACTGGACATAGCCAATTCCAGCCACCATTCTTGATATGTTTGAGCCCCCAGTCCCCTGATCGTCTTTGTTGCTCTTCTCTCCACTCTTTCTAGAGTCTCAACATCTTTTTTACATCGTGGTGACCAAAACTGAATCCAGGATTCCAAGTGTGGCCTTACAAGGTTAGAAGGGGTTTTTTGCCCTTGCAGAGATATCTGCTTTCTCTCTTTTAATATATGTGTTACTGGCAATTTGTGAAAAGCTGGCATGGTATGGAAAGCCTAGGAAATCTATAAAATGACTTTTTAGGCAAAGTGCAAAAGGTCTGCCTTATTTTAATAGGCTATACACTTTCCCTAAGCGTTGTGTGTAATACCTAATCATTACGCAGAATGAGAAGAAATCTCGAGGCAAAGGATGAAAAGAGAATCGCGAAAAGGTTTAGGGCTAGGGCTGAAAAGACCTCTATGAAATGAAAAAAAGAAATGCAAAATAAAGTACGGGACTTCCTTACTGAAAAAAAAAACAAGAGAGAAAAAAAAAAGACCAGCATTAACCTACTTGTTGCAACAAGGAAGGCGAGGTTGGAGTTCCTCAGGGGTCGGTCCTCTCGCCTCTCCTGTTCAACATCTATATGAAGCCGCTGGGTGAGATCATTCGTGGTTTTGGAGTTGGGTATCATCAATATGCTGATGATACCCAACTTTTTATTTCGACCCCAAACCACCCCAGTGATGCCCTCAACGTGATGTCCCGTTGCCTGGAGGCGGTTCGGGTCTGGATGGGGAGGAACAGACTTCAACTCAACCCGGACAAGACTGAGTGGCTGTACATTCCGTCTCCCCGGGACACTTGGGATGTTCCACCTCTTTCTATGGGGGGTGAGCTTTTTCCCCCTGTGGATAGGGCTCGCAACTTGGGAGTCCTCCTAGATTCACGACTCACTTTGGAGGATCACATAGTGGCCGTGACTAGGGGGGCTTTTGCCCAGGTTCGCCTGGTGCGCCAGTTGCGGCCCTATCTGGATCGGGAGGCCTTGTGTACGGTCACTCATGCGCTCGTGACCTCTCGCCTAGACTACTGTAACGCTCTCTACATGGGACTTCCCTTGAAGACTACTCGGAGGCTCCAACTGGTACAGAATGCGGCCGCGAGAGTTGTCTTGGGAGTTTCCCGGTACTCCCATGTTACACCTTTGCTCCGTGAGCTGCATTGGTTGCCAGTTGTCTTCCGGGTAAGGTTCAAGGTTTTGGTTATGATCTTTAAGTCCCTACATGGCATGGGTCCGCGATACCTCGAGGACCACCTGCTGCCGGCGTCGACTCCCCTCCGCCCTGTGCGCGCCCACAGAGAGGGCCTCCTCAGGGTGCCTCCTGTCAAGGAATGTCGACTGGTGGCCCCCAGGGGGAGGGCCTTCTCTGTGGGTGCTCCGGCGTTATGGAATCAACTGCCGGTCGAGCTCCGGATGGCATCAGACCTCCGATCCTTCCGTCGCGGGTTGAAGACCCATTTATTTGAACTAGCGGGTCTGGCCTGATGGCGGTATATGGGTTTTTATAGGCTTGTTATTATTTTATCATTCTTGTTTTAATTTGGGCATTGGTTTAATTGTCTTTTAATTTTTGTATTGTTATTTATATATGCCCTGTGAACCGCCCTGAGTCCCTTTGGGAGAAGGGCGGTATAAAAATCTCAATAAATTAAATTAAATTAAATTTTAGCGGGAGTATTTTGCACCCGAGATAAATTCCTTGTGTGCCTAATCAGACTTGGCCAAATAAAATATCAATAAAGGAAGAATATTTGTAGCATGGGGTTGAAATCAGGGGGTCCTCGGTGCTCTCTGAGCTGGCTAGTTTTCTTGCAGACGTTTCACCACCCAACTAGGCAACACCATCAGTGCTGGGAGGGAGGGAGGCTTGCTGTCCCTTTATATTCTAGTGTCTTGCCCTGCTGGTGTTGGTGTGTGTGTGTGGGGGGGGGTGAGGGGGGTGGGCTTAGAGATTCATTAGTTGGGTTGTTTGCTATTGGCTTGTTGTTTACTTCTTGATTGTTGATCTGATGTTACCCTTCTATTCTATTCTATTCTATTCCATATTTTCTATTCTATTCTATTCTATT
>NC_139515.1:86631606-86663067 GCF_947247035.1 Vipera ursinii | reverse complement strand
AAAACTAAACTGAGCTGGGAAATGCTGCAGATTCTGCCTAGAAATGATTTTGGAATGCCCCAGCCAGCTTGCTTTAAGATGGGTGGACATCAACTCCCAGAATTCCCCAGCCAGCATGCTTTAAGATGGGTGGACTTCAACTCCCAGGATTCCCCAGCCAGCATGCTTTAAGATGGGTGGACTTCAACTCCCAGAATTCCCCAGCCAGCATGCTTTAAGATGGGTGGACATCAACTCCCAGAATTCCCCAGCCAGCATGCTTTAAGATGGGTGGACTTCAACTCCCAGGATTCCCCAGCCAGCATGCTTTAAGATGGGTGGACTTCAACTCCCAGGATTCCCCAGCCAGCATGCTTTAAGATGGGTGGACTTCAACTCCCAGGATTCCCCAGCCAGCATGGTTTAAGATGGGTGGACATCAACTCCCAGAATTCCCCAGCCAGCATGCTTTAAGATGGGTGGACTTCAACTCCCAGGATTCCCCAGCCAGCATGCTTTAAGATGGGTGGACTTCAACTCCCAGGATTCCCCAGCCATCATTCCAGAATTCTGGGAGTTGAAGTTCATACATGTTCAAGTTGTTAAGCTTGAAAAAAAACTGATTTGTTGGAATTTATTTTATTTAGTTAGTTTTCAAATTTGTACAGCTGCCCATCTCACAAAAAAGTGTGCCTCACCTGCTGATGGACAGATGGACAGGCAGATGGACAGAGTCCGCAGGCCTTTTGTATCCCTTTGCATTCTGACATCCCACTAGAGTGGAAAGGGGGAAAAATAGGAATTTTTTTTGAAAAACTTCCTCCATTTATATATATTTTTTATTTTATTTTATTTTAATTCCATTTATATCCCGCCCTTCTCCGAAGACTCAGGGCGGCTTACAAGCTTAGCAGTAGCCTTCATTCTATGTATATGCCTGCTTGTTAGGGCTTTCACACACACCCCCAAGCGGCATTATTACAAAGTCAGCTTAATTGCCCCCAACAATCTGGGTCCTCATTTTACCTACCTCGGAAGGATGGAAGGCTGAGTCCACCTTGAGCCTGGTGGGATGCGAACCTGCACTAATTGCAGGCAGCTGGTGTTACGTAAGGAGGCATCAGCCCACTGCTCCACCAAGGTCATATATATATAGGGGACGCGGTGGCTCAGTGGGTTGGGACGCTGAGCTTGTCGATCAGAAGGTCGGCAGTTTGGAGGGTCGAATCCCGAGTGCCGCGTAGCAGAGTGAGTGCCTGTTACCCGTCCCAGCTTCTGCCAACCTAGCAGTTCAAAAGCACGTAAAAATGCAGGTAGAAAAATAGGGACCACTACGGTGGGAAGGTAACAGCGTTCCGTGCGCCTTTGGCGTCTAGTCATGCCGGCCACGTGACCACGGAGACGTCCTCGGACAAGCGCCGGCTCTTCGGCTTTGAAACAGAGATGAGCACCGGCCCCTAGAGTTGGAAACGACTAGCACGCATGTGCGGGGGAACCTTTACCTTTAATATATATATATATATTACCCCCCGTAGATAGGGCTCGCAACTTGGGAGTCCTCCTAGATTCGCGGCTTACCTTGGAAGATCACATGGTGGCTGTGACTAGGGGGGCTTTTGCCCAGGTTCGCCTGGTGCGCCAGTTGCGGCCCTATCTAAGCCGGGATGATTTATGCACGGTCACTCACGCGCTCATGACCTCTCGTCTAGACTACTGCAACGCTCTCTACATGGGGCTTCCCTTGAGGACCACCCGGAGGCTCCAACTGGTACAGAATGCAGCCGCGAGAGTTGTGTTGGGAGTCTCCGGGAGAAGGGCGGTATAGAAATATTAATAAATTAAATTAAATTAAATTAAATTAATTAAATATATATATATATATATATATATATATATATATATATATATATATATATATAGAGAGAGAGAGAGAGAGAGAGAGAGAGAGAGAGAGAGAGAGAGAGAGAGAGAGAGAGATTGTGAGTCGTGCTGTCGTTTCACCAGGCTGCCTTGGCAAACATTGTGTAGGAAGTGAGATGGCAATGTAATCTGTGGTGTTGTAGCTATGATCGTCCTGTTCCTACATAAAAATCCATCCCTGATGAACAAGCCACGTTCCGAACCACCCTTTAAATCCAAGATGCTCCACGTATTGCTAAAGATAAACATTGTTTAAAATTGGAAGATAAAATTCAGCCACATCTGATGAAAGGGGTTTAACGTAAGGGTGTCCTACTTCGGCAAATTTCAGGCCTGTAGACTTCAACTCCCAGAATTCCCCAGCCACCCATGCATGGGAGCTGAAGTCCACAGGTGTTAAAATTGCCAAAGTAGGACACACTCATGGCTGAAATGTTTCCCCTTCTTGTTGCAACCATGGGACAGTTAGAACAATTAACCAGTGGAACAGCTTGCCTCCAGAAGCTGTGGGTGCTCCATCACTGGAGGTTTTTAAGAAGAGACTGGACGATCATTTGTCTGAAATGGTCTAGGGGTTTCCTGCTTGAACAGGGGGCTGGACTAGAAGACCTCCAAGGTCCCTTCCAACTCTGTTATTCGGTTATTCTAAATGGCCTGAACTAATCTGGACCTTCACTCAATGGCCCCAACACTGTTAGCCTTCCATCAAGCTTTGAAGACCTGGCTATGCTCTGGGGTGCTACGTGCCTCAAGTGCCTGCCCTCCTGACTAGACTCTTAATGGGCCACATACCTGCTATATAATTAGACATTTAATTGTTTTTGTTTGTACTGTTTTCATACTTTTTACTGTTTGGGGTTTATTGTTTTAAATTGTTTTTAAAATTTTAATTGTATATTTTGAATTTTGACTTGCCCAGAGTTATTTGCTGAGATGGGTGGCTATACAAATTAGATAGGTGATAGATAAATAGATAGATAGATGACAGATACAGAGATATATGATAGATAGATAGATAGATAGATAGATAGATAGATAGATAGATAGATAGATAGATAGATAGATAGATAGATAGGATACATACATACATACATACATACATGATGGATGGATAGAGAGATATAGATAGATAGATTAGATAGATAGATATAGAGAGATGACAGATACAGAAGATATATGATAGATAGATAGATAGATAGATAGATAGATAGATAGATAGATAGATAGATAGATAGATAGATAGATAGGATACATACATACATACATACATACATGATGGATGGATAGAGAGATATAGATAGATAGATTAGATAGATAGATATAGAGAGATGACAGATACAGAAGATATATGATAGATAGATAGATAGATAGATAGATAGATAGATAGATAGATAGATAGATAGATAGATAGATAGATAGGATACATACATACATACATACATACATGATGGATGGATAGAGAGATATAGATAGATAGATTAGATAGATAGATATAGAGAGATGACAGATACAGAAGATATATGATAGATAGATAGATAGATAGATAGATAGATAGATAGATAGATAGATAGATAGATAGATAGGATACATACATACATACATACATACATGATGGATGGATAGAGAGATATAGATAGATAGATTAGATAGATAGATATAGAGAGATGACAGATACAGAAGATATATGATAGATAGATAGATAGATAGATAGATAGATAGATAGATAGATAGATAGATAGATAGATAGGATACATACATACATACATACATACATGATGGATGGATAGAGAGATATAGATAGATAGATTAGATAGATAGATATAGAGAGATGACAGATACAGAAGATATATGATAGATAGATAGATAGATAAGATATAGATACATACATACATTACATACATGATGGATGGATAGAGATATATATAGAGATGACAGATAGAGAGATATATAATAGATAGATAGATAGATAGATAGATAGATAGATAGATAGATAGATACATACATACATACATACATACATACATACATGATGGATGGAGAGATGACAGATACAGAGATATATGATAGATACATACATACATACATACTTACATGATGGATGGAGAGAGAGAGAGAGAGATTCTAAGATGGATGGACAAAAGGAATGGATGGATTAGTGGGTGGATGGATGGAATGGATGGATGATAGATAGATGGATGGATAGATAGACAGACAAATAAATAGGTAAAACAGATAAATATCCTTATGCATGTTTCATCCCTTGCTCCCCTTCTAGACACCCATATGCAAAGTCAAGCTTGATTCAAGGGAGACTTTGCCTCCTCACTACCGTCTCTCTCTCTCTCTTTCCAGAGCCACCTTCCAAGCAAATGAAATCTGAGGTATTTTGGCTGCCTCAAAAAAGAGGAAGAGTTAGCATTTGGCATTGAAAAAGCCAGGAGATGCAACTTTTCAAATTATATTGGTTTCTTCTCCTTCCCTGGAAGGTAAAGCTGAATAGCAATTTTTTTTTTTAAAAAAAGAGACAAGATACAGGCAGTCCTCGAGTCACGACCACAATTGAGCTCAAAATTTAGGTTGCTAAGTGAAACGTTTGTTAAGTGAGTTTTGCTCCATTTTACGACCTTTCTTGCCACCGTTGTTAAGTGAATCAATGCAGTTGTTCAGTGACTCCGGCTTCCCCATTGACCTTGTTGGTCAGAAGGTCGCCAAAAGGGATCTGCTGCAACTGTCATAAGTACATGCCAGTTGCCGAGCCTCTGGATTGTGATCACGTGACCCTGAGGATGCTGCAACGGTCCTAAGTGTGAAAAAGTGTCATACGTCACTTTTTTCAGTGCGGTTGTAACTTCAAACCGTCGCATAACAACAGCAACAACAATAATAATGTTGGAAGATACCTTGGAGATCATCTAGTCCAACCCCCTGCTTAGGCAGGAAACCCTATGCCATTTCAGACAAACGGCTGTCCAGTCTCTTCTTAAAAACTTCCAGTGTTGGAGCATTCACAGCTTCTAGAGGCAAGTTGTTCCACTGGTTAATTGCTCTAACTGTGTTCTAACATAAGTTTCCATCTATAGTTGGTTGTAAGTTGAGGACTACCTTTAATGCAAAGCTGTTGCTTTCTTCATCACAGTTTTGGAGGAGGCAGCGTGTTGGGCGAAAGTGCAATCACACATTCCCCATGCCCTACTTACAAAATTAAGCCCTTGGGTTGTTGGCAAAATAACTTCCCCACGTCTCCATCTCAACTTATCCAATGAATCAGCGCTCTGGCCTAGCCAGCTCAACCAAAGTTGTTTGTAGTAATAATGACGATGATGATGATGATGATGATGATGATGGAAGGGACCTTGGAGGTCATCTAGTCCAACCCCTTGCTCAGGCAGGAAACCCTACACCATTTCAGGCAAATGGCTGTCCAGTCTCTTCTTAAAAACCTCCAGTGTTGGAGCATTCACAGCTTCTGGAGGCAGGTGGTTCCACTGGTTAATTGTCCTCATTGTCAGGAAGTTTCTCCTTAGTTCCAGGTTGCTTCTCTGCTTGGTGAGTTTCCATCCGTTGCTTCTTGTCCTGCCTTCAGGTGCTTTGGAGAATAGCTTGACTGCCTCTTCTCTGGGGCAGCCCCTGAGATACTGAAACACTGCTGTCATGTCCCCCCCTCGTCCTTCTCTTCATTAAACCAGACCTACTCAATTCCATCAACCGTTTCATATATGTTTTAGCCTCCACTCCCCTGATCATCTTTGTTACTCTAAGTCAGGGGTGTCAAACTACCGTCCCATGGGCTGGGTGCGTCATGGCAAAAACGTGCCCACCCCATTGCTGGCAATGGGAAAAAAGTCGGGACACGTCACGTGACGTTGCGAGTTTGACACTCCTGCTCTAAGTTACCGTAAGTTGTCCTGATTTTAAAAAAGGCAGGTGGGGAGGCCACCAGGAGATTCTGGGGCTTTCCAAGGATTTCCAAGAAGGCAGGCCAACTGCACAGGAGGTGACCAGAAGCTTCCTGTGCCAATTTCAGCAAGGCGGGCATGAAGGCCCCCCAAGTCACGTCAAAGAGATGCAGCTGCTTGGGGTTTAACCTGAGATGAATTGAGAGCCACTTTGGCCTAGTGGTTGAGGTCCTGGCCTAGAAATCAGGAGATGGTGAGTTGTAGCTCCAGCTTAGGCGTGAAAGCCAACTGGGAGACTTTCGGCTAATCAGCAGGAGACTGTGTGTTCTAGTCCTGGTTTAGACATGAAAGCCAACTGGGTGACTTTGGGCCAATCACCAGAAGACAGTGAGTTCTAGTCCCGCCTTAGGCATGAAAGACAGCTGGGGGAACTTTGGGCTAATCACCAGGAGCCAGTGAGTTCTAGTTCTGCCTTAAGCATGAAACGTTACTGGAGGAACTTTGGGCAAATCACTAGGAGACAGTGAGTTCTAGTTCCACCTTATGCATGAAACCTTACTGGGGGAACCTTGGGCCAATCACTAGGAGACAGTGAGTTCTAGTTCCGCCTTACGCATGAAACCTTACTGGGGGAACTTTGGGCCAATCACTAGGAGACAGTGAGTTCTAGTTCCGCCTTTCGCATGAAACCTTACTGGGGGAACCTTGGGCCAATCACTAGGAGACAGTGAGTTCTAGTTCCACCTTACGCATGAAACCTTACTGGGGGAACCTTGGGCCAATCACTAGGAGACAGTGAGTTCTAGTTCCGCCTTACGCATGAAACCTTACTGGGGAACTTTGGGCCAATCACTAGGAAATAGTGAGTTCTAGTTCTGCCTTACACATGAAACCTTACTGGGGAACTTTGGGCCAATCACTAGGAGACAGTGAGTTCTAGTTCCGCCTACACATCAAACCTTACTGGAGGAACTTTGGGCAAATCACTAGAAGACAGTGAGTTCTAGTTCCGCCTTACGCATGAAACCTTACTGGAGGAACTTTGGGCCAATCACTAGGAGACAGTGAGTTCTAGTTCCGCCTTACGCATGAAACCTTACTGGGGGAACTTTGGGGCAATCACTAGGAGACAGTGAGTTCTAGTTCCGCCTTACCATGAAACCTTACTGGAGGAACTTTGGGCAAATCACTAGGAGACAGTGAGTTCTAGTTCCGCCTTACGCATGAAACCTTACTGGGGGAACTTTGGGCCAATCACTAGGAGACAGTGAGTTCTAGTTCTGCCTTACGCATGAAACCTTATTGGGGGAACCTTGGGCCAATCACTAGGAGACAGTGAGTTTTAGTCCCGCCTTAGGCGTGAAAGACAGCTGGGGGAACTTTGGGCTAATCACCAGGAGCCAGTGAGTTCTAGTTCTGCCTTAAGCATGAAACCTTACTGGGGGAACTTTGGGCCAATCACTAGGAGACAGTGAGTTCTAGTTCCGCCTTACGCATGAAACCTTACTGGGGGAACCTTGGGCCAATCACCAGGAGCCAGTGAGTTCTAGTTCCGCCTTACACATGAAACCTTACTGGGGGAACTTTGGGCCAATCGCTAGGAAATAGTGAGTTCTAGTTCCGCCTTACACATGAAACCTTATTGGGGGAACTTTGGGCCAATCACTAGGAGACAGTGAGTTCTAGTTCCGCCTTACGCATGAAACCTTATTGGGGGAACTTTGGGCCAATCACTAGGAGACAGTGAGTTCTAGTTCCGCCTTACGCATGAAACCTTACTGGGGGAACTTTGGGCCAATCACTAGGAGACAGTGAGTTCTAGTTCCGCCTTACGCATGAAACCTTACTGGGGGAACTTTGGGCCAATCACTAGGAGACAGTGAGTTCTAGTTCCGCCTTACGCATGAAACCTTACTGGGGGAACTTTGGGCCAATCACTAGGAAATAGTGAGTTCTAGTTCTGCCTTACACATGAAACCTTAGTGGGGGAACTTTGGGCCAATCACTAGGAGACAGTGAGTTCTAGTTCCGCCTTACGCATGAAACCTTACTGGGGGAACTTTGGGCCAATCACCAGGAGACTGTGAGTTCTAGTTCAGCTTTAGGCATGAAGGCCATTTGGGTGACTTTGAAACCTGTCCCTTTCTCTCACCCCCCCCAACCCACCGCCCAGAATTGTTCTGGGGGAAAAGAGGAAGAGGAAGGAGCATTATCTACGTTCACCCCCTTGAGTTGCTTACCAAGTAAGACAGGTGGGATATAAACCTCACAAACAATCCATATCATCAATCCCCATCCCCAATCAATATGATTATTACCAGGGCTTTTTTTTCTCATAGAACGCTCAGAACGGAGTTCCGGCACCTTTTTTGGATGGAACCTGGTAGGGTAGGCAAGGCGGGTTGTATGACATGTGTGAGTTCCGGCACCTTTTTCTTTGACCAAAAAAGCACTATTACTATCAATAATCCAAAACATCAACCCAAAAAATTCAACCTGGCCATCTCTAGCTGTGCCTGCCTCGCCTGCCACACGGAAGTCTCTCGGTGCAGGATTCCCACGAGCAGGGAAACTCGGGAGCAGCAAGGACGGGGGTGGGTGGGTGGGTTGTATGACATGTGTGAGTTCCGGCACCTTTTTCTTTGACCAAAAAAAGCACTATTATTATCAATAATCCAAAACATCAACCCAAAAAATCCAACCTGGCCAACTCTAGCTGTGCCTGCCTCGCCTGCCACAGGTGCAGGATTCCCACGAGCAGGGAAACTCGGGAGCAGCAAGGACGGGGTGGGGGGTGGGGTGGTGGTTGTATGACATGTGTGAGTTCCGGCACCTTTTTCTTTGACCAAAAAAAGCACTATTATTATCAATAATCCAAAACATCAACCCAAAAAATCCAACCTGGCCAACTCTAGCTGTGCCTGCCTCGCCTGCCACAGGTGCAGGATTCCCACGAGCAGGGAAACTCGGGAGCAGCAAGGACGGGGTGGGGGGTGGGGTGGTGGTTGTATGACATGTGTGAGTTCCGGCACCTTTTTCTTTGACCAAAAAAAGCACTATTATTATCAATAATCCAAAACATCAACCCAAAAAATCCAACCTGGCCAACTCTAGCTGTGCCTGCCTCGCCTGCCACAGGTGCAGGATTCCCACGAGCAGGGAAACTCGGGAGCAGCAAGGACGGGGTGGGGGGTGGGGTGGTGGTTGTATGACATGTGTGAGTTCCGGCACCTTTTTCTTTGACCAAAAAAGCACTATTACTATCAATAATCCAAAATATCAACCCCCCAAAAATTCAACCTGGCCAACTCTAGCTGCGCCTGCCTCGCCGGCCACACGGAAGTCTCTCTCGGTGCAGGATTCCCACGAGCAGGGAAACTCGGGAGCAGCAAGGACCGGGGTGGTGGGTGGTGGGGTGGCGTGTGTGTTTGTGTATGTGTGTGTGTGTGTGTGTGTGTGGGCTGTCGGCCAGCAGCTGCCTCTCTCTCTCTCCAGCCCCCTCCCTCCCCACACCCCCCTCAAGGTCCCTCCTCCTCCTCCTCCTCCTCCTCCCCCTCCCCACGGGCGATTTCGCAATTAGCCCAATCAGGTTGGAGATGCCGGCTGTCAGTTCGGAGCCCGGCAGGCAGCGAAGAAGGCGCGCGGCGAGACTCGCGGAAAAGTCGGCGGGAGGCGCCGCCGCGCAAGCCAGTGGCGAAGCTGCGGCAGCGGCGGCATCGGCGGCAGCTGAGGCGGCCCAGGGCGCTTCCTCGCCGCTGACGGGCGCCGGCAAAAACTTTCAGCCAAACCAGCGGCTGAAAGGCTGCTGCCGGTCGCCGGTCGCGCTGCCTTCCCGCCAGGGCCCCGCGATGCCGCGCCAGGGAGGCGTCGCCCCGAGCCCCCTCCGAGCCTAAGGACCTTCTTGACATTTGGCGCAAGGAGCCCCAGGACTTAAGGGAGAGGTCCAAGCCCCAGGAGGAAGAGGAGGAGGAAGAGGAGGAGGAAGAGGAGGAGGAAGAGGAGGAGGAGGAGGAGGAGGAGGAGGAGGAGGAAGAGGAGGAAGAGGAAGAGGAAGAGGAAGAGGAAGAGGAAGCATGCATCTGCCAGGCGCTCCCCATCCCCGGCGGGCAGAGCTTCAGCAGCAGCGACCCCAACCCGGCTCCCCTTGAGTCCCGGTCGCCAAGCAAGCAAGCCAGCAAGCAAGCCAGCAAGCAAGCCAAGCCAATCCGGCAATCTTCCTTCCCCCCCCCTCCCCTCCCCTCCCCGCCGCCTTTCCAGCCCCGGTTGCCAAGGATATTTCCTGCTTTTCCCCATAAACGCAAAAAAAAAGGAAGGAAAGAAAAAAAAAACACACAACAACAACCCTCCACCGCGGTTGCTTGCTGCTTGCGTCGCTTCCCTGCTTTTTTAAAAAATTTTCATATTTTTTTTTGCAGCGCTGCCTTCCCGGCTGCAAACCGCGATTCCGGGCTTGCCCCCACCGGCGGGGCCGAGGGGACGGGGGGGGGAGCCCATGGCTGTCCGGGCCGAGAGCTCGGCCGCTTGAAGCCGTAGCCTGGCCGCTGCAGTGTCGGGGCTCTCCCGGGCGAAGGAGGAGGAGGAGGAGGAGGAGGCGAGCAGCAGCAGCAAAAGAGCCAGCCCGGCGGGGCGCTGCGGAGATGGCCGAGTGAAGAGCGCCGCGGGGGCAGCGCCGCCGCCGGTTCGAGCCCCGAGTCCGGTCGGCCGGGCTGAGCGAGCGAGCGAGAGATCGGGAAGGAAGGAAGGAAGGAGAGGAGAGAGGAGAAGAGAGGAGAGAGATCGATCTCCGGGCGAGGATTCCTGTTCTACCTCTTTACCTCCACACACCCCTTTGGCTGTCTTGTGTTTTTGGGGTGGGGGGTCGTCGTCGGGGATCGTCTCTTTCTGCCCACCGGGATCTACCCGGCATCACCTGGTGGCGGGTTTCCTGCAAAAGGTGTTGCCAAAAAAAAAAAAGGTCGGGAAGGAATAAGCTAAAGCAAGAGCCGCTTGGCGAAGCTACGGAACCGGCCAGCGTAGAGGTTAGTTATAATCATAATCAATCATAATCATAATCATCTCTCTCTCTCTCTCTCTCTCTCTCTCTCTCTCTCTCTCTCTCTCTATATATATATATATATATATATATATATATATATATATATATATATGTGTGTGTGTATATGTATATGTATATGTATATGTATATGTATATGTATATGTATAGACACACACACACCCTATAAATCTCGGCTTGGCTGCGCTGAAGAAATACATGTGTGTGTGTGTGTGTGTGTGTGTGTGTTTGACACACGCCTGCAGAGAGAGAGCGGGCGAGTGAGTGCAGGAGCTTGCCACAAACTGCGTGTGTGTGGATACACACATACACACACACGCAAGCACTCTTTGACTACACACGCATACACACACACACGCGCGCACCCACACCCGAGACACCATCTGCAGTGTCAATGCGGCGCCTGGGTTGAGCAAAGGTGGTGGTGGGGGGGGGGGGGACAGGCAGGGAGGAAGGGGGGGCGTTGCTCCTACCTTTCGTAGGTAAGCCGGGGCTCCGCCGCCCTTTCCCTCCCTCCCTCCCTCCCCCCCCCGCAGGTGAGGAGAGCTTGCTTTTCACCTGCCTTGATTTTTGGGGGAGAGGGTTACGCGAGAGAGGGTGGAAAGGAGGGGGGGGGCGGGCAGAGAATCCAAATTCTGGGATGGCGGGGTGGGGGCAGGCGATGAAAAGTCATGTTTTACCCCTCTTTAGTTTCCCGGCTGGGGGAGGGGAGGGGTGGAAGGGGGAGGTCTTTTGGGGGCGGGGGCTGAAAGCAACTTTTTTTTTAAAAAAATTAAATAAAAGTGGCGTTTGGGGAGGGGGGGTACGCGGGGGCGGGGGGGGGGGCTGGACGGCAGACCGGGTTGCGCCCTGCCCGGGAGGGGGGAGGGGCTCAGCTCCCCAGCTCCATCCAAATCCACCGGAGGAGACCTAGGAATTGTGTGTGGGGGGGGGAAATCAATGACTCCGCCGGTTTGTGAGTGTGTGTGTGTGTGTGTGTGTGTGAGAGAGAGAGAGAGAGAGAGAGAGAGAGAGAGAGAGAGAGAGAGAGAGAGAGAGAGTGAGTGTAATGGACCTGTGTATGTATCTGGCTGCGCGCCGTGCCCCCGCGCGGGCGCGTGCACGTGTAATATGCGTGTAAGACCCAACTGCGAGCAAAAAAAGGGGCCGGGGGAAAAAAAAAGCAGAAGAAAAAAAAAAAAGCAAAAAAGGAGGTGCAGGCGACTCGCTCTGACTTCCGCAGGACTTCCTCCCTCCCTGGGCTGGAATAGAAATTCTTGTTAAAACACACACACGCGCACACACACGCAGGCAGGCAGGCACGCATGCACACAACCGCGCGTGCACGCCCTGCCTGCCTGCCTGCCTCTGGCCGCCGAAGGGCGAAGGCGAGAGAGCCCGCCCGTGAGCCAGAGGGGCGAGGGGTGTTTTTTTCCGGGGAGACGGCCGAGGGATGAAGGCGCCGAGGCGGAGGCGTCGGGCTCCGGTTGGCACGGAGAAGGGTGAGCGATGCCTCTTTGGCTTTTATGGGGGGTGGGTGGGAAAGAGTGGCATGGTTCAGCTCTCTTTCTCATGGGCAGGAAGGAGAGCCATTTCCTTCCCTTCTATCTTCCTTCCCTTCCCTTCTTCTATCTTCCTTTCCTTTCCTTCCCTTCTTCTATCTTCCCTTCCCTTCCCCTCCGTTTCCTATTCTTCCTCTCTCTCTTTCCTGGTTCCCTTCCTCCCTTCTCCCTCCCTGTTTCCTTCCCTTCCTTTTCCTTTCCCCTTCCCCTTCCCCTTCCCTGTTTCCTTGCCTTCCTCTTTTTCCTTCTTCCTTCCCTCTGTCCTTTCCCCTCTCTTCCTGTTTCCCACTCTTCCTCTCTCTTTTTCCTGGTTCCCTTCCTCCGTCCTCCCTTCTGCCTCCGTTTCCTTCCCTTCCTTTCCCCTTTCCCTTTCCCTTCCCTGTTTCCTTCCTCTTTTTCCCTTCTTCCTTTCCTTTCCTTCCCTTCCCTTCCCTTCCCTTCCCTTCCCTTCCCTTCTATCTTCCTTTCCTTTCCTTTCCTTTCCTTTCCTTTCCTTTCCTTTCCTTTCCTTTCCTTCCCTTCCCTTCCCTTCCCTTCTTCTATCTTCCTTTCCTCTCTTCCTTCCCTTCCCTTCTTCTATCTTCCTTCCCTTCCCTTCCCTTCCCTTCCCCTATCTTCCTTCCCTTCCCTTCCCTTCCCTTCCCTTCCCTTCCCTTCCCTTCCCTTCTTCTATCTTCCTTCCCTTCCCTTCCCTTCCCTTCCCTTCCCTTCCCCTATCTTCCTTCCCTTCCCTTCCCTTCCCTTCCCTTCCCTTCCCTTCCCTTCCCTTCCCTTCCCTTCCCTTCCCTTCCCTTCTTCTATCTTCCTTCCCTTCCCTTCCCTTCCCTTCCCTTCCCTTCCCTTCCCTTCCCTTCCCTTCCCTTCCCCTATCTTCCTTCCCTTCCCTTCCCTTCCCTTCCCTTCCCTTCCCTTCCCTTCCCTTCCCTTCCCTTCCCTTCCCTTCTCCAGCTGGTGACAAAGCCAAAGTGGTTTTACACCCAGGCCTTCCTTTCCCATGCATCTTTGGCTCTTAGTCCTAAGAAAAGGCAGAATCCATCCTTACCCATTCCAGAAAATGACCTTACCAATCCATCCGCCCCCCCACCCCACCCCACCCCTTTGGTGAAGTTTGCCGGAGAAGGCACACAGCCCCCCCCTCTTTTCCCTCTTTCAGCTTCTTAGCTAAGCCTGAGTTTCTCTCTCTCTCTCACACCCCCTACCTCTCGCAAAGACCCCCTTTTCCAAGTCCCAACCCAACCTCTGCCAAGCACGGAGGAGGTGGTTCTGTCGATGGCCCGATTCTCTCCCATCTGAATATCAAGCTTATTTCTGAAATGTGCTCTGGGGAATGTGCAAAGTGCGCTTCCCTCTCCCATAACCGTGGGGGGTGTGGGGAAACTGCCAAATCCAAGGGGACATTTTTTTCCCCCTAACAGCTTTGAACGATCTCTCCGTCCCCCGTCCCCAATTTCCGATTTTATTTTATTTTTTAAAAACACCCTTTGGTTGAGCTTGCCTTTCATAGCCACCGTACAAATGTTTCGTGTAGAATGCTGAATAGGAGACGGGATGCCTTTTATCCGTGGGTAGAAAAAAAAAATGAGGGAAAAAGAAAGGTGGCATTTGACACGTATGAGCAAGTTAAGCGTTGGAACCCAGACAGATAAAAAGAAGAAGCATTTGGGATTATTTAAAAAAAAAATTTTTTTTTAATAAAATGTTTTTTTAAAAAAAAATCTAAAAAGAAAAAGTGAAATAATGGCCTCTGCAGAAAGTCTCGGCTCTTAGAAATGAAGGGGTAGGGTGGGGTGGGGGAAATGGCTCTCCCATCACCAGCCTCGCTCCTGGTGCCAATCCTAACAAGGCAAGTTCGCTTTGTGCCCATTTCACAGAT
Source organism: Vipera ursinii (assembly GCF_947247035.1). Classification (NCBI taxonomy): domain Eukaryota; kingdom Metazoa; phylum Chordata; class Lepidosauria; order Squamata; family Viperidae; genus Vipera; species Vipera ursinii. Next base: position 86,648,805 of record NC_139515.1, on the reverse strand, counting down.
GGGAAAGTGCAAAGCAGAAGGGCGAGAGAGGGGGTGAAAAAAAAAAAGCAGGCTTTGCACTCTGCGTTCTTTTGGAACAAGGATCCCTCTCGGAGATGGCTCCAGAGTGGAACTCTAGCTGGGGAGATCACCGTCAAATCTTCCCTCCTGGCCAGAGATCTCTGGGCAACTTTGCTCTTTCTGGGGACTATAAAACCGACAAATAAAATGCACCCTTTTTTCGTGTGTGTGTCTGTGTGTGTGTGTATGGAGGGGGCAAAAGGGAATTGAACGCCTCCCAAACTGCCGGCGGGATTGAGAAGGGCGTTCTGCACCTTAGGGACTAGCGGCTTGATTCTCTCCGCTCTTTATTTGTGGCTCCCTTTAAGGCTGTATTATTCTCTCCGGCCTTGTCTCTCCCATTGCTTTATACTTGGATCTGGGCTTGAGGTAGCTTCTTAGCAGCAATGGGGTAAAGATGCTTCTGACGGACGGATGGACGATGCTTTTATTTCTGCTTTCTTCTTGGGGCTGGCTGTTTTTTTTTAAGCCTCTGGTACGGCCAGAGCATCTCTGAAAAAGAGAAGAGAGTCTGGTTGCAGTTTTATCCCGCGTTTAAGGGGTCCTGCATTTACGGGAGCAGAGATCTGATGAGAAAGGAGAAGATGGAAAGGAGGGGTTAGAATTTATTATTATTTTTTTTTATTTTAAAAGAAAATGTAGCATTGGAATGAACTAACGTGTTTTTTTTTTTCCCCCACCCCGGAGAACTGATGACTTTACTCAGTGGATAGAGACGGTTGACAGGGTGGTGATGCTTTTTTCTTACTCTCCAAGCAATCTTTGCCTCTCGAGTTACACCTTCCTCTGTCTGATGCTCCAGGAGTTTGCAAGGAAGAGGCAGGGGTGTCGAGAGGGACCAGCATCGAGCATGCAAAGAGTTTTTTTTCCTTTCCTTTCCTTGTCTTTTTTTTTTTTTGGTGGCGGTCAAAAATAACTGATGTGATTCACCTCGGTGCACCTGGCATTAGCAATAGACAAGGTGGGGTATAGAAGAGAACAGAGCTGGAAGGGACCTTGGAGGTCATCTAGTCCAACCCCCTGCTCAGGCAGGAAACCCTACACCATTTCAGACAAATGGCTGTCCAGTCTCTTCTTTAAAACTTCCAGGGTTGGAGCATTCACCGCTTCTGGAGGCAGGTTGTTCCACTGGTTAATTGTCCTCACTCTCAGGAAGTTTCTCCTCTGTTCTAGGTTGCTTCTCTCCTTGGTTAGTTTCCATCCGTTGCTTCTTGTCCTACCCTCTGGTGCTTTGGAGAATGTAATAATAATAATAATAATAATAATAATAATAATAATAATAATAATAATAACAACAACAACAACAACGATAACAACAACAACAACAACAACAATAATAATAATAATAATAATAATAATAATAATAATAATAATAATAATAATAAAGTTGGAAGGGACCTTAGAGGTCATCTAGTCCAACCCTTTGCTCAGGCAGGAAACCCTATACCATTTCATACAAATGGCTGTCCAGTCTCTTCTTAAAAACTTCCAGTGTTGGAGCATTCACAGCTTCTGGAGGCAGGTTGTTCCACTGGTTAATTGTTCTAACTGTCAGGAAGTTTCTCCTTAGTTCCAGGTTGCTTCTCTCCTTGATGAGTTTCCATCCGTTGCTTCTTGTCCTACCCTCTGGTGCTTTGGAGAATGTCATCATCATCATCATCATCATAATAATAATAATAATAATAATAATAATAATAATAATAATAATAATAATAATAAGGTTGGAAGGGACCTTGGAGGTCATCTAGTCCAACCCTTTGCTCAGGCAGGAAACCCTATACCATTTCAGACAAATGGCTGTCCAGTCTCTTCTTAAAAACCTCCAGGGTTGGAGCATTCACAACTTCTGGAGTGTGTGTCTATTGGTATTGTGGGATGGGATGGGGTGGGTGGGTGGGGAATTCTGTGAAGCTGTAGCAACGGAAAGCTCAGCCAATAGAAAAGTCCAGATTTGAAATCCTGTGACTTTAAACGGGAAGGTTTAAATCCTGCGCTGGACCTTACAAGTGAAACCAATAGAACTTAAAAGTTGCTCCCTGCCATGATCTGGAAAATTCTGGCCCTTGCAAAGAGAAATGTAAGTCATTTCTGTTGTGTGTGCATGTGGTTCTGTTTAAAAGCCAATATATTTCACAACTTTTGGGGTTGTTTTTTTTTAAAAAAAATAGAACTGGAAGAATAACCAGATGATTTATTTCCGCGACATTTGGGGTGAGTTAGGGGGAGATATCAGTAAATAAAATCTGTTTACAAGATTGTCCTTCGTCCTTGTTGATGCACTTAGATGATGCAACTGCGAGCTGGAGAGAATTTTAAACAGGTTTTAACGTTTCCCCGTCAAATGTTCTTTTAAGGTTAAGGAAGAATCCAGCCTTGAGTAAAATTGGCGGAGTTGTACTTTAAGGCAGAAAGGGGCCCCATTTCAACAGCTTGGGGGCCACACAAGGCCCTAAGCAAGAAATGGATAAATAATAATAATAATAATAATAATAATAATAATAATAATAATAATAATAAATAATTTGAGTGTTCAGTTGACTGAGTTTCATGTTTTATGAATAAAAGTTTTATAATAATAAAAATTGGAAGGGACCTTGGAGGTCATCTAGTCCAACCCCCTGCTCAGGCAGGAAACCCTATACCCTTTCGGACAAATGGCTGTCCAGTCTCTTCTTAAACACTTCCAGTGTTGGAGCATTCACAGCTTCTGGAGGCAGGTGGTTCCACTGGTTAATTGTTCTCACTGTCAGGAAGTTTCTCCTTAGTTCTAGGTTGCTTCTCTCCTTGGTTAGTTTCCATCTGTTGTTTCTTGTCCTGCCTTCAGGTACTTTGGGGAATAGCTTGACTGCCTCTTCTTTGGGGCAGCCCCTGAGATATTGGAACAACTGCTATCATGTCCCCCCTCGTCCTTCTCTCCATTAAACTAGACATGCCCAATTCCAGCAACCGTTTCTTATATGTTTTAGCCTCCAGTCCCCTGATCATCTTTGTGGCTCTTCTCTGCACTCTTTCCAGAGTCTCAACAACTTTTTTACATCGTGGTGACCAAAACTGGATGCAGCATTCCAAGTGTGGCTTTACCAAGGCCTTGTAAAGTGGTATCAACACTTCACGTGATATCAATTCTACGCCTCTGTTAATGCAGCCTAGCACTGTGTTGGCTTTTTGGCAGCTGCAGCACACTGCTGGCTCACATTTAAGGGATTGTTCCCTAGGACTCCGACATCCCTCTCACAGTTACTACTATTGAGCTACTATTGAGTTACTACTATTGTACCACCCATACTACACCTGTGCATTTGGTTTTTCTTGCCTAAACCTAGAACCTGGCTTTTTTCACAGTTGAATTTCATTTTGTTAGAAAGCGCCCAATGTTCAAGTCTGTTAAGTATCTTGACTTGGAATCATTAATTTAGTGATGGGTGGAAGTTACAACAGCATTGAAAAACGGGACTTAACAACCGGTCCTCCCACTTATGACTGTCATAGCATCCCTGCGGTCAGGGGATCAAAATTTGGGCTCCAGGCAACCAGCAAGTACTTATGACCATTGCAGCATCTTGTCGGGTGTGTGCGTGAGTGCGTGTGTGTGTGTCACGTGATCTCCCCCAAACAAAGTCGATGGGGGAATGCTGGATTCGCTTAATGAAACGTGTGATTCATTTAACGATTGGGTTGGATTCACCTAGCAGCCGTGGTTAAAAAAAAAAGAAGGTTGCAGCATTGGACGCGGTTCGCTTTCCAACTGCCTCACTTAGCAACAGAAGTGCTCCTCCCAACTGCAGTCCTAAGTCGAGGACTATCTGTATATAAACCCCAAAGTGGGTGGAATCTGGGTTCACGGGTCAAGATTCTCACCCCATGGCCTCCTCTTCAGATTTCCCAAGGTGCAAATGTTGGGAAGGGGCTTATGGGTCATTGTCTTTGGGGAACCCCTGTTTTTAGGAAGGAAGACTCTTAAGACTCTTCAAATGTTGATTTGGGCCCCGAGGTCCCCAAACGTGACCACTTCTCAAGACTAGTGGACTTCAACTCCCAGAATTCCTCAGCCAACCACGGTTGGCTGAGGAATTCTGGGAATTGAAGTCCACAAGCTTTATAAGCGGCCATGTTTGGGGACCTCTAGCCTAGGCTAACATCGAACTGGATTTCATCTCCGTCTCCCTCTGAGCCAAGCCATGGGCAAGCTGTTTCCTCCTGCGTTTTCTGCAGAGTTGTGTTGAATCAGGGTTTGGGTGTCAACATACCGTGTGAATGCGGACATCCAGGTTCTTCTGCTCCCTAAATTTTGGTGCTGGTTTGGCTGGATCGTGCCAGTTTTAGCCTACTGGTTAAGGCGCCAGGCCAGAAAGCAGGAAACACTGAATTCTAGTCCCATCTTAGATGTAAAACCAGCTGGGCGGCTTTGGGCCAATCACCAGGAGACGGTGAGTTCTAGTCCCGCCTTAGGCATGAAAGCTGGCTGGGTGACTCTGGGCCAATCACCAAGAGTCTGTGAGTTCTAGTCCCGCCTTAGACATGAAAGCTGGCTGGGTGACTCTGGGCCAATCACCAGGAGTCTGTGAGTTCTAGTCCTGCCTTAGGCATATAAGCAAACTGGGTGACTTTGGACCAATCACCAGGAGACTGTGAGTTCTAGTCCCGCCTTAGGCATGAAAGAAGGCTGGTAACTCTGGGTCAATCACCAGGAGACGGTGAGTTCTAGTCCCACCTTAGGCATGAAAGCTGGCTGGGTGACTCTGGGCCAGGAGACAGTGAGTTCTAGTGCATCCTTTGGCATGAAAGACAGCTGGGTGATTTGAGGTCAGTCCCTCCCTCCCTCCCTCCCCCCCTCTCTCTCTCTCAGTCTGTCCCACCTCACAGGGTTGTTGTTGAGAAAAGAGTATTAGGTAATGTTCGCTGCCTGGATTTATTTGTAAAATAATAGAGGGATACAAATTCAATCCGCAAACTTCACTTTTGGGGGAAGGGTCCTTGTGCCAACAAGAACCCACCCCCTCAAGATGCCAGCCCCCTCCCCACGGAGGAGGGGCCCTACGCAAGCCTGGTTTCTCTTGCAAAGGCCTACTTAAAGCTATCTATTTATTTAGCCAATGGCTGGGCTGGTTCAAAGTGACCGTTCAAAGTTACAATGGCACTTACAGTTTTTCACACGTACGGCTATTGCGATCCAAATTTGGTCGCTTGGAAACTGCCAAGTACTTACGACGGTTGCCGCCTCCCGGGGTCAGGCGGTTCCCCCTTTTGCGACCTTCCGACAAGCAAAGACAAGCTGGGGATCGGGGTGGGGATAGAAACCGGATTCGCTTAACGACCGCGCGACTCACTTAGCCACTGCAGCGGTTCCCTTAAGAACTGTGTCGTTTGTGTCTAGCCCAAAGGGTTGGAGGTGAAGACCTCCGAGCCCCCCCTCCCTCCCTCCCTCCCAGCTCTGTTCTTCCACGTTCTGGGTTCAAGAGAAGTCACGCGACGAGAGGGAGCTCGTTTAGCCAGCGTTTCACTTAGCGACAGCGAATTTGGGGCTGGATTGTGGTCGTAAGTCGGGGACCCCCTGTAAGAGCGGAGACGGGCTGCGTGTCGGGCTCCCAGGCAGGGCGGACGTGTTTGTGTCTGAGTTTTGTGTCTGACTGTTGATATTCCGCTTTTTTCCTCCCTCCTCCCCCCCCCCGGGGGGGCATCTGGTCCTGAATTATGTAGACAGGAGAAAGTGATCCAAAGGGAGAGTGAGCACATGCTTTTGATAGAAAGGTAACGCTTCAGCGGGAGCGAATCACTTCCTTCCAGATAAACAAACCCGAAAAGGCTAAGCTCTCTCCGCGTTTGCTGCCATTTGGACAGATTTGAAAAGGGGGTGTGTGTGGGGGTGTGTGTGTGTGTGTGTGTGTGTGTGTGTTGGAATGTTTTGCACCAGTCTTTCTGCCGAATTCCTTCCTTCCTTTCTTTTCTCATCTCCCTCCCTCCCTCCCTCCCTCCTTCCTTCCCTCCTTCCTTCCTTTTGTAATTTCCCTTCCTTTCTTCCTATCTCCCCTCTCGTCTTCCTTCTTTCCTTCCTTTTCTAATCTCTTCCTTTCTTCCTACCTTCTCTCATCTCCTTCCCTCCCTCCCTCGTTCCTTCCCATCCTCCTCCCTTCCTTCCCATCTTCCTTCCTTCCTTCCTTCCTTCCTTCCTTCCTTCCTTCCTTCCTTCCTTCTCATCCTTCTCCCTTCCCATCCTTCCTTCCTTCCTTCCTTCCTTCCTTCCTTCCTTCCTTCCTTCCTTCCTTCCTTCCTTCCTTCCTTCTCATCCTTCTCTCTTCCTTCCCATCCTTCCTTCCTTCCTTCCTTCCTTCCTTCCTTCCTTCCTTCCTTCCTTCCTTCCTTTTCTCATCTCCCTTCCTTTCTTCCTATCTATCTTCTCTCATCCCCCTTCCTTCCTTCCTTCCTTCCTTCCTTCTCTCCTCCATCGTTCCTTCTCATCCTCCTCTCTCCCTTCCTTCCTTCCTTCCTTCCTTCCTTCCTTCCTTCCCATCCTTCTCTCTTCCTTCCCACCCATCCTTCCTTCCTTCCTTCCTTCCTTCCTTCCTTCCTTCCTTCCTTCCTTCCTTCCTTCTCATCCTTCTCTCTTCCTTCCCATCCTTCCTTCCTTCCTTCCTTCCTTCCTTCCTTCCTTCCTTCCTTCCTTCTCATCCTTCTCTCTTCCTTCCCATCCTTCCTTCCTTCCTTCCTTCCTTCCTTCCTTCCTTCCTTCCTTCCTTCCTTCCTTCCTTTTCTCATCTCCCTTCCTTTCTTCCTATCTATCTTCTCTCATCCCCCTTCCTTCCTTCCTTCCTTCCTTCCTTCCTTCCTTTTCTCATCTCCCTTCCTTTCTTCCTATCTATCTTCTCTCATCCCCCTTCCTTCCTTCCTTCCTTCCTTCCTTCCTTCCTTCCTTCCTTCCTTCCTCCCCTCCCTTCATCTCCCTTCTTTCCTCCTTCGCTCGCTCGCTCCCTCCCTCTTTATGGCTATTAAAAATATATAGATTAAAAGAGAGTTTTATGGGTGCTGGAAGACCGGCCCAAGCAGCCTTTTGGTCTGGAAGCCAGAGCTCTCCATGCCCTGGGAGAATACAGGAGTTCATTAGCAGCCGAGCAATATTTTTGCGGTTAAATACTTTGGGTTAGGAAGAATTAAAGAAGGACCACAGACCTCGTACAGAGATGCCAGCATTCCTGGAAAGAGGGGTGGGTGGGTGGAGTAGGGGGGTGGTGGGTGGGAAAGCTTCCCCAGCTTGGTTAGACCCTCTCTCCCCGCGGCTCCAGCCAGCTTGACTCTGTGTTGGGGAAGATGGGCGTTGGAATCCCAAGAGAGTTCGAAGGCTTTGTTAAGTTGAAATTGTTAAGACTGCAGAGTGGCCAGTTTTTTGGGTGGTTTTTTTTTTACAGGCTTACATAATTGATGACAAGTCTGTTCCGTTCGGGGCCAAAGAAAGACCTGCTGAGTCTTTCAGTCTGTGTTTCTGAAATTTCTCAAATTGGTGCCGGCTGCGGAATTCTGGGAGTTGAAGTCCCTGGGTCTGAAAAGCTGCTGAACTGGCGGGGGGGGGGAGGGGAGTTCTGGGATTTAAATCCCCATATCTTCAAAGTTGCTGAGCTGGCTTGGGAATTCTGGGAGTTGCCGTCCCAGAGTTGCTGAGTGGGCTGGGGGATTCTGGGAATTGAAGTCCACCCACATGAAAGCTGCCGAGCCTGGGAATCGCCGTGCTGCAGAAATGGCGCCTAAGTTATAGTACAAGACGGGTAGGTTTTCCCAGTGAATATTGCTAAAAAAAAACACTGACATATTCGGGAGTAAAAGTGTGACTAAATTTCTCTTGGGTGTTTCTCTGCCTCTTCCATCCCGTAGTCCGGCCATTTTTAAGACAGAAGTGGACTTCAACTCCCAGAATTCCTAAGCCAGCATGGGGAAATGTGAGAGGCTGTGAAACCTTGAGCTGTGGCTTGTTTAGTTTATTCGTTTATTTCTCACATTTATTATTTTAACAAATAACCCAAGGTGGCAAACATATCCAGCACACCTTCCTCTTTTCCCCATAACGACAACCCTGTGAGGTGGGCTGTGATGAGAGAAAGGGATTGGCCCAAAGAAACCCAGGCGGCTTTCCTGGCTAAGTTGAGACTAGAACTCACCATCTCCTGGTGACAGAGACAAAGTCACCCAGCCGGTTTTCATGCCTAAGGCAGGACTAGAACTCACCATCTCCTGATGATTGGCTCAGAGTCACCCAACTGGCTTTCATGGGCAAGGCGGGACTAGAACTCACAGTCTCCTAGTGATTGTTGCAAAGTTACCCAGCTGGCTTTCAAGCCTAAGGCAGGACTAGAACTCACCATCTCCTGATGATTGGCTCAGAGTCACCCAACTGGCTTTCATGGCTAAGGCGGGACTAGAACTTACTGTCTCCTAGCAATTGGCTCAAAGTCACCCAGCTGGCTTTCATGGCTAAGACTGGACTAGAACTCACAGTCTCCTAGTGATTGTCGCAAAGTTACCCAGCTGGCTTTCAAGCCTAAGGCAGGACTAGAACTCACCATCTCCTGATGATTGGCTCAGAGTCACCCAACTGGCTTTCATGGCTAAGGCGGGACTAGAACTCACCATCTCCTAGGGATCGTCTCAAAATCACCCAGCTGGCCTTCATGGCTAAGACTGGACTAGAACTCACCATCTCCTGATGATTGGCTCAGAGTCACCCAACTGGCTTTCATGGCTAAGGCGGGACTAGATCTTACTGTCTCCTAGCGATTGGCTCAAAGTCACCCAGCCGGCTTTCATGGCTAAGACTGGACTAGAACTCACCATCTCCTGATGATTGGCTCAGAGTCACCCAACTGGCTTTCATGGCTAAGGCGGGACTAGATCTTACTGTCTCCTAGCGATTGGCTCAAAGTCACCCAGCCGGCTTTCATGGCTAAGACTGGACTAGAACTCACCATCTCCTAGTGATTGGCCCGAAGTCACCCAGTTGGCTCTCATGCCTAAAGGCTCAATTGGACCCGAGTCTGTGCGTTTACAAGTGTCCTGTCTAACTTCAAAAGTGTTTCTTGTTCCCACCGCACAAGGGAATGAGAAGTGGCTGGTCTGCTGCATTTGAACCCAGATCCCAACGCAAAATGCAAGGATCTTTTTCTTAATTTTTTTCCCCCCCGGTGACTACAAGGGCTACTGGTAGACATAAGTAGGGGAAAAAAGTATGGAAGAAGCAACTCTCTCTGAAGGGTGAATTTATTTTACCAGCTCTGACTGTAAGCATGTTTTTTTTTTGTAGACAGGGCTGCTCTGATTGTCTGCGTAGTGCAGGAAGTCTTCGACTTACGAGCACAAGTGAACCCGAAATTTCCATTGCTAAGTGAGACAGTTGTTAAGTGACTCTTGTCCCATTTCACGACCTTCCTTGCCCCGGTGGTTAAGGGAATCCCTGCGGCTGTTAAGTCAGTAACACCGTTGTCAAATGAATCTGGCTTCCCCCACTGACTTTGCTCATGTCAGAAAGTCGCGAAAGGGGCTCTCATGACACCGGGACACTGCGACCGTCGTAACTCTGAGTCAGCTGCCCATGGTCTGAATGTTGCTCACGTGACCCCGGAGATGCTGCAACAGCCGTAAGCGTGAAAAACGGTCCTAAGTCACTTTTCCCAGTGCCGTTGTCACTTTGAACGGTCACTAAATAGGCTGTTGTTAGCTGAGAACTGCCCGTATTGTAAAATAGCCGTCATAGGAGGGACTCCGGCAATTAAAACGTGTGTCTCCCTTAAAGAGATTCCCTGCTTTTTTCTGCCTTCTCTCCAGAAAGGAAAGCCAGCCAGCCGTCTTAAGGTTTGGAGGATCAGAGCCTTGCCGGATAATTTTAATTGTCTGGAGGATTTTTCTCCCGCTTTGAAATCTAACCAGCCTGATGAATAAGGAGCCCGACTTCAAACGATGCAACAGATGTGCGATGTGCAAATTGATTTGGTCTCTTTCTTTCTTTCTTTCTTTCTTTCCTTCCTTCCTTCCTTCCTTCCTTCCTTCCTTCCTTCCTTCCTTCCTTCCTCTTTCTTTCTTTCTCTCATTCACTCGTTCACTCGTTTTCTTTTTTTCCCCTTTCTTTCTATCTCTTTCTTTTTTGCTCTTTTCTTTCTTTCTTTCTTTCTTTCTTTCTTTCTTTCTTTCTTTCTTTCTTTCTTTCTTTCTTTCTTTCTTTCTTTCACTCTTTTTCTTTCTTTCTCTTTCTTTCTCTTTCTTGCTTTTCTTTCTTCTTTCTCTTTTGTTCTTTCTCTCTTTCTCTTTCTTTCTTTCTTTCTTTCCTTCCTTCCTTCCTTCCTTCCTTCCTTCCTTCCTTCTCTAGTTCACTTGTTTTCTTTCTTTCTCTCTTTTCCTTCCTTCCTTCCTTCCTTCCTTCCTTCCTTCCTTTCTTTCTTTCTTTCTTTCTTTCTTTCTTTCTTTCTTTCTTTCTTTCTTTCTCTTTCTTGCTTTTCTTTCTTTCTTCTTTCTCTTTTGTTCTTTTTCTTTCTCTCTCTCCCCCCTCTTCTTTCTTTCTTTCTTTCTTTCTTTCTTTCTTTCTTTCTTTCTTTCTTTCACTCTTTTTCTTTCTTTCTCTTTCTTGCTTTTCTTTCTTCTTTCTCTTTTGTTCTTTCTCTCTTTCTCTTTCTTTCTTTCTTTCTTTCTTTCCTTCCTTCCTTCCTTCCTTCCTTCCTTCCTTCCTTCCTTCTCTAGTTCACTTGTTTTCTTTCTTTCTCTTTCTTTTCCTTCCTTCCTTCCTTCCTTCCTTCCTTCCTTCCTTCCTTCCTTTCTTTCTTTCTTTCTTTCTTTCTTTCTTTCTTTCTTTCTTTCTTTCTCTTTCTTGCTTTTCTTTCTTTCTTCTTTCTCTTTTGTTCTTTTTCTTTCTCTCTCTCCCCCCTCTTCTTTCTTTCTTTCTTTCTTTCTTTCTTTCTTTCTTTCTTTCTTTCTTTCTTTCTTTCTTTCTTTCTTTCTTTCTTTCTTTCTTTCTTTCTTTCTTTGTAAAGGGAGGAGCAGCATGGTGGCCTAGTGGTGAAAACGCCTCCTACTTGCAAGGTTCAGAGTTCAATCCTAGGTAGAGACAGATGTTTCTCTCCGAGGGTGCAAAGGAAAAAAAAAAGAAAAGAAACGGTACAGGCTTTCCTGCCTGAGCAGGGGGTTGGACTATAAGACCTCCAAGGTCCCTTCCAACTCTGTTATTCTTTCTTTCAAATGGTCTTTTCAATGTTTGCAGCTCCATTTGTGAAGATGTGATTTCTTAGTGGTCTCCCATCTGATTACTATAAACTGTAATCAGGTCCAGCTCTGTGATCAGCCAAAGTCAGTTAGATGCTGCCACCTAGTTGGGCAGGAGTAATCATGCTCAAATTAATTAAAATAACATGTAACTCAGTTAAATGCAATATTTGTCCCGCTTCCACCCAATTGTCTTGCTTATGTCCAGTTTGTTGAGTGTAGTACTTGCCGCGCCATTCAGAGGTCCACTGCATGCTCTATCTGGGAATACGAAGTGATGATGATGATGATGATGGAAGGGACCTTGGAGGTCACCTTGGAGGTCATCTAGTCCAACCCCTGTTCTATATCAATTGGAAATGGATCTGTAGGAGGATAATACAGATTTTTGTGGAACTGTTTGCAGCTTAATTAATAGTATTGAAGCTTGTAGGAGTTGGCAGTGAAATCATGGCTGGCTTCAGGTCTGGGGTGAGCTTGGAGCAAGCTGCCTCAGTTTTTAAACTAATGATCAGACTCCATCTTGAGTTCTGAGTTCGGTTTCAGGTGGTTGGTTTTAAGACAAGAGCACCTGGAACAGGTGCAAAGAAGAACAGTGAGAATGATCAGAAGAAAGACAAAGCCTTGTCAGGAAGAGACTGGTTGAATAGAATAGAGCTGGAAGGGACCTTAGAGGTCTTCTAGTCCAGCCCCCCGCTTGAGCAGAACCTATACCATCTCAAACAAGTGGCTGTCTAGTCTATTCTTAAAAACCTCCATTGATGGAACACCCACGATTTCTGGTGGCAAGCTGTTCCGCTGGTTAATTGCCCTCACTGTCAGGAAGTTTCTCCTTAATTCCAGGTTGCTTTTCTCTTTGTTCAGTTTCCAACCATTGTTTCTCATCCTTCCCTCTGGTGCTTTGGAGAATAATTTGACCCCCTCTTCCTTGTGGCAACCCCTCAGATACTGGAACGCTGCTATCACGTCTCCCCTATTTCTTCTTTTCTTTAGACTAGCCAAACCCAAGTCCCGCAGCCGTTCTTTGTATGTTTTGGTCTCCAGGCCTTGGATCATCCTAGTTGGTCTTCCCTGATTTTTTTCCAAACTCTCAACATCTTTTTTTTGTGTGATATGGTGACCAAAATTGGCTGCAGCATTCCAGGTGTGGCCTCACTAGGGTTTTATAAAGCGGTACTAATACTTTGCGTGATCTTGATTCTATGCCTCTGTTTATGCAGCCCAGGACCGTGTTCACTTTTTTGGCTGCTGCTGCACACACGGCTGGCTCATAGTCAAGTGATCGTCCACTAGGACTCCGAGGCCCATCTCACAATTGCTGTTTTTAATTTTTTAATTTTAATTTTTATTCCATTTATATCCCGCCCTTCTCCGAAGACTCAGGGCGGCTTACAAGCTTAGCAGTAGCCTTCATTCTATGTATATGCCTGCTTATTAGGGCTTTCACACACACCCCAAGCGGCATTATTACAAAGTCAGCTTAATTGCCCCCAACAATCTGGGTCCTCATTTTACCTACCTCGGAAGGATGGAAGGCTGAGTCAGCCTTGAGCCTGGTGGGACTCGAACCTACACTAATTGCAGGCAGCTCTAATTGAGCCAGCTCTCGCCCAGTCTGTCCTTGTACTTTTGATCTTTGCTGCGCAAATGCAAAACTTTGCTTTTCTCCACGTTGGAATTCCTTTTGTTAGACAGGGCCCCTGGTTCAAGTTGGTCAAGATCTTTTTTGGATCCCGAGTTTGCCTTCTGGGGTGTTGGCTACTCCTGCCAGTTTGGTGTCGTCTGCAGGTTGGATGGGTTCCCCTTCAATTCCCTCGTCCTAGGTTTCTCCTTGAGAACTGGTTGTGTTGGAGGAAGAGAAAATTGTACTGGACTGGAGACTCTTGCATCCCTTGCCCTGAGCAAAGAGTTGACAGAACTGAGCAAAAAAGATGGTTCTGGAGAACCTGCCAGGTCTTCTCCAGCGGGCAATGCTTGGATCTTTGGATGAGTGGATGAACGCTCAGGAGTCGGCGCTTTGGGTGAAAATCAAGACCATTGTTCCTTCAGCAATGGCTTGGTTCAAAGAGAAGGGGGTAACCATTTGGGGACAATGGTTGTCTGTTTTTTTTGTTTTTGATTGTTTTGTTTCTCAGGAGGGTTTCTGATCCAGATGTGGTCCTTCGTGGGCTTCATCCAAGGTTCAATCGTGGATGCAAATCCTGTTAACTTGCATCTGATGTCGAGTTGCATGAAGGCGGGGCCGGAATTTGCATCATGGTGTGGCTTCCACGTGTCGTGCTTCTTCTACCGTCATGGCTAACGGCGGATGCAAATGCAATTGGCAACATGTTGCAGTAGACACAGCACCACTATAAAGAAGAACAGGTGGCTCTAGGAAGCCAGCCCAGTTGCAAGCTTAGCAGGGAAAGGGGCCACTTCCTAACTGCTTTGCAGCAGATGGGGCAGACTTCTCTTCCCCCCCCCTTCCCCCCCGAAATAAAGGGAACAATTGGATCAGGCGTCTTCAAACTTGGCCCTTTGATGACTTGTGGACTTCAACTCCCAGAATTCCTCAGCCAGCATGGACCATATAAGCCAGGGGTCTTCAAACTTGGCCCTTTGATGACTTGTGGACGTTAACTCCCAGAATTCCTCAGCCAGCATGGACCATATAAGCCAGGGGTCTTCGAACTTGGCCCTTTGATGACTTGTGGACTTCAACTCCCAGAATTCCTCAGCCAGCATGGACTATATAAGCCAGGGGTCTTTGAACCTGGCCGTTTGATGACTAGTGGACTTCAACTCCCAGAATTCCTCAGCCAGCATGGACCATATAAGCCAGGGGTCTTCAAACTTGGCCTTTTTAATGACTTGTGGACTTTAACTCCCAGAATTCCTCAGCCAGCATGGACCATATAAGCCAGGGGTCTTCGAACTTGGCCTCTTTATGACTTGTGGACTTCAACTCCCAGAATTCCTCAGCCAGCATGGACCATCTAAGCCAGGGGTCTTCGAACTTGGCCCTTTGATGACTTGTGGACTTCAACTCCCAGAATTCCTCAGCCAGCATGGACCATATAAGCCAGGGGTCTTCGAACTTGGCCTTTTTAATGACTTGTGGACTTTAACTCTCAGAATTCCTCAGCCAAGCACGTGTGCTTGGCTGAGGAATTCTGGGAGTTGAAGTCCACAAGTCATCAAAGGGCCAAGTTTGAAGACCCCTGAATTGGATTATCCTGAAATGCAATTTGCAAAATGGAGTTCAGGATGTCTTTTCGGGAAATAATTCTTCCTTGTTTGCTGAAAGAGACTGCCAAGAAGGCATGCCTTTCTTTTTTTTTTAAACAGCCATCTTTTCTTGCTCCCTGGTTGGCGATGAGTGGAAATTGAAGGCTAATATATCTGGAATTTATTTGCAGATAACAATTCAGAAGCCTTGAGCAGAAGAAGTCCTGCTGAGGAGTTACTGGCTGACGTTTATTGCTTAATAATTTTCTCGGCTGTTTTGGGAAAACAGCTTGAAGGAAAACTCTAGAAACTCATAGTCAGAATAACAGAATAACACAGTTGGAAGAGACGGTGGAGGTCCTCTAGTCCAGGGGTCCCCAATCTGTGGGCCACGGCCTGGTAGTGGGCCGTAGGCTGCTGGCCACCAGGCTGTGGGACATGCTGGCCAGTGTGCGCACCTGTGTGCGTACATACCCCCACTCGCGCTAGTGCTGCGGCCACAAGGCACAAAAACAGGATGCTGTGCTATGCGGTGCAAAAATGGGCCGCTGCCACGCCTTAGGGTGCAAAAATGGGAAGCCACCACGTCTCAGGGTGAAAAAACAGGCTCACAACGCACCTCGGGGCGCAAAAATGGGACACCGCTGTGCTGCTGGGTGTATAAATGAGACACTGCCGCACCATGGGGTGCAAAACCGGGACACTGCTGCGCTGCTGGGTGCAAAACTGGGACACCGCTGTGCTACTGGGTGCAAAACCGGGATACCGCTGCACTGCTGGGTGCAAAAATGGGACACCGCTGCGCTTGGTGTAAAAACGGGACACCGCTGTGGTGCTGGTGCAAAAATGGGACACCGCTGCGCTGCTGGGTGGAAAAATGGAATGGCACCACACCCCAGGGTGCGAAAACGGGACACCGCTGCGCTGCTGGGTGCAAAAACGAGACACCGCTGCACTGCTGGGCGTAAAAATGGGACACCGCCGGGCCATGGGGTGCAAAAATGGGACGCCATGTTGCTGCGCTGTGTGAAAACAAGTCAGTGCTGTGCCTCAGGGCACATCAACGGCGTTCTGCAGAAGAATGGGGCAGGGTTAGTGAGTATCACGTGTGCATTAGCTCCGCCCCGTTTGCATCACGCACATGCTTGCGGCCCTGACTGTCTGTGCGCATGTGCGGGCATGTAAAATGCTTCCCCCTATCTTTCGTGATCTCTGCTCCAGTCCAACCCCCTGCTCAAGCAGGAGTCAATTTATCCAATGACAGCAGTCCTCGAACACACGGCCATTCATTGAGCACCCGTTCAAAGTCACAACGGCAGTGAAAAAAAGTTGACTTCAAACGAGGCCTCCCCTAATGACTCTGGAAGTTATCGCCACCGTTTTTCACACTGTTTTTCACACACACTCATTTAGTGACTGTTTGTAGCTACAACAGCCCTGAAAAAAGTGGCCGATGATTGTTTTTCACGCTTAATGACCGTTGCAACATCCCCAGGGTCACCTGATTCAAATTCAGACTCTGGCCAACTGACTCATATTTATGACGGTTGCAGCATCCCGGGTTCACATGATCCCCTTCTGCGACCTTCTGACAAGCAAAGCCGATGGGGGAAGCCAGGCTCACTTCGCAACCCTGTTCCTGGCTTAACGTCTGCATTGATTCGCTTAACAACGGTGGCCAGGAAGGTGGCAAAACGGGGCAAAAACTCACTTAACAAATGTCTCCTTTAGCAACCTACATGTTGGGCTCCTTCTGGTCACGTCAAGGACTAGCTAGATGGGGATTTTCTTTTCCTTACAAGCAATCCGTTTCTTTGTCTTCTGGCCCCTATTTTTCTTGCCAAAAAGAGGAGAATTTTTATTTTACTCGCTCTGTCGCCTGCCCTCGGAGTCTCTCGGGGGGTTTCAAGTAAAAACTCCCAGACTTGTAAAGTTTATGGCTTGCTGTTACACACACTCCAGGAAAAAAATAAATAAATCTCAGGAGACAGGATATATTTCACAAATTGGAAGAGGGGTGGTTTTTTTTTTGGTTCTGACACCAACTTTCTCGAATTTCAGCCGGTTTTTGTTGTCGTCGTTCAGATGTAGTGGAGTTTTGCTTGATTTTGGTTTGGTGAGTTGGGAGCAGGCCATTGTGGTTTATTTAACAAACCAGGATGTAGTGAATCCTGATTTAGCTGGATGTGTGATCCTGGCCTGTGGTCTAGGATGGTTTCTTCTGACTTGCTGGACCAGTTGACGAATGGGAATGTTTGGGGATTGTTTTGTGGGATATTTTATTTGGGGTTTGTTTTTTTTAGGTGATTATGAAGTGTGGAAGGAAAAAGTCTTCATCGTGGTTCAGCCCAAGCTGGGAATAAACAACATGGCGACTGCTTTAGAAAGAAGGTTGCAGTTTATTGAAGAGGAGAGCCAGACAGGAAGATGGCTCTGGAAGAAAAAAAAGAGAGAGCGAGCACATGTAGGGAGTGGGTTTTTATACCTTCTGGAGCCTTTTGTTTGGAGTTGTTTCCTGTTCCTGTTTGAGGCTTTCCATTTCCTGTGTCATGTATTCTGATCTGTGTCCCTTTGGCATCTGTGGGTCAATCCTATTATGTCCTGTCTTAGAGTTTGGGTGGGGTATGTAGATTTTAGGTGTCTTTGTCTTCCTAAGCTTCTAGCTGGAGGCCTCCAACCTTCCTGAATGGATGATCACAT